>NC_141149.1:24259631-24566569 GCF_053477565.2 Lygodium microphyllum
TTCCAAATGACCTCTAGAGCTACTAGTCAAATCGACTGAGTAGGAAGATAGCAATTCTTGTTAGAGGGATCAAAGAGTCCTAGCACCTGGGATTGGACCCTGAGATAGGAGATGGCATTCTTCTTAGAAGACAACTTCAAGCCACCGCTTTTTTGCATTGCCCAGTCCCAATTTCTGAGCTAAATTGAACTAGGGGCAACATCCTGATTTAGTTCCATCGTGTAAGGGGGTTGTTGATTTTACTCCCCAATCCAAATATTAAAATTTACCAGATCTTCTTTGACGAGTTGGAGGGCTTTGAGCCCCAAGATGGAGATCAGTGGAGGGTTGAATCATCTAGACTAGAAGATATTATCATCACAATCAACGTCTAATGACAAAGGGGATATTTTTGTCATGTTGAGAATCAATTCGAAGACTTTAGAAGATCCTATATGAGGCCATGTACCACTTTAGCTAGAGCATGCGTTCTGACTAAATCTAGTAGTGCTGAAAGCCTCTAGGTGCAACAAAGTTTCCTATTGTCGACCTCCAGTAGATTTGTAAGCATGCATGTCCATGGTAATTCTTCCATCCAACATCCATTTAGGAGCTTAGCTCTAAGGGCATGCACCTTCTTCAAGGAATCGTGGAAGTGTAAGCCTCCTTCAAGAAGAGGAGGTTTGAGCTTATCCAATGATATAGGTGCTACATATCATGCCTTGCCTACCCCCGGAGAAATCTGCAAAATTAGGGAATCTCATTGATTTTGCTGCTACTTGCCCCGTGACTTGAGAAATGGTAAACAAAATGAAAGCATGCAAAAGATAAAGTAATGAAAAATCTTAAGCTTAATGTGCGAAAGATCATCAGCAAAGCCTTGACCAAAAATGTGCTTCCCTTTGTATGTTATGCCATCAAGATCTCCATTTTTAGCAAGCTTGTCTAGAGTACAGAGCAACGGATGAGTGGTTACAACAAACAACAAAGGGCTCAAATGGCAGCCTTGTTGGACTCCACAAGAGATTTGGAAGGAATACCAAGAGCTTACCATTGAGAGAGATGCAAGATTGTGTTCGATCGGCCATGAAAGCATGCAATCTTGCTGTCAAGCCCCATCTTTTCCACTAGACCTTCTCAATATAGAACCAATTGTCTCAATCAAAGGCTTTCTCGACGTCAAATTGGAGGAGCACCACCTCTTGCCTTGAGGATTTTGCCTATTGCAATCATTGCATTAAGAATGTTGTTTGCTCGAATTCTTCCTTTTATGAATCCAAATTAGTTCTTGTAAATATTCTTGCCTCTCAGAGGCATAAGTCTATTAGCCATAGCCTTTGCAAAAACTTTGTAGATTGAATTGAGTAAGGATATTGGCCTTTAGTCTTTCAACTATACACTCTGTCTTTGTTTAAAAATCAATGTGATGGTGCTCTCCACCCACGATAGGGGGAGTTCTCTCACCTACCAATAGTTGTATATCATGGAGCAAATGCTGTACTTGAGTGTCTCCCAATTGAAGCTTAAAATTTCTATTGTTATCCCATCTAGGCCTACAGATTTCTTACTGCCCAAGCTCTTGAGTGTCACTTCCAATTCAATTGAGGTCAAAGGATGTGTTAAACTTTTATTATCTATCTCGACGATGACCTCAAGAATTGCATCAAGAAAGTTATGTATCACATCAACCTTCACTCTACTTGGGACCTCCTTGTACTGTTTAGCAAAGTGTGCTCATTTGATATTTGCTACTGGTTGAAGATCCATTGCCCATTTTCAAGTTGCAGAGCAACTAAACTGTCCCTTCTCCTCATCCTTTGAAGACTCTTGATAAACTATGAGGAAATACAATCCAAGTCTAGCATTAGTCATCTGCCAAACAACAAATTAAGCTTCTCCATCTCTCTTTCTAGGGCTACATTGTGAATTTTCAATACTAGAGTGAGAGAGTTAATTTCTTTTTGAAGTAATGATCTAAATCCTACCACAATTGAGAGATTGCCCATCACCGTTGAGGGAGAAAATGAGCACTTGTGGCCTTTATAAATGGGATCAATCTCCTCACATTAAGGGATGTGAAAGGGGCACTAGCTAGCCAAATTAGAAGTGGACTAGGGTAGTATTTACACACATAAGTAGAGAGGTGATTATGTAAAAGAGAAAGAGAGGAGAAAATGTGGTGTAATATGAAGAAAATAATTAAAGATGTTAATATTTAGAGTTACAACTAATGCATCTCAACCCAGAAGGAAGGGGCGAGGGGACAAGCACACATGAGTAGAGGGATAATGGTAGTGACGATATAGAAAGAGAAAGAGGAGGAGAGGGTGGAGAGGATGATGGTGCGAAGGGGGTTGGGAGTAGTGGAATAGGAAGGAAGGGGATAGTGGAGCGATGGAGAATGAGAGAGGATAAGGGCAAGGGTAGGAGAGGGTCAGGATATGATGAAGGAGGGGACAAGGAGGGTAATGGAGTTGGAAGATGGATGGGATACGAGGGAGAGGAGATAATTTGTGTAATAAAGTAGGGAAAAAGGGTGGTGGAGTGGAGAGGGATGGGGGAACGGTGAAGGAGAGGAAGAGAATAGAGATAGTGAGAGTAGAGTGGAGTATGTGTGTCTCCCCTTGAAGGCTCAAAGGGATCCCCTTTTATAAGCACTTGGTTAGATTATATTATCTGCTAACCCTAATTAATAAAGTGTAATCTTGATTAATTAAAGCCCCGAATTGAGAATAATACACCAAGTGATGTAAGATAGTGCATGGAGTCTCCCTTCATAATGCATTTTATTGTCTTGTGTGCATAAGTCTTGATAATCAAGCTTTCCAAAATAAGTCTTGATAATCAAGCTTTTCAAAATAATAATAATAATAAAAGGTAAACTACAACGGTTGAAAAATGTGAGGCAAAGTTGTGCACGTGCATTAATAGTATAATGTGAGGTTTTACAACATGTGATGGGTAGTTTTACAAGGGTTTGAGTAGAAAGAATGTAAAAAGATATATACACTTCATACAATATGTTCCATCCACTAAATGAGAGGAAGCTTGCTTTGAAGATAGATTCATGGAGAAAAATGCTTTGAATTATAATATTTGAGAAAAGTCTCAAATATCCACCATTACATGTGGCCTTTGTCACTGAATCCCTTTGTACACAAATAGATTGTTGTTATTTTTTCTTTTTGTGGCTCAAAACTTTTTTCATGTATGCATCATTTATGAAGCTTCAAACATTTTAATTAAAAAAAGTATCATGGTTAACTTAATAATAGACTAGGGAAAGTGAGATACATGAAATGAGGAAATATAAAAGAGAAGAAAATGAAAATAAGATGTATACACCATATGGGAGAGTTATTGGAATATTTCCTTAAAATACTGAAAGACTTGTGTCCAAGCTTGGCCTTACCTCCTCTCATTTTTAAAGATCTTGGCTCTAGTAAGTGAGTGACAACTTTAAATTTTTTCTAAAACATGTCCTCATATCCCCTTGTCAACTTCATGTTAACTTTCTTGTATGCTTGGCACCATTTTGTTAAATATGAGGAGACTCTTATGCACAACTCCAAGGTTTTCAAAATGTCATGTGGCTCACCCCCGAATCCATCCAAGCCCAATGCTAAAATTATTGTAGATAAACATTCCCAAAGAGGATTACTTCTAGAAAAGAATTTCCTAAGAGAAAAGTAGACCACTCTTATTTGGTAGAAATGTGCAAGCCTTTATAAACATTGGTTTCTATATAAGACTTAAACTACGCATCCAAAAGCTATGTATGCCTTGCATGATTCTAAGAGGAGGTTCACATGGAAAAATAAAAGGTTCTGAAATGCAGCCATCACTATGTTTGCCCATGCCTATTCCTTTCTTTCCTTGGATATAAGCCATATGCCCTAAAGGGTAATTGCATGTTGGATCCAGTTGATAAATGTCCCCTAGGGATCAGTCGCTTGGTTAATTAAGTTGTTCTCCAACTTTGCTCTATGGACCCTAAGAACATGTATTGGAAGATGGTCTAGCTAGATTGCCTTTGGTTGGCAATTAATTGCTTGTGTTTTCCACCTCTCTTGAGGATTCAAACATCTACAACTCAAGAATGGTAGGTAGATCATCAAAAGAGGAGACAATTGGCATACATTACCCAACTGAACCACATTTGGGAGCCATTCCCTTGCCTAAGTATAGTACTATCTATCTAACCTAGATCAATAACCCTTTTAGGAGAGGGAATTATATGTGAAGGAAGTTTGCCTGATATCTAAATAATCTGCAATGCCAAGTTGCCACTATATCTACCACAAAGCTCCAAGCATCCAAGTCCTCACCATAAACCAGTGCAAAATTTGATGCTGCATCTTTAGTATACACTACCATATTAAAATCCCCCCTAATTAGGCAGCTCCCCTCCATGATGTCTGCTAGTTGGGTCCACTAGATCTTTCTTATTATTTTGCCATTCAAATCCTAAACATTGATAATTGAAAGAGGCTGGTGATGCCAAGTGATGCCAATATCCAAGATACTCACCTCATCAGACTAAAATAGTAGATCTAGAATCTAGTTGTTTTTTCATTGCTATTAGGCACCCAGAGTAACTCCCTTGATCTCCCCTAGTGAAACAAATGTAGTCCTTATAGGGAAACATAGAGCCCCTCCATTTATGAAGTTTGTGTTCTTGCACCAGTGTACAATATCTAAGTCCTGCTTGTACACCCAACCCCAAAATAAGTGCCTCTTGGCCCCTCCATTAAGCTCCCATTAAGGCCCTTACAATTAATGGTTGCCATCTTGATCCATCATTTAATTGTCTCCATTTGCATGATTAGGTTGGGTAATAGTCTCATGTCTCCTTTGCACCACCATCTCTAGGAGAGGTTCTTTTGTGGAGATCGGATATTTTGATCATTCTCTTCTCTTGCCACGTGATGTGAGTGGAGCTTTAGCCAAAAACCAATCGTTGTGTTGGCTATCCAATTGATCTCTATACCCACTCCCTCATGCTGCACAAATTTTGGCATCCAATGACGGGTATTCCTTTGCTAACTCATCTAGGGGAATCTTGTTAAGTTGGATGAATGAGCATACCTTATTTCTTGAGTTCTTCAGAATGGCAGCCTTAGACCAAAACCCTTTGATAAAATATTGAGAACTGTTGGCTAGCCTAGTACTTTGAGCAATTTCCTAATGTAGATTAGGTTTACCTTTCTTTCCTTTGACTTGTTGCTAGCCCTCCCCATCGCTTCTATCCTAGCTCACATGAAACTTTTTTTGTTAGTTGAGGGATTATTTTTTACCACCTCCACCCAGGCAAGGTTGCATGTAAGAGAGTCACATTTCCCTTATTCTCCAAAGTTGGACATTCTCTAACATAGTGTCCCCATTTGCCATAGTTGTTGCAACAGCCCATGAACTTGCTCCTGATGCCAGGAGGCATATTCCATGGTGGATTCCGTGAGTTTTTATTCCACGGTGGATTCCGTGAGGTTTTGTGGTGGATTTCGTAAAACTATATTTATTTGTCGAGGCTTGTACACAAGGTGGATTCCTTATGCAAGAAGTTGACAGGGACGTCTGTCCTTTTCGGGCATCATGTTAATTTAATGTGCATGTGGGTGACTCCACATCGGGTGATTTTGCAAAATACATATTTAAATTGATGGACATTTATGAGTTTAGAGTGCACTCGTATTAAATTAAGGTTAGGATAGAGTTCCAACCTATTTATTTATTTTGTAGATGAAGACTGCTAGGTATTCACTTTTTTCAGTTTAATTTTATTATTTTCTAACAATTGTGAATGCTTTAGTTGATGTGTAGAGTAGGTGGCGGTGGCATTGGGAAGTACTGGGTGATAGCGCATATTCAAGAAATTATCATTTTTTATAGGCGTGCATATTATTATTAAATGTGTGGCACTAATATTTATTTAGCCACGCTTATTTATTGAAGCATTTGACAAATACTTATTATTTTGTATGTACATGGGCGTGCGATTTAAATATTTCATTATTGGACATTATATTTGGACACAGCCCACCAACTCTTGGGCCGCCCAACCACTTTATTCTTTATTTGGACAAAAACAAACACAAAAGCTAAAGCATGCTTATTGTAAAATTGGGCTATTTTTGAGCTTTGAGAGGAATAAATTTATAAATACATGCCTTGTGAAGCGCTCACACAAGACATGGGGGGAGATTGTACCCAATTTGTCTCTTTTCTTCATGTCGTGCAAAACCTTCTTCTTACTTTTTGAGCTAAAGTAGAGTTCTTTTGTTCTTGGGGACCTTCTGGTGCTCGATACATATGCATCCAGCATTTGATTTGCACACCAGTGGTATCAAAGCGAAGCTGAGATCAAGGGCTTCCAATCGCTTACCATCTCGCGCGAAGGCGAAGCTCCTAGAACAAACGAGCTCTGTAGTCAGTCATCTGTCAATACCAGCGTGTTCTTGGTAGTGAAGAACCTTCCTACTGTGCCGTTGGATCGCGAAGGACCACTATTTGTCGATAGAGGACCACCCGAGAAGCTTCTTCATCAACACATTTCTTTTTCTCAAAGCAGAGAAGAGAGATAAGTCAATTAAAGTTTATAAATCTTAATAAGCTTTATAATAAAGCTTAAGCCCCTAAATCTCATCGTCAGTGGCGACGGTAGCATGCACTCACTGGCATCGAAAACGACGCCATCATACTGTCATCCTCATGCTAAAATTACGATTTGTTAGGATTTTTAATATAAAGCTTAAAGCTAAGCTTTATTAAAGCTTCAAAATCTCAATCCTTAATCTCTTCCATAGTAGCTATTCACACAAAACCAACCTCGAATTGGCCTTCAACCTTCAGCAAGCCTTTGTTCGTATCTGCACTTTGACAGAGACAGTTTCTAGCAAGCAAACTGATATACGCAGTATATTTCCCACTTGAAGAAGACCTTCATCAATTTCCATACCTGCAAAAAGAAGAAAGATCGCAAAAAGCCTTTTTTTAATAAAAGAAGCAAGCCTTGTAAACCCAACTTTGAGCTATGCTCATCCCGCTAACAAGATTTCGAGTGTGTGAGGTTGTTTGAAATTTTGCAGGATGTCCGATCAAAATATAAAATATTTTATGGCCAAAGGTAATGTATCGAAACCAACGGTGGAGCAAAAACTAGACCTAATTATGATGCAACTTCAAGAGGAATGAAGAGCACGTCAAACTTTGCAAGCTCAACTGGCCACTCTTCAACGACCTACTACCGAACAAGATGGACCACAATTCGAAGATGTTATACGACGTACGATCAATGTGACACTCGAAGCACAATCTATTAAGAAAGAAACCAAGATAAGTAAAAGAAATTTCAAATTTCGTACTTTTAATGGGTTACGTGACGAAAAGACTGTTCTCGCTTTTATCAGTCAGTTTGATAATTATTTCCATGAAGAACACTATGCCGAAAAAGACAAACTCAAGTGTGTCACTAACCATTTAGTGGACAGATCATCGCTATGGTGGACTATTGTCCGCAAAAGTATTGATTGTCCTACTACTTGGAAGGCTTTTCAAAAGAAATTTTTGTAGAATTTTCTTCCACCTCAATTCCATGAAAAAGCAATTAAACAGTGGGATCTTCTGCAACAAAGATATCGTGAGCCTATTTCACAATATACCGAGCATTTCTGGAATGCCTTATTACAACTTCGAATGCTCGAAGATGTATCTTAGGCAATCCATAAGCGCAAGTTTATGTCTAGTCTGCTTGGATACTTTAATGTGGAGATGAACATGTTCAAGCCAACGACCATCGAGGATGCGATTTCTTTGGCCCATGATACTGAAGACAAAATTCGAGGATGAGAGAAGTGACCACAACAATTCCCAACTAACGGTAACTTCGGTACAAAGCAATTCAATTCTAACTTTCAAAGATTCAATCAAAATCGCTTTTTTCCATCTTCTCTCCGTAAATCTTGGACACAACCCCCTGCTTTACCATCAAATACAAATCCAAATCCTAAGATATCTTTCCAGCCAAATCCCAACATAACTAAACTCCCAGCCATTACCAATAATGTTTCCAAAGCCAAACCCATAGTCTGCTACAAGTGCCATCAACCTGGACATCTAGCGGTGAATTGTCAATCCAAAAAGCCAATTGTTCACATCAACTACTTGGGAGCGACTTAAGATGAAGACCATGAAGAAATTCCTAATTTCACGAAAGACAATGACGATATCGGTACTACTTCAGATACTTTACCAGGTATGCCAAATCCTCATTCTTTATTAACGATGAAATGTCTTGTGCATAGTAGAGAAAATATTGTTTTACATTATGACAGGAGCACACACGATTTTATTTTTGCAAAATTAGTCAAAGAATTGAATTTACATACTGTTTCAACTCATTATCGCATCAAGGTTACATTTTTAGGTACTAGATACAATGGAACACCAGAAGTTCATGACGTAGAAATTAAAATTGGCGATTATGTTGAGCGTACAAATTTCTTAGTTGTGCTTTTGCAATCTAGTGACATTATCTTAGGAATGCCTTGGCATCATAAAAATAATCCCAATATAGATTATTCCACGCATTCAATGAAGATTCATTCTAATGGAAAACAAATCACATTACATGATACGTATACCTTAGATACTTTTCCATTACTTAGTCACACTGAGGCTAAACGTGCATTAAGAAAAGATAGAAAATCCTACTTAATATGGGTGAATGAAATTGAAGCTAAGAAAAATCAAATGCATCCTAGGCACACACAATTTCTTTCACAATTTAAAGATTGTTTTGTTGCTAACTTACCACTTGGCTCACGAGCTACACGTCTTGAAGATCATAAAATAGACTTAATTCCAAGTTCCCAACCACCATGTAAAGCACCTTATCGACATAATAAAATTGAACAGAAAGAAATTCAAACCCAAGTTGAAGAATTGTTGACCTGAGGACTCATTAGGCCCAGTAGTTCTCCTTTTGGTGCACCTGTCCTATTAGTTAAAAAGAAAAATAGCACCTATAGGATGTGCATTGATTATCGTGCCCTAAACAAGATTACTGTCAAGAATAGATATATGATTCCTAGGGTAGATGACCTCATGGATAAGCTACAAGGGGCCACAATATTTAATAAGATAGATCTTAAATCTAGATACCATCAAGTACTATTGGACACATCTGATATTTTCAAAAGTGCATTTAGAAAATAATTTGCACATTATGAATTCCTTGTTATGCCTTTTGGTTTAACTAATGCACCAACCACATTCAGTCAGATGATAAATCGCACATTTTTGAAGCATCAACATTGTGTAATTGTTTTCTTTGATGACATATTGGTTTTCAATCAGGGTGAGAACGAGCATTATGAATATCTATCTTTGGTTTTCAAATTATTGAAAGAGAATCAATTATATGCTAATCTTGAAAAGAGTGAATTTTTCCAAAACCACATTGAATACTTAGGACATATTGTTTCATCTAATGGTATTAAAGTTGATCCTAAAAAGATAGAAGCAATTTTGAATTGGCCAATATCTAAAAATATGCATGAACTACGTTCTTTCTCAGGTCTTGTCAGCTTTTACAGAAAATTTGTGAGAAATTTTTCATTTCTTGCATTGCCTTTGACAAAATTATTAAAAAAATGTACTATGTATCATTGGTCTAATAATCAGTAAAAGTCTTTTGATTTATTGAAACATGCCTTAACACATGCCCCTGTATTGCACTTTCTAGTAGTTACTGATGCTAGTGGATCTGGAATAGGAGTTGTCCTTATGCAAGATTCACATCCCATAGCCTACTCTAGCTGCAAACTTAAACCATCTGAACTCAAGTATTCTACCTATGATAAGGAATTGCTAGCTGTAGTACAAGCTTTATGTCAATGGAAACACTATTTAATGGGATCTGAATTCATGATCAAAACTAACCAACAAAGTATCAAACATCTCCTTAGTCAGCCACAAATCTCTGACTGTCATATTAAATGGACTGCTTTTATTCAAAGTTTTCATCCACTTATCCAATATCAACCCAGAAAAGAGAATGTTGTTGCCGATGCCTTGAGTAGAAGACCAAATATCCATAATATCTATGTTATATATTTTGATTCCCTTATCCCTATGAAAGATACCTATGACCAAGATCCCAATTTTCAAGCTGATTGGAATAAATTAGTTGCAAATAACTGGATTCCAATAGATTCATTGTCTTATTCTGACGGATTTATGTTTTATGAGAAAAAGATGTGTGTAACTGTTCCATTTCGATCATTTGTGTTGCATGAAATTCATTGTTCCCTATATCAAGGCCATAGAGGTATTATTTCTACTTTACGTACATTGATTGAAGATTTTTACTGATCACAGATGGAATCTGATATTTCTAACTTTGTATCTGAGTGTTTAATTTTTTAAAGAGTTAAGCGACACCATGGTAAGCAAAATGGTTTATTAATGCCTTTACCAATTCCTGAACGACCATGGGAATATATTTCAATGGATTGTATTACTGGTTTGCCTAACACCCATTGCCTAGCGCCCAAGCTAATCATGATATGATTTGGACTATTGTAGATCGATTTAGCAAACAAGCATTTTTCATTCTATGCAAGAAAACATTAACTACATCTCAAGCTGTTCAATTGTTTTTTAAAACTGTTTTTACTAACCATGGTTTGCCAAAAGTTATTATTATTTACTGTGATTCTAGATTCTGCAATAATTTTTGGACTACTTTGTTTGCTAATTTAGGTACAAATATTGATTTCTCATCTGTATTTCATCCTGAAACAAATGGACAAATAGAAACTACTAACAGTACAATTTTAGATCTTTTGCATGCATACATAATTTCAAAACCACAAACATGGGATACACACTTACATTTACTTCAGTTTGCATACAATAACACACCACATACAGCTACACAGATAGCACCTTTTGAAATCATTTATGAAAATAGATTGCCTACACCTGTTACATCATTGTCAAACAAAGTTAAAGATGCTGACGATATTGCCAATATGCATGCTACTATTTTTGCTGAAGTCAAAGACATGATTGCGAAAGCCCAGCAATCATACACTAAACACGCTAACAAGAAAAGAAAAGCTTTGAGTTTCATAGTTGATGATTATGTTTGGTTACTCACTGAAAAGAGAAGATTACAAAGTGTTGAGAAACCCCCTGTTGTTAAGTTAGCCCCTCGATTTCATAGACCTTTCAAAATCATTCACAAAATTAATGACAATGCATTTAAATTAGAATTATCCCAACACTGGAAAATCCACAATACTTTTCATATCAATTTGCAATTACCTATTCACCTTGTCTACGAAAACCCTCCTTTGTTAGAAGAACAAATTGAAATCCTTGAACCTGAAACTATTCTAGACATTGATTTTATGACCACCATTAGAACAGGTCGTAGATATTCTAGATATTTGGTTAAGTTTAAAAATCATCCTGTTGAAGAGGCCCAATGGATGCACGGCCGTGACCTAAGTGCTTACCCCTCACTGCTCGCTCCACATTGAGCTAATAGCAAGTGAGGACAATTGCTATCCCATCCCAGGGGTATGATGCTAGGAGGCATATTTCACGGTGGATTCCGTGAGACCACAGTCGATTTCGTGATTTTTTATTCTACAGTGGATTCCGTGAGGTTTTGCAGTGGATTTCGTAAACTATATTTATTTGCTGGGGCTCTACACAAGGTGGATTCCTTGTGCGAGAAGCTGACGGGGATGCCTGTCCTTTTCAGGCGTCATGTTAATTTAATGTGCACGTGGGTGACTACACAGCAGGTGATTTCGCAAAATACATATTTAAACTAATGGACGTTTATGAGTTTAGAGTGCACTCATATTAAATTAAGGTTAGGACAGAGTTCCAACCTATTATTTATTTTGTAGCTGAAGACTGCTAGGTATTCACTTTTATCGATTTAATTTTATTTTTTTATAACAATTGTGAATGCTTTAGTTGATGTGTAGAGCAGGCGGCAGTGGCGTTGGAAAGCACTGTGATAGCGTGTATTCAAGAAATTATCATTTTTTATGGGCGTGCGTCTTATTACTAAAGGTGTGGCGCTAATATTTATTTAGGCACGCTTATTTGTTGAAGCATTTGACAAATATTTATTATTTTATATGTGCATGCCACATATGAGGATATTGTTGATCTTGAAAAACCATATAACTTTCTCTAACAAGAAGTACCATTGCAAAGTTATACACATACTTGTGGATGGAGAGTGATTTCAAATGCCTGTAGGACAATAGATTCAAAGATAATCAAGATAGATGTGGTGAATGTAAGTCTCTTTCATATTGTTGATTTTTTAAGGGACCCTTTTTTAGTTTACCAACTTGTTAAATTTTTTCTTATAGTGTTGGGATTGCCTTGACTTATATATGTGGTGGATAAGGGAGTGATGTATTGAGTTGATTTTGGATAGGACAATCACAATAGTTGATTTTGACTCCCCTCCACAAAACCACAGAATGTGCATAATATATAAAAGCCCTTCCCTCAGTAAAAGAATATGTAGTCAGATCAACATAGATAATGTTTGCCAACACCTTATGAATCGCATGGAAGATTCCACTTAAAGCTTTCCACAGGTTTCCATTCAGTACTTGTTGACATAAATATGTCTACAACCAAGAATGCATTATTATTACTTGCTTAAATGAAAAAAATACTACATACATTATCAACTCAAGTCTTACAATGTGTTTACTAGGAAACATGCTTGTTTGGAGGCAAGTGCATATCCTTGGTCATGTAAACATATTGCACTTTGATAGACTACCCTTCTTCAGATATAAATTTGAAAGCAATGATATGTCCCTTCTAGTGATGTTTTATATCCTCTCGTTTTCTTCTTTTCACCTTGTGAGAATCCTTCCAAGAGGGCAGCATGGTAACCCAATCGTTTATGCTAAAGATTTTTGGCTCCTAATTTTTGACAGCTCCATGGCTATAGATAGTGCATAAGTTTACTAAATGAGAAGGGTACCTTCTCAATGCCATACTTAACACTATAAGATATAGGCCTTATACCGATGTTAAAAGCGACGAAAATGTTAATAAAGAAATTTGCCCCCATCGTCTCAAAAAGTGTCATTATTGGTGACGCCATAGAACAATCGGTATTAGCATCGCTATTTGCATCGGTATTTATCAGCGATAGCGACGCTGATACCGACGCTTTGCGATGCTAATAACGACGCGTGCAATAAATTTGCAATGCTAATAGCAATGGTAACAGGGAAAAAAAATTTGTAGTAGGGTAGCATATAGCACTATGTGCTTTATTTAGGTAATACAAAATAGTTTCTGCAATGCGTACAATGCTCATGTAAATAAAGAAAAAGTGTACTTAAATCATAACATTGATACATGAAATAAATACATGATCGCATAATGAAAGTTACTGGTACAATCATGGCAAGATATCACTACTACATAGAAAATGTCTACACAGATCATGTGACCAAAAAAGAAGGGTGTGTGAGCTCCAAGGATCCAAGGGCGAACTATAGATCATTACCATTCGAAACCTCGTCTTGTCGAAAAGGAGCATCGAACGGAGAAAAAAAGAAACAACTACACATCAATCCACTATACAATAATTCATTTTAAGTTATCAATACAAAGGATATTGCAAAAAAATAAGCAAGCAAAATAAAAGAAAAACTTACAAAGTCCTCCAGATATATCCTCTGGCGGCCACTCCCAAGATGATGGACCACTCCGGCCTCTAGTCGTGCCCTCGCCACCTCGCGCTACTATCTCCAACCTCTTGGAGAATCTGTAGTCTCCGCCCTGAGTCGGCACCAGTCGTCCGCATCTAGCCACTCGGGCTTTGCGCCAGTCGTCCATGTCTAGCCAGTTGGGCTTTGCAGCCCCACTCTCCTTGCGTGCGTCCGATCGTCTATGTGACATATATGCACGCATGCACTCCATCATCCAGCCCGTAGAAACCCTATCTAATGCGGCTGGTACCAGAAACTCCTCATGCAAGGATGCTACTATATAGTCCTTGCTCCCCTCCGGTATGTTTTTCCAATGATCCAAGACGTTGTGCCGAAAAACTTGGTGGCACAACTCTCTCATGCGAGCCATCACCCTCCTCCCCTTATCATTCATGATGATGGCTCATGGCCTATCATCTACAAGGTAGACATACCCCTCTAGGGTATGCCTAAGATGGGTCCTCTCCCACCTGCGACCACACTCCTGGGCATATCCAAGAGACCCCTATACATTTGGTGTACTGACCGGGGTAGTATCTATCGGAATATCACCTATAGGGGTGCCACCTGCGGACGGCTGAGAGTGACTGGAGTAAACGTTCCCACAAGTATGACAAATCCCAAAGGTGATGCTCCTGGTCCGCCATGTCTCTGAATCTCGCCATATCTGATCTGGAGACATGTGCATGAAGATCTCCTGCAGCTCCTCATCGCTCATCCCTTGACTCATCTTGATGATCTAAGTATCCACAAAGGTCACCTGCACAGACAAAAATTATGTTAGCATAATCAATTTAAATCATACAAAGCACAGTAATATAAATATTTAAAAATAATCTTACTTAAAATGCATATATTATGTATCCTTATAAGCGATTCATTAAAGAATTGAGTAGGTGGATGCTCCAAGTATGAAGTATCCTATGGTCCCATGTCAATCTCCTGACACAACTCGGCATACACTACAAGATCGATAGATATGTCACCACAAAAGGATGAGTCCATCTCGTTCTCAAAGAATCCTTCGACTCTTGTATTTTCATCATTGTTACTCGATGTTGGCTCCTCTACATGCTCCAAGCTTTCGGTGGCCTCTACCCCTTGCAATATCAACCCCTCTATTTGCATATTTTCCTCATCTATGCTCGAAACATCACTTTAATCATATACTCTCGCACTTCGGAGAGCTACTGAAGGTATAACATACCACCATCGAGGTTGTTGGGGATTTGGATAGAAGATTATCTGTTCACAAACACGTACAAGAGGGATTTAACTATTGTGGCATGTACCATGTCGTAATACAATTAAAAAACAAATGAGTTCATGCACCTATTCACAATGGGCCAGTAACACAAAGGTATCGCGCAAATCCATCCATTTTTTTTCGGAATCTATTTTGAGAAATCCATATGGACCTCGTCAAACTGTTGCTCCAGCTCCTTCAAGTACCACTTTGAACCATTGCAGATCGAATAGTATCATGGAGAAACTACGGTAATCCACCATAACAATACTTTGCAAGTTCCCAAAATACTCCATCTCATCTATAACCTTATTTGGATCCGTTGCTTGTCGTTGGCTCTCTTGCTCGAACCTTGCCATGACACCATAGTCTATTATGGAACGCATTTTGTCAATACGCTCCACGCGGAAATGTCGTCTACACGACCACATTGCACTATATATTTTGTACTGTACATTGAAACACTCAATTAGTTTTGCATATAAAATATAGATATGATAAACCCTAAACACATCATCACCTTTGGACTATATCCCCTCGAGAATTTCCACTCCTCGGTTGAGACCTCCGCCCCTTCACGAGATGCTGCTTGCGATCAAAGCTCCATGCAACCATCGCGTTGATATAAACTGCGGCATCTCCTCCATGTCCTCGGGATATCAAATCGGTGGATGGCGCGTACTACGTTGAAATTTAGATCATACTTCCTCTTGATCTTGCCTGGCTTGCTGGTACCTAGCGAGCCACGTCTCCATAGAGGCATGGTGCAACATACAAAAACGATTCACTTTCTCCTCTATTGCAGCATCCATTCTTTTTTCTTTCCCATTTCCAACCACCACATCTCCGGTCAGTCTATCATCGTCCGTCAGCAACCATAGTATATTGTTGTTTGGATCCACTATGGTAGCCATTATGAAATATGCACTAGCGTCTCAGACACCAACCAACCTTTAGCCATGCTACTTTCTGGCCGAGCTCATTGTCGCACAAAGCCTTTCAGGGTTTTCATGAAGCGCTCCAAGAAGAATATCCATTATGTATGGACACGTCCATCAATCTCCACTTCATCTACAAGATGCACAAGAAGGTGGATTTGTATCGTGAGCATGCTGGTAGGCAGGTATTTCTCAAAGAGACAAACCGTTTCCACTGCTCCCCGCCTCACGGATTTAATAGAGGACATCTTAATCTCCTTCTGTGAGATCCATTGCACTAAAGTTGACAACTTGTAAATTGCCCAGCATATTTCTGGAGTAAGGCATCTTGTGATCGCGATCGGTAGTACAAACTGCCACAAATGAGAAAGCATTATGAACAATAATTACACTCCAAATAGCAAAATACGCAGGCCACTTACAATCCATTCGTAGTACAAACTTGATATATCTTATACCAATCATGGGATTTCAGCCCTGATAATTGGTCGTCTTTAGAAAACACAGACCTGAGAGAACGCATCATATCCATTGGAGTGTGGATAGACTTGACTATTTGCTTCTCACAATGCGCTCTTCTTTAGTGGAAAAAACCCAAGGAGCGTGAGGTAGCTGCAAGCGACCATCAGCACCACTCAACTGCGGCCAAAGCACCTCCATCTTGCCTACTCCTTCAAATCCATTTGTGCCCCTATAGTGTCTCTCTTTCCTGTGATATGGTCTCATAGTAAGCTGCCCACGTTCTTGAAAATATGCATGGGATCCAACAAGTGATTGATCTGTAAGTAGGTCCAATATGGCAACTCGTAGAAAACTGAGAACCGTCGTATTCCGTTTGGATGTGACTCCGTGTGGACCATTTTCAGCTCGTACCAGCTTTGGGCATTCATACGTGTTGGAGGCCGTCCAAGAGAACCTTCCCTGAGTTCATGACCCTCTCTCGTTCCTTCTTCCTTTTTCTCTTCCTTCCTCTCTCGCATTTCCTTTAACAAAACATATCTCTCTCTCTACAACAACAACAACAACAATTACTACTACTACTACTACTACTACTACTTCTACTACTACAAACAAGAAAAGAATAAAAAACTACTACTACTACACCACTACTACAACAACAATAACAAATAAGAAAACTAGACAATAATAAACAAGAAAATAAAAAATATATTATTACAACAACAACAACAACAAACAAGAAAACCACTACTACCACTACCACTACCACTACCACTACCACTACTACTACCACTATAATAAATAAGAAAAGAAGAAAAAACAACAACAACAACAACTACTACTACTACTACTAAACACCATATTCAAGAATATGGAAATTTTCCATAAGTTTGGGACACGTGGTCAAATCTTTGGATTTGTCATAACTTGAGCACTATAACTCCAAATCGAGTGCGTATAGCTCAATAGATTCCATTTTTCAAGCACTTTACAATGATAGGTCACATCATATGTTTTTGAGAAACTTATGGGCATGTTCTCTGGGTGCCACCTTTTTAGTATTCAAAAAATAGAAATTGGGAGATTCCCAAACTCAATACTATTGTGTTACTACTACTACTACTACTACTACTACTACTACAATAACAATAAACAAGAAAAGAAGAAAAAACTACTACTACTACAAAAAAAAAGAAAACTAAACAACAATAAACAAGAAAAGAAAAAAAACTACTACTACTAAAACAACAACAAATAAGAAAACTACTATTACTACTACTAGTACTAGTACTACAATCATGACTACGACGACTACGACCATGACTATGACCACCACAACAACTCTCTCTCTACTACTACTACTGCTACCACTACCACTACGACTACAATAAACAAGAATAGAAGAAAAATCAACAATAACAACAACAACAACTACTACTACAAACAAGAAAAGAAAAAAAAACTACTACTACAAGAACAACAAATAAGAAAACTAAACAACAATAAACAAGAAAAGAAACAAAACAACAACAACAACAACAACAACAAAAAACAAGAAAAACACTATTGCTACTACTACTACTACAACCACGACTACGATTACGACTACGACTACCACAACAACAAACTACTACCACTACAATAAACAAGAAAAGAAGAAAAAACAACAACTACTACTACTACTATTACTACCATAACAATAAACAAGAAAAGAAGAAAAAACTACTACTACTACAACAACAACAACAAACAAGAAAACTACTATTACTACTACTACAATCACGACTACGACAACTACGACCACGACTACGACTATCACAACAACAACAAATTAGAAGAGAAGAAATTAAACAACAACTACTACTATCACTACCACTACCACTACTATTACTACGACTATCACAACAACAACAAACAAGAAAATAAGAAATTAAACAACAACTACCGCTACCGCTACCACTACTATTACCACTACCACCACAAAAACAACAAACAAGAAAATAAGAAATTAATATCCAACTACCGCTATCGCTACCGCTGCCGCTACCACTACCACTACCACTACCACTACCACTACCACTACCACTACAATAACAAACAATAAAAAAAGAAAAGAAGAAACAAAACAACAACAACAATAACAACCTCTCCCTCCCTCCCTTTCCCTCTCCCTCTCCCTCTCTTTCTCTCTTTCCCTATTATGTTTAATGTTTTCTCCCTCTCTCTCTCGTTTTTTCTTTCCTTTTCTCTCTTCCTCTCCCTCTCTCACCCTCTCCCTCTCTTTCTCTCTTCCCCTATTATGTTTAATGTTTTTTCTCTCTTCCTCTCCCTCTCTCATTTCCTCTCCCTCCCTCTCTCTCTCCCTCTCTTTCTCTCTTTCTCTATTATGTTTAATGTTTTTTCCCTCTCTCTCTCATTCCTTCTTTCCTTTTCTCTCTTTCTCTCCCTCTCTCATTTCCTATCCCTCCCTCTCCCTCTCCCTCTCTTTCTCTTTCTCTCTTTCCCTATTATGTTTAATGTTTTTTCCTTCTCTCTCTCGTTCCTTCTTTCCTTTTCTCTCTTCCTCTCCCTCTCCCTCTCTTTCTCTCTTTTCCTATTATATTTAGTCTCTTCCTCTTCCTCTCTCATTTTCTCTCCCTCTCTCAATACACATGAATTTTAACAAAAACAAGTAAAAGAGAAAGAGAAGACACAAAAACAAAGCAAGAAGTAACAATGCACTCACCGTAAAGGCTCGAGGATGGATTCGGCGGCTCCTCTTCGCGACAGGGGCTCCTCTTCGCCCTCCATACACTTCTTCCTCTTCTTCGCGAACGGTGGTGGCGGCGGTGAGAAGCTTTCCTTCTCCCTCTTTCTCTCTTTCTCTCCCTCTCCCTCTCAAATGCAAGATGGAGTTCGCTCTCCCTTTCGCTCTCTCTTTCGTGTACTCATGCAAAATAACGCGCTTGGGTTTTGGCCCGCATTTTTTCGTTTGAGCACCGTCACTATTTTTGTCGCATTTGCGATGCAAATAGCGACGCCGCTATTTTGCGTCAGAAAGCGCCGTCACTATACCTCCATATCCTTGTAGTGTAAATTGAATTTATAGAGAAAGAAGCTCATCGAGAAAGGTAAATGAACTAAAAAGGAATATCAAGAAGATTAATGAAAATATATTGGGCGCCAAAAAGTTCTCGACTTTCAAAAAAGACATTTTTAACTTCACATAATCGTTGTTATGTCCTTTGTCAGATTTTACAAGTAAATAAGGACTTTAGGACTACCAAAACATGTCAGACTTTGGAGATTTTGGCTAAAAAGGAGGAGAGAATCACGAAGTGGACTCTGCTATCTCTAAAAAAGAGAAGTCAAGAGTATAATATTCTTGCACATATGGCAAACTCTCTTTGGCCCTTTTCTTAATCTTGTTTGATTAATAAAAGTGCATTTTTAAAAGCGTTTTTGGTCCTAATGAATAGTGGATTTAGTGATGCGATGATCATTCAATAATTTAGAATTATCCTACACTTTCCTTTGCCCTTATCACACCTATCTTGGTGCATCTTATGTCACTTGGTCATATGTGTCCTTGTTGTTTGTAATAATCACATGTAAGAGAAGACTTGGGACCATAGGATTTACTGTGAGCTTGCCCACAAGATCTAGACTTATACCTATTCTATGATGGGTCTCTACCACAACAATCATAACTACCTCTAGCATCATTCTTCCCTCTAACTGTGAGAGCATAAGAGGTGGGAATTTCAATTAGTATTCTTTATATTAACCTCTTTAGTGAGTAAAGCTCCATCTACATCTAAGCATTTAAAGCCATTCTCAAGAGCATTAGTGATTTTGGTAGTACAAAATGTATCCCACAACTCAAGGAGAGTGACAAGCAAGAACGCAAACTTAATATTATCATCAAAGATAATCTTTTGTGATGTAAGCTACAAATAGAGTGAAACTAATTCAAATGAGTAGACATAGGAGTGCATCCTTTTATGCGAAGGTCCACAATCCAGTTTCTTGAGCCAGTACAATTAGGAAGCCATGCTTTCTTAACATAAAGGTCACATATCTTTTCCCATAACTACCATGCACCCCTTATAGTCTCAATGATATTAAAATATACTTGCACAAACAAAGGTAAAATGATCGTAGACTTGCATAATTCATGAAGCTCCTCCCAAACATTGATATTCATGTCTTTAGCTTTATACCTTTGGTTTCAATGGCTTAACTTGCTTCTTTTGGACCAAGACTTGCCAAATCTATGCCTTCCAGTAATTAAAGTTGTTTCCATCAAACTTTTCAATGTTAACCATAACACTATCCCCAGAAGCGCAATCCATAATGACTACAAAATAAAGAGAGTATGGGTTGTTGTAATTGCAGTAAAGCAACCCCAAATTTGAGCCAAAACTATATGCAACAAGAGGAATACAAGGCCATGTATTGCTCTCTACAAAATGAAAGCAGTAAAGTGCCCAAAGACCAAAATAAGATTCTCCCATTGCCAGGAAAGTCAGGATAGCAATCGAGCTTACAATGCAAATAGCAGTATCCAATAAAGAGCATACAACTCTAAGCACTAAATATTTGTAGAGAATCTAGTATCAGATACATAGATACATCTTAGATCAATTGGTAACTAAGTATATAATGTAATTGTGCATAAGAGATCTCCAAGCAAAGTGAGATACACCAAGGTGCAACCAACTCACCACTTATGAATAGTGAAGCTCAACACACCCAAGCATGTAACCAAAAAATTTAATGAAGATTAGCCTATAGTAATAAGTAATTTTGCAAAGACAATGCCTTGTAAACTAATGAGAATATATAAGAGATCCTACGGTATGTAAAAGCTAAGCACCATAATTAAATTTGAAAGTACTCCCACTGGAAGCAAAGCGAAAGTGCATGAGCAAAGTAAGCTCAATACATGTATATCATAACAACTGGAAGCCCAAAGATAACAAGTAATAGAATGCACATATTTGTAGTTCCTTATTGTATTATATGATACCCTTCATCACATCCTAATGTTGCTTGCCAAGTGTAACCATGTAATGTGTCATAACGCCCACTACAAATGCTATGTTAGGACAAGTGGCTATCATGACATACATCAAACTGGCTACTAGGGATGTATACAGAACCTTGGCCATCTTAGCCCCCTTATCATTTGACTATGAACAATTGGCCTAGCTAACCTTCACATAACAAGGTAAAGGACAATCAATAGGCTTACCATCTTGCATATGGAATTGCTTGAGTACTTTGTGTATGTACTTCTTCTAGGACAAGGATAAAAGTCCCTTAGAGTGATTGCAGTTAATGTGCATACCAAGAATGTGTGAGGCCTATCCCATGTCTTTCATCTCAAAGCTCTTCTTGAGTTGAGTCTTTAAAGTATCCAATTTAGCATGACCACTCCCAACAATAAGTATATCGATATAAAGCACCAAGATAATAAGGCTACCATCACATGCCTTCTTTGTGTATAGACATGGATCCATAATACAGTGGGAATACCCATGTGAATGCATGAAATCATAAAACATATGGTATAATTCCCTAAGTGCTTGCTTAGGCTCATAAAGACTCTTCTTTAATTTTCATACTAGATGTTTAGTGCATCTTTCCATAAAGCCCTTAGGCTATTACATATAAATGTCCTCATGCAAGTTCCCATGTAGAAAAGCTATTTTGACATCCATCTAATAAAGCTTTAAATCCAGTAGAGCAACCAAGGCTGTCAAAAGAGCGGATCTATTTTGACACCCCCTCCTCAAATGACGAGTTTCTACACTTGCTGGGCTTTTGCCCCCCTACATGATAACATGGCCTGGGAGACTAGCTCATAGGCAACCTAGTCAAGTTAAAGTTTGAAACTTTACATCTCTAGTAAGGGTTTTGTTTTACAAAGAAAATCCACTAAGGGAAACAAAAAAATCCATTATGGGAGAGATAATTTCTTCAAAACAATCTATTAGAGTTGTTGTTGTTGATGGCAGAAGCATCTTCTTCTTCTTCTTCTCTTTCATTCATGAACTGATTCTGGTGGGACACCATCTTTTGCATCCTTTTTCTTTTGTTTATTCTCTTCATCAAGAAGAGAGTGCTCAATATCTTTAAGTGAGAGACTTGGAACATTACTTAGGGTGGACACAAGATTCTCATATGGATCCTTATTTACATTTGCAAGCAGTACGACTATTGCTTCATCTTCATCAATATTCTTCTTAAGAGTTGCAAGATGGGTTTTTAGGCTCTTAAACTTGTTAATGTGTATGTTCATGGAAGCATTTTCTTTAATATCTAGTTTATAAAACTGCACGAGTAATTTTTCCTTTGAATTCTTTGCTTGGGTACCAAACATCCTGTCACGTTCCTCCCAAGCAGTTCTAGCATCTCTAATGTCAGAGATATGATGTAGCACGTCATCACTTAGTCCCCAGGCAATGATGCCTAGAGCCTTGTTGTTCATCTTTTTCCACTCCTTTGTCTTGACCTGGTCTTCTTCAACGAACCCATCTTCATCATTTTTCTTCTTGCTATCTACATCATCCTCAAACAGGTCCCAGAAGTCCTTTCACATAAGGTGGTACATGGTCTTCTCCTTCCAGGCATGAAAGCCTTCTCCATTGAACTTGGCTATTTGCTCAAGTTCATACATTTTGAAGGAGGTCTTACCACGAGTGTGCTCAGGCAGTGTCTATCCTTTTACAATGATAATGAAGCTTACAAGAGATTTAATCAGTTGGGCATTCCACATTAAAATTTTTTGTGTTTGTCATTGCAAGACTGACTGGAGTATAACCAACAATTGAATTGTTCTTGGATGTGTCAAGAAACACAGGTGTCAAGAAGCATGAAGGGGAGCTACGAAGCTCTACCTTGAGACCTATGGACCACTTATTGATCAAGCGTTTCAAGCCGAGTGGCCATGGCTACCTCTCACATCGCCGACGCGCAATGCCTACCTTACAGGTGTAGTGAACTTACCTTGATGCTCAATCGAGTTCCCTCCTTTCTCTTGCACTCCGGTAGCTCCACAATCCTTGCGGCAAGCTCAAGCAACCTCAAGCCCTCTCCGTCAAGCTCCATCCTCCATAGCCGCGCGAGAAAAGAGAAGAGAAGAGAAGAAGATAAGATGAAGAGAGAAGATGGGGAGCTTCTTCTCCACGATCCCTCACTCTCACACACTCACTCCCTCACTCCCTCACACTCTCTCAATCCCTCACTCAAGCACAAGCAAGAAGGAAAGAAACAAGAGAAGAAGAAGAAGAAGATTTAGCCACACACAATAATGATCTTCTCATTCACTTTTGAACTTTATATACATGCCCTACTTTTTGGGCGGTCATCCCCACTTTTTACATGGCCGGCCATTAGCCTAGGCCCTCTTTTCCTATTTCCGACCGTTCTAACTTATCCCATTCCCAACTAGTGCATACAATTTGCATAGGAGTGAGCTTAGCACTCTTTTACAAGGATTCAAGAGCGCTTTCACAATTAATGGTTCACTTTTACTCTTTTCTTTTCTCGAGGCGACATTGAGGCCTTCTAGAGAGGTCGTCATTCAAAATTTTCAGGGTCTGACTTCCATCCGGGGCACCTTTTCCTTCCTTTGTCCTGTGCCCTTTCGGTTATCTCCTTTTTCCATTTTCCCGCTCCTCTGTGTTGCGGTAAACAAAGCATTAGGTTAGTATCAAGAGATACTAGCTTGATTTCAGGCTTGATGTTGCTTGATTTCAGGTGGTCTGCTTGAATTCAGGTGAGTTGCTCTAGATATTCTTCTTGAAGGTTTATACATGCTAGAGACTTTAGTGCTTGTAGCTCAATGATTAAAACCACTATTGATAGCTTCAGTGAGAGAAACCAGTGATAAATGTCAAGCTTTTGAGGTTTTGGCTATGGAGTCTTTAGGGTTTCTGATAGACCCGACTGGCTTTTTGATCACAATAGCCTATAGAGGCAACCAATTGGTGAGTCCTTTGATTGGGAGTAAGCTCATTATCCCACCTTTGATTGCCCTATGCTTGGAGAGGGAATCGCGGCATGTGCGTGCAACAACAACAGTACGATCAGAGGAGGTGCAGTTCTGGACAAGGACAGTGAGTGTGAATTTTTGCAATGCCATCTTGTAGAGGGGCTAATGTTGAGCTATGATGTAATATACAGAAGTACCGTGAGGTGTAGAGGATATGTTTAGAAGGAAGCTTCAGTAGATATCACCTAGTTTGGGAGATCCGGAGGCTTCATGGTAGGTAGCTACTGTTGGCTATGGCTACCATAAACTGTCAAGTGAAGATAGAGATGAAAAATGAGGTCATAAGCTAGCATTGAGTTGGACTAAAGTTGAGAAGGCTTGAGAGAGGAGAGAGGAGAGATAGATTGAGTTGGGCCATGCTCAGCTAAGCTCTGATACCATGTCAAAAGAGCAGATCTAGAGCATGGCTATGGTGGTTTGAAGAGATAGAGTGAACTCATGAAGACATAGAGTTGAAGATAGAATGTCACACAAGTGAATTAGGTTCCAAGATTGATTAGCTTGGACTCATAAACATAGTCTTGTGTGTGGTTGGACAATGACTCAGACTCTCAACTAAAGGAACAAGAGTACCATCATATTGCATTACTCATCTTGCAAGTACAATGCTTTATAGTAGTTGTGTTGTTCCACTCTCCTCACTATGCATATGGGATTCAGGATAACTCTTTCTAGAGCATACATCATTTGTCATTTCTCAACAAAGGCTAGGATCAAGTATGGGATAGTCCATAATAAGAGAGAAGAGATTATTAAAATCAACTCCCTTTTCTTACTTAAGCCCTTAGCAACCAATCGAGCATTACATGCTAGCTTAGGGTGACTAGGAGTACTCTTCAACTTGTACACCCATTTTCATGGTAATGCATGCTTTTCATTAGGCAAGAAAATTAAGTCCCATGAATGGCTCTTCTACAATGAATCAAAATCCAACTACATAGTCATCTCCCAAGAACGAGAATCACTTCTATAATAGCCTCCTCATAGGTAAGTGGCTCAATAGAGTCTACCACCATGACATAATCCCTAGAGGGTTCATAGCGATCAGGAGGACTGCAAACTCTAGCAAAGCATCTCAAAACTGATAGTGGGACCTATACGGAATATCCTTGTTGTCCAACATCATTATCCTACATAACAAGTGGATCTTGGGCCATTACATCATCAATAACTATAGCAAGCTGTCTCATTGGGGATGACTATATGGTAAGAGATTCCTCTTGAAAGATCACCCTACATATTTCAATCACCTACTCTAGCCTCATATGCATCTTATCCTCATGGAAGATAATATTATGGTTGCAGATAACCTTCTAAGCTTGTGGATCCTAAAGATGATAGCCCATCTCACATGCATCCCCATGTCCAAGAAAGATGGATTTGACAAACTTTGAATCTAACTTATTGTATTTGTCTTTGGGAATATGGCAGAAAACTTCACATCCAAAGACTTATAAGTATGCATATGAGGGAGGTTTGCTAGATTATATCTCCTTGGTGTTTCTACCTCTAAGCGTAGCGCATGGGTTTTTATTAATGAGATGTAGAGTAGTAGTAAATGCCTTAGCTCAAAAGTGTTTTGGTAAGCCTACCTAAGTAAGCATAATATAAATTTTTTCCTAAATAGTCGTATTCATGTGCTTTGCAATACTATTCTAGGGTGGAGTGTATGAGGTGATCAACTGATGCTTAATACCCCTCTCATCACATAGCTACTCAAAAGCCTTAGATACATATTCACCCCCATTATTAGATCATAGATTGATTCTTCACCATGGCGAGAAAGTACTGAAACATAGGTAAAACATTAGATTTTTCTTAATAGGATAGGATCAAAACTTATGTGAAAAATCATCTATGAACATAACAAAATTCTTCATGCCACCCAAGGACTGACAAGGCATCGCACCACACATATCAAAATACACAAGAGCCAAAAGGCTCATCAGCATGTGTAGAACTAGTTTTCTTATGTGAATTACGAGTTTGCATATCATATAGACAATGATCACATGAATCAAAATAAGAATAATCCAAGGATAGGAGATATTGCAAAAAGGTTGATATTTTTATTCATTTCATAGGAGACATGTGCCCAAGGTGACAATGCCATAAAGATATATGCAAAAGATCAGTCATAGCCAATACCTGGTCAACACACCCAAAAACAAGCAAAGGGTAGAGGCTGCCAACCTTGGCACCTCTAGCAAAAACAAGACTGCCACAGGTGATCTTCCATGAAGAATTGCCAAAGGATTCATGATACTTGTCATCATCTAACAGTCTAATTGAAATAAGGTTTTTTATCAAAGTTGAGACATAACGTAGATCATAAAGCACAAATGGAGCACCAATGATATCCAATTATATCCAATGTAGTGTCATCTTTGAGTCTAATTGTACTCATAACAATACAATAGTTATGAAACCAATGGTGATGCAAGATAACATGAAAGAAAACCCCAAAGCAAGAAGCCAACATCAAGAGTAAGCAAACAATGTATTGATCAATTGAGTACTATCAAGAGATGAAGCTACAATGATATAATCATCAGAACTGTACTTCAATGTATATATATCCTCTATCTTTATATTGAATTACAATATTAGTGGACTTTTCATTTTCTTGTACTTTCTCCTTGTCTTTATCATTACACCTATCATTGCACATTCTATGGCACTACGGCCTAAGATGACCCTCTTGTTCACAATAATGGCATGTCCAAAAGGACTTACAACTGCAAGACTTACTATGAGATTTCCCACAAGACTGAGACTTGCCTTGTTGGGGTATGAGTCTCTACCATAGTTATTATTATCATTTCCAGCATTTCTACCTCTAAAACAATCAATGCATGAGAAGTGCAGGTTGCATCAATATTCTTCCTAATCACTTCTTTTGTCAATAGAGTACTCTTTGCATCACTGCATTTAAAACCATCCTCAAGGGGATTAGCACTCAAAGCAATACAAAAAGTATTCAATGACTCAAGTAATGTAATAAGAAAGAACAAAGACTTTATACAATTCTCAAACTTGATGTCTTGCAAGATAAGCCAGCTAAAAATAGAGCATAACTCATTTAAATGAGTAGACATAGACATGCCCTCTTTCATGGGAAGGTCCACAAGCTTCTCCAACTAGTATAATTGAAAGGCAAGAATTTGCTTGTCATAAGGATCAAGGATCTTTTTCCATAACACATAGATGGACCACTCTCAGTAGAGAAAAAATTGAAGTACACAACTATGATGTCATTTTTAATGAGGAAAAAATGTATAAGCAGCCCCTTAAGACAATTGATATACATAGGGTAGTATCTCAAGAGGATAGCCATCACATGCATTGAATGTATAGCTTGTTCTACATGATGTAAGGCTTGGAAAACCAACTAATGTTGAGGTGGGAGTGTTAGAAGAAGGTGGTTAGCCTCACATTGAGATTGATAGATAGTCATTGGGACAACTAAGGGCTTAGGTTGAGCCAGTTTTGAGATGCTCCATGAGAGCTTCTAGACCACTAGAGAGATATACGCTATCTCTAGATTGTTGATTGTAGTAAGCCTTCTTGTTATCTTGATGCTATACCTAGGGATGATAGTCATAAGTGGATAAAGGATATGTAGCTAGAGATGGATTCTTTGATAAAAGATAATTGGATGGTTTCTTTGCCTAAAATAAGTATGCATTACCATGCAAATGGGTCTACAAGTTGAAATTGGCTCCATTGGATACATTTTCTAAGTACAAGGCAATATTGGTACCCAAGGGATGCAAGTAAAAGAAGGGGATTGGCATTGATGATACATTCTCATCAGTAGTCAAGATGACCACCCCTCGTATGCTACTTGCAGTAGTTTGCTAAGGAAGTTATGGAGCTTATACAGACATATGTTAAGTTTACTTTTTTACATGGGGATTCACTTGAACATTTATTTGTACTAGTATACACCATACAATCATACATAAGTGAGGATAATGAAGAATAAGGGTAATTGAGCACCCAATAATAACTATTTTTTGTGCTTATACTCTCTCTCTTAATTTTATTGCACTTCATAGCTTTGACTTCTCATCTTGCCATTACTTCTCTCTTAAGATTTCCAATAAAGATACATTTTCATCTTTGTATCAACCTATTACTAAATGCAACACATGGCCCTTATGGGCCGTTCAATGGAAAAAGTCCTTACATGAGGGATGACCAATGTACAAAGGGGTATCCATAAAAGTTTATGTATTCTAAAAGGTGAGAAGGATCGAAGCTTGCTTGGAAGAGCTATGGCAGGAGAGCAAGAGCAAGAAAGAGAGAGAGACCAAATGGGAACTCTGTCAAGAATTGCATGGTCGGGGACTTGCTTGAGCTATTGTGCCAAACACACACTGTATACACAAGAGGAAGCTCACTCAAGAACACAAGAAGAGAGATGGAGGCCAAAAAGTTTTCTTGCTGATTTTTTCTTCTTTTTCCACACACTATACAATATACAAAAAGTATAGATAAGGTACAACATAAAGGAAAGTGGCCTTTTAAGTCAAACAGTACATAACCAACTACACTAATCGACTAGCACTATATCTTTGCCAGCTGTAGGTAGGTGTAACAAACTAAATATAATAAGTGATATGTTAGTGTCCATGTGAGTATCATAATGACCACCAACGTGCTAAGTGTAGATGTGCGGACCCATCTAGCCAGGCGGTCCATTATCAATGTATGCATATGTTGAGCTTGCCATCTCAACAAACTCCAACAGTCACAATGTGTGATCAGGCCTTCCTTTATTCAAATTTTTACTAAAATAATAAAGAATAAAGAATAAAGTAACTGTGATGGACGCCCGCCACCTACAGTGTGCAATGGCGGGTACTGTCGGTGTAGTAACACACAGGCAGCTAGACAAAGGCACTTTTACCCCCAATGATCTCCCACTTAAAGATGAATCTACCCCACTGAGGAGTGAAAAGAAAATGAAAAGACAATACAATGTACACATGTACAACAGGATGAAGAAAAACATGATCTCATCCAACGCCCATCAATCTCCCGAGGAAGGCAAAGCGCTCAGTAGTGAGGCTATCTGTGAGCAGATCTGCAAGATTTTCATGAGTGGAGATCTTGACAAGGTCAATAGACTTGTCATCCACGGCCCCATGTATAAAGTGATACCTCACCTCAATGTGTTTCGTTTTCACATGGAAGACTGGATTCTTGGCTAACTGAATAGTACTCATAGAATCCGAATACAACATAAGTATAGTATCAATCCCAAGGTCATGAACCAAATGGCCCAACCATATGGACTCCTTGCAAGCCTTAGTAGCTGCAATATGAGTTGGCCTCAGTGGTAGAGAGAGCTGTATATTTTTGAACCCTGGACATCCAAGAGATAGCACCTCCACCATGTTGAGATATCGAGCTCCACTCGTGATATGCCAGGGTGACCGTTGTGCATTTATGTCACCGACTTGTTAGCTGCAGATGTGGTTGGTACACAGCCCATGAATAATAGCTAGATGACAGCTATACTTATCTACTCTAGTTCGTGGCTCAGTTAGTATGCCACCTTAGTTAGTTGAGTTTGGTTTGAGACCCATATATAGGCTTCTTCTATTTCTATGTACGTGAGTTCTTTTAGCTTACACAACTAAGAAGAGGAAAACTGTTTTCAGCCTCCACCTGTGTGTGTATTCCCCCATTGTGCAAGCAAGAAAGCTACAAGTGAGACTCCTTCCATCTCTCCCACAATCGTGACATGGTATCAGAGCCTTGTTCGTGGTAAGGAGCTCAAGAAAGCAAACCAAGTTCGCGGTGTTCTGGTAAGAGGACCAGTGTTGCTTTCATTTTTTTGTTTTGGGAGCAAGTCTCTGCAGGTAGCACGGAAAGTACAAGAGTGCATTGTCTCAGATTGAGAGACCCTTCGCGATGTAGCAAGAGGGCAGTATATGCTGCGAGACGGGGCTTTAGCCCTCGGTTGCTCTATTTTTTTGATTTGAGATCATTTCGGGGCCTGTTTTGGAGGCGGAAGTTTTCTGCACGCACTCAGGAAAAGGCCTTGTTTTATGCTGTGCGACCACTGTTCTACAGGTCGATGAAAAGTTACCGTAGAAATTGCATTGTATGCCTGTGCGCAGAGACATTGGGAGGTACAGAATCATCCTTGTTGCCTGTTGATGCAAAATCGTCACTAGGAAGTGGCTGTGTGGTCAAATACCACTTTCGTCAGTTTTGCAGATTTGCCCTTGTGAGGCTGAAGCTGTGTTTTTTGCAGTGACAGAATTCTTTGCAGTGTTCTGTAATGGCGTCTAATTCTCTTTCACAGATTGTCACTGAAAAGCTTGACAAGAACAACTTCCAAGCATGGAAGTTTAGAATGAAGAATTTTCTTATGGGAAAAGGATATTGGAAATTCGTTGCAGGAAATGAAGAAGAACCAGTTCTTCCTGATGTTCCCAATCAACAGCAAATGCAGGCATTTAAAGGATGGCATGAGAGAGCCAGAAAAGTTATGTACTAGCTATCTATCAGTATTTTAGACTCTATGATTGTGTATATTTAGGATGCAAGTACGCCAAAGGAGGCATGGGATACTTTGTCAAAAATGTTTAGCACAAATACGCAAGCCAGGAAAATGCAGCTCAAGCAAGAGTTGCACAATGTGCAAAGAGAAAGTATGAGTATCAATGACTACCACATGAAGGTGAAGAAGATTGCAGATGCACTTTCTTCCATTGGGTCACCAGTGGAAGATGATGATTTAGTTTCCGTGACCTTGAATGGTCTAGGAAAGGATTATGCACAGTTCCGAACATCCATTTCCGTCCGTGAAAGATTTCCTGATTTTGAGGAGTTGATTGCTCTTCTAATTTCTGAGGAGCGGAGAAATGGTGGTGCATCTTCTTCAGGAGGAACTTCAAAAGAAACTGCCTTATACTCAAATGCTGGAAGAGATAGAGGCAAAGGTAGAGGAGGCCGATCTGGAGGCCGTGGTAGAAATCAGAATATGCAACAAACTCAAGAAAACCAGTCCTATGGAGGAGGATGTGGTAACTCTAGAGGCAGGGGGAGCCAAAGAGGTCGTGGTGGATGGCAAAGAGGCCAAAATGCAAACAACAATGTTGAATGCTGCTACCGTGGTAAAATGGGTCATATGGCTAAAGACTGCTATAAAAAGCAGAATGAAATCATGAATGGAAAATTGCAACAAGGGAATTATGCATCTTCTAGTAGACAGGGTGATGACAGAAATGAGCATTTGTTTATGGTGCAGCACATGAACAATTCTGTGATAAGTGCAGAAGAAAGCAACGAAGTGTGGTATGTTGACTCAGGTGCGTCAAACCACATGACAGGTCATGCAGAATGGATGCAGGATGCAAGGAAAATGGAAAAACCAGGATTTGTGGAGACTGGTGATGATACTACACATCCTATTGTGCAGATTGGAAAAATTCCTTTGTCTATGCAGGATGGGAAAAAGAAATACCTATCGGATGTATTTCATGTCCCAAATATCACCAAGAACCTGGTTTCTGTTGGTCAAATGGTTGAGCAGGGCTTGCAGGTCAGATTTAATCCTCATGGATGCTTTGTTGAGGATATGAAAAATAAAGGTCGCTTGATAGCAAAAGGAAAGAAGAAGGGCAGAATGTTTACGTTGGATGCAGACATGCCTGAATTGAGTGCAGCAATGTTTGCACATGGGACCGGCGTAATTGTAGATATTGATATCTGGCATAAACGCATTGGTCATGTTAATGTACAATGACTTAAATCAATGCAGGCCCAAAATATTGTTGCAGGATTGCCTAAATTCAAGGTTGCAGAAATGCATAACATATGTAAAGCCTGTTAATTTGGAAAACAGGCAAGGAAACCATTTCCTAGACATGTTCAAGAGAGTGAGAAACCATTGGAATTAATCCACTCTAATATGTGGACTACTAAAGCTGCATCTATTGGAGGCTGTCATTATTTTCTCACTTTTATTGATGACTATAGCAGAAAAGTTTGAGTGTATTTTATGAAAAAGAAAAGTGAAGTGTTTGGGCATTTCAAAACTCTTAAAGCTATGGTTGAAAAAGAAACAGGCCTGCAAATAAAATACCTAAGGTCAGATGGAGATGGAATTGCAGAAAGGAAAAATAGGCATATTGGAGAGGTATCTCGTGCCATGCTCAACGAAAAAGACCTACCAGATTTTTATTGGGATGAAGCAGTTGCTACAACAGTCTACATAATGAACAGGACTCCCACTGCAGCAATACATGGCATGACTCCAGAGGAGAGGTATACTGGTAGGAAACCAGATATTTCTCATTTGAAAATTTTTGGTTGCATTGCCTATGTTCATGTGCCAAATGAGTTGAGATCCAAGTTGGATCCAAAAGCTGAGAAGTGCATCTTTATTGGTTACTCTCTGCAGAGCAGAAAGGGTATAGATGCTATAACCCTTCTACTCGTAAGTTTACAGTGAGCAGAGATGATGTTATTGATGAGATGAGTAGCTGGTATAAACCAGTAAATGTGATTGATAATGTAGATGCACAAAATGGTAATGCTGCACAGAATTCACAGCAGCAGTCACAAGATATTAGTGGACCTGAACTATCCTCTAGCAGTGGTTCACATTCTTTGCCATGGACAGACAGATTGAGATCAGGAGAATCTTCTCAAAGCAATGCAGATAGTGGTATGCAGGTATCACGAAAATGAAAAGAGAAGGTAGATCAGCCCATGTTTGATGTGAATGCAGGTCACTCTTATATGGATGGTGAATCCAGTGGCTCAGAACAGAGCATTGATGATGAGTTGGGTATTCCTTTTGTTGTTACACCTGGAGTAAGGAAGACCAGGGATGTTTTGAGAGCATCTGGAAGTGATCCTACTTTGCGCAGGTCTACCAAAGCTAGGTATCCTGTGGATAGACTGAAATATGATGGATTTACAGCCATTGACTATGCCTATATAGTCAAAGTGATACAGGAACCAGAACCCATTTCTTTTGAGCAAGCCATGGGAAAAGAAAAATGGGAGAAAGCCATGGATGAAAAAATGGATGCTTTGGAAGCAAATGCTACATGGGAATTGGTACCTTTGCCTAAAGATAAGAATGCAATTAGTTGTAAGTGGGTTTATAAGGTGAAGCACAATGCAGATGGCTCTGTGAACAGATACAAGGAAAGATTAGTAGTCAAGGGATATGCACAAACATATGGCATATTATGAAGAAACATTCAGTCCGGTTGCAAGGATGGCAACCGTAAGAGCAGTCATTGCTATGGCTGCATCAAAGGGATGGTCTTTACATTAGATGGATGTAAAGAATGCCTTCTTGCATGGTGATTTGCAAGAAGAGATCTATATGGAGCAGCCACCAGGTTATGTGCATGCTGTTCATCCTGAGTTTGTTTGCAGGTTTAAGAAAGCCTTGTATGGCTTGAAGCAAGCACCTAGAGCATGGTCTGACAAGATAGGACAGTATCTTGTCACTATTGGCTTTCAGATTTCCAAGGCAGATTTCTCACTTTATGTGAGAAAAACAGAGAAAGGTATTATGCTGCTTGTCATTTATATTGATGATTTGATTATCATAGGTGATAGTGATGAAGATATCCTTCATGTGAAAATGCTATTGAAGCAGAAGTTTGAGATGAAGGATTTGGGAGAGCTGCGTTATTTCTTGGGCATTGAGGTGATTAGATCACCAAGTGGGATATGGCTCTTGCAGAGGCAGTATGGATTGGACATGCTGTCCAAATATGGGATGACAGGCTGTAAGCCTATTTCAGTTCCTTTGGAGCAGAATGTGAAGTTGAGCGCAGATGCAGGTGAGCTTCTCGAAGACCCTACTATGTACAGATGCATAGTAGGAAGTTTGATTTATATGACTATTACCAGGCCAGATTTGAGCTATGCTGTTGGATTGGTAAGTCAGTTTATGCAGGCTCCAAGGAAACCGCATTTGGATGCGGCTAGACGCATACTCAGGTATGTGAAGTCCACATTGCAGTATGGACTATTTTATGAGATTGGGATTCAGATACGGTTGCATGGATACACTGATGCTGATTGGGCTGGTAGTATTTCTATTAGATGATCTACCAGTGGATATGTGTTCTCTTTTGGAAGTGCTGCGGTCACTTGGAGCAACAAGAAACAACCTACAGTTGCCTTGTCGAGCACAGAGGCTGAGTACAAGGGTGCAGCAATGGCTGTATGTGAGGTAGCTTGGTTGCATAAGCTACTTTATGATATGCATCAGCCTACAGATGGGCCAGTTGTCATTTATTGTGACAACATGAGTAGTATACACTTGGCAAATAACCCAATCTATCATGCTAGAACAAAGCACATTGAGGTGCATTATCACTATGTGCGAGAGAGAGTCCTACTAGGTCTTATTGATCTAGTTTATGTCGGCACAGAGGATCAGGTAGCTGACATATTTACGAAGGCATTGGGCGCAGAGAAGCTGTGCAAGTTCAAAATGGAAAACTACATCATGGCTGCGGATGACTTGCCACGCTTGCGGAACCCAAAGGCAGTAACCCATCTCGCTTGCATCTCCATAGCCAAGGAAAATGCATTTGACACTCTTAGGATCCAACTTACTATGTTGTCCTTGGGCACATGGCACAATGCCTCACATCCAAAGACACGTAGATGCGCATAAGAAAAAGGTTTCCCAGTCCATACCTCCTCTACAACCTGGAAATCCAAACCATTGGACGGTGATCTATTTATGACATGCACAGCTGTACTGACCACCTCAACCAAAAGCTCTGTGGTAGGCGTGTATGGCTAAGCATACTGTGTACGCTTTCCTAGATGGTTCTATTCATCCGCTCAGCCAAACCATTCTGGGTGGGGTATAGGGGGAAGTCAACTGATGCTTAATATCCCTCTTGTCACATAGCTGCTCAAAGGCACGTGACACATATTCTCCCCCATTGTCAATCCTAAGGCATTTCAACCTATGCCTAGTTTGATTCTCAACCAATGCAAGCCATCTCTGAAACACAACCAAGACATCTGACTTAAGCTTAATGGGATAAGCCCAAACTTTACACAAAAAATCATCAATAAATGTCACAAAATACTTTGCATCACCCATAAACTGACAGGGCATGGGCCCACAGACATCCGAATGTACCAATTTCAAGGGGTCACTCATACGTGTCCTACCAAACTTCTTATGTGTATTTCTAGTCTATCTACCATAAAGACAATGCTCACATGAGTCAAAACATGCATAGTCAAGGGGTGGTAAGTACTGCAAAAACCAGAAAGCATCTTCATTCCCTTCAATGACATATGGCCCAAACAGGCATGCCAAAGAGATACATGTGGGATGGAACCCACTAACAAAACATGGTCAATAGAGGACCCATCAACTACAAGAGGATAGAGGTTGCCAGCCTTGGCACCTCTAGCAAGCACAAGTTTGCCACAGGTGATCTTTCAGGTAGAGTCCCCAAAAGAGACATGAAACCCAGCATCATCAAGCTGCCCTATAGACATAAGATTGCATGTAAGCACAGGTACGTGACATACATCCTGCAATATAAAAGTAATGCCAATAGAGAATTGCAGTTGTACATCCCCAATGCCAACAATAGCAAGTGACCTGTCATCACCCAAGCGAACTGAACTAGAGACAGTGTGGTAGGAATGGGACCACTCATGGCATGGTGTAATATGAAATAAAGTACGAGAATTCAAAAGCCAGCATTGTGCATACATAGAGTGAACCTTGGTCAATGACGTAGCTTCACAAGAACTAGCTGCAAGTATGTACTCCCCATCGGAGTTCTCAGTCTTCATGACATTTATCTCCTCTATTTTCATACTGGATTTCTCAAGTACCATGTTGCGATCAGAGGACTTTTCTTGTACTTTGTCTTTCCCATTCTCTTTGCACTTCTCATTGCGCAACTCATGACACTGTGGGTGTATATGACCCTTCTTGCCGCAATGATAATATGTCACATTAGCATTTCTCCCATGAGACTTGCTACGTGACTTACCATGTGACTTAGACCTAGACTTCTGCGAGTCTCTGTCATGGCCATTCCCATAGTCATGCTTTCCATTACCATGTTTGCCTCTAGTAGTCAAAGCATGCGACACACAAGAGGCATCCAAGTTCTTACGGTTGATCTCTTCCTACAGAAGAGCACTCTCTACATCAGCAAGAAAGCTCAAACAAAGCATGTAAGAGATATATGTGACAAATGTTCAAGATCAAGCATCAATGAGACATCCTGAGCATATAGGCTACGTAACATTCATACATAGCATCCATAGACATCAAGTATATCCAAACTATAACTTTGGCAAGCCAAGAAATAGCCAAGGTAATAAGCTCTGGGCAATCAAATGTCAAGCCCAAGTAAGCCACAGTAGCAATCAACTCCAAGACAATGTAACTAGCATGTATAAGTGGCATAAGCCAAGTATGTCAAGACCGGTCAGACATAAGCAAAGTACATGCCATAAATATATCAAAGATGGAGATCCAAATGTTATGCAAAGTGAGCTCAAGCTCAACCAATGATCCAAGATCAAATCCAAGCTCTATGTTGATCCCCGAGAGTCACTATATCAATGTATACATCCAAGATATAACCCGAATCCACTAGGCATATCCAAACATAAGCAAATGAGCTTCAGTCCTAAATATTCTAGCAGCAAAAAACCTCTATAAATTGAGAAAATTAGTGCTCCAACCAAGCTCAAATCTATAGGCAAACCATAGGCCTACATTCATTGACATATAGGCATCATCCGGGGATAATTGGGCATCAAATGACCATCACATGTACTTGTAAAGATCAATGACAGGGTGCGGCCCTATGTATGACAATCCTGGGACTGTTCAAATAGTCCATGGCTGAGCCAAATTATCTCCAAGCTCAATTCCAACCATAAATATCAGTGCCTAAACCCGAAGCCAAGTGTCAAGAGGCTTCAACAAGCCATAACCAAGTGCCAGATAAAGTAAATGAGTTGGGGGATGCTATAAATGTTTGGGATAGGTTGAAATCAGGCCTGTTGTTGCTTATACAACCAAGATGAGCTCAAGATCAAAGACCCAAGTCATGTGGAAGTGCCCAAGCTCAATACGAACTATCGAGGGTCTCAATAGACCATAAACAAGTGGCAAGTGGGTGAGGAGTTGATGTAGATCTGTGTCATGCTGGAAAAAACTTTTGTCAACATGGCATGATTGTGCCAGCTGTAGATATGGGGCTAGGGGGCTGCTACGAAGGTTGCAAGTGGTGGGGGGTCCCCAAGGGGCCAAGGAAGGCCACAAATCAAGCTAAGTAAGCAACCAAGCTCTCCAATGGCTACCACAAGCTCAAACCCTGCTATGAACCTATAAGCTAAAAACTAAGTGAGAGAAGAACTCCCATATCTCATGTTGATGTCGGGAAGTGCTCGTGAAGGACCGTTCTGATACTAATTGAAAGGTGAGAAGGATCGAAGATTGCTTGGAAGATCTATGGCGGGAAAGCAAGAGTAAGAAAGAGAGAGAGAAACCAAATGGGAACTCCAACAGTCACAATGTGTGACCGTTCAAACTATCACTAAAAGAATAAAGAATAAAGTGACAGTGAGACGGGTGCTCGCCACCTGAAGTGTGCAGTGGTGGGAACTGTCAGTGTAGTAATACATGGGCGGCTAGCCAGAGGCGCCTTTACACCCAACATATTCAACTATAGTTGATGACTTTAGACATCCCCTATGCAAATGTCATGACAATGGAAAAAAATAGAATCTTAAGGATAACATATTAGATAATCGATGGATAGTGCCTTATATTTCTTACTTGAGTTCTGAGCATAATGCTCCTAAAAATGTAAAGATATGCAGTCAAATTTTTATATAAGTACATTTATAAGGGCCATGATCATGCAACTACTAGATTTTCAACTATGCATGGTTTTATATCTAATGAAATTAGTAGCAAGATATTGATGAAATTGAGAGCTATATTCATGATGGTAAATTGGATATTGAATGATCACAAATACACTTACTTGGAGAAAATAGTATTGCCTTTCATGACTCTGATAACATTCATGATGTGTTTCTATGTAAAAATGCTCCAAAAATGGCTCTTGCAAAGTGGTTTACTTGCAATTGTTTACACTTGAGGCACCTACATTTATATCAAGGCTTTCCAATGTATTGGGTTTGGAATGCACAAAAATGAATGTGAACAAAGAGAAAGAAATAAATTACATGTGGTCAATTATATCTTATTGCTTCTATATGTGGAGAAAAATATTACTTATGTCTACTCCTACTATATGTAGGGGTGCACTTCCTTTGAGGCATTGTATACAATTGATAAATACGATGTATCTCACCATTTAGGAGGGTTGCATAGCAAAGGATATGTTGGAAACTAATGAAGAATGGAATATGTGCTTACCTCAAGCTGCATTAATGTAGATAGACACATGATTGAGAATTTTATGTACATCTATTTATGATATTTTATTCACTTGGTTGACCTCTAGTTGACCTAGTGTACTTTGGGAAGAGCTTATTACGATTAATAGAGGATGTAGTGGATTTATTATCTTTACAAAATAGATAAATTGTTTGTTTGCAAGATGAGGCTCATAATTAATCTTTGGTGTATATTTAAGAGATTTTATGCCAAAATAGATACACTTCAACTTATGATAATGAACTAGCTAAGGTGAGAATGCATATCAATGCAAATCCTTTGGTCCTTGATGAACAATTTTATAGAAAAATAGAATAAGATAATTTTTTCTTAGATATGGAAGCTATGCTCAATGATGGATAAAAGAGAATCTTTATAACAATAACGAAAGTTATTAATATTGGTTCAACAAAAACATTATTTTCAAATGGCCTAGGTGATTTAGGAAAACCATTCCCATGCTTTATGTCAAGGTTGCATTGCCATATCTACAACATCCCCTGGCATCACTTCATTGCTTTTGTCACATGGTTATATAACCTCTTTGAAATTTAAACTATCGTTACAAGTAGATAATCATTCTAGATGTAGCATATCTCTACAAAGTCAACTTATGGTATTGTTAAAAGAGACTAGTGTTATTTTGTGGGGTGAAGCTCCAATGATACATTTCTAAATAGAGTGTGGTAAGCTATTAAGGTTATCCTGCTTGGTAGAGACCTTAGATAAAGACTACCTATTCCACCATGTTTTGAAAATTTCATAGATTATGTGAATGACAATGAATAGGGATCACTTTATTACATGGTTGCAAGACATTGGAGATGTAAATTAATTTTTAAATAGTAATAACATATCATTCTTGTACCTCAAAATTTTTTCTATCAAGATGTGCATTTGTAAATGATCATAGATTCTTATTTAGTAAACATGTGACATTTCTTGTACCTCAAAATAGTGAGGTAAAAATTTTAAAAAACCATATATTGTAGTTTATGCCTTAACCTTGGTGGAGGTATTTGTCATCATATCTTACTCCTAAAAGTAAATGATCCAACAGTGTTACACAAAAATTTGAATCCTTTTATAGGTTTATGCAATGATAACGGGCCATATATAAGGCATTCAATAAGAGGTGCATTGAGATAGAGATAATAACATGAACCAATATTAGGGAGAGAGTATTTATTCCAAAAATAACTTTTATTCTTTCTTAACTATATTGCAACTCCCTTTCTCTATGAAAATGTTTGCAAATGTATATCCATTTACTATTTGCAATAAGAATTAACAAATCTCAAGGGTAAAAGATATTGGATTTGGGCTTGTATTTAGAAATCCTAGGCTTTACAACTGTATATTGCATTCTTGAGAGTAAAGTCATCATCAGCATTGTATAGAAAGAAGTTTTATAGAAAGTATTACTTCTCATTCTTTTCTTCAAAAGGAATTTATTTGAATTGTCTATCAATGGTTTAATCTTTTTTTGCTTATTCTCAAGTATTTATTTGTACAAAATATTTTAATGTAACATTTATTTATTTTTCTATCAAAATTATTTTATTTGCCTATCTATTTTTATTTATTTTAAGATATTTAATCATTGATAATATGTTAAAATATTATACTTATTAATATTTTTATGATTTTTAAATATTTTTTCTTGGGTAACAAAATTTATTTTTTTGATATTGTTATGCTTTATCTTATTGAATGAAACTAAAAGAGATGTTACATCCATTAGCCTACGAATAATATCATTTATGATAATTTTACTAATGTGAGTGCTTCTTTATATATATAAAATATTGAATAATTTGAGTAAATGGAAGTTTCTAGTCTTATCATATTTTGTCACTTTACATCAATTTTATTTGCATTATGTTGACTATTCTATCAATCCTATAGCTCTTCATATAATCATACCATACATTACTTACTTAACTTCTTAATGATTTTTTTATTGCATACAAAACATTAAGTTAAAGTTGTTCTTTCTCATTTTCAAGTAAAGTAAACAATGTGAATATAAGCAATATAGAGAGGTTACATCTTGCAACATAGTCTTGAACGGGGCATGGCACAACATCACTCTACATGTTGTGCAACCTATACCGACTTTGAATACTTCTATTAGGAAAAGAAAGCTACCTTTTGGTAATTGATTTTGGATCATGAATATATCTTGCTCAAAACATCTATGAATTTTTCTTCATTATTATTTTTCCTATGGTTGAGATACACCATTTAGTGCCTCTTTTGTGGTGTGCACTAATCTATTTATTGTACTTTAGTATCCCTATATGCTTGGGGACTCACCTCAAAACATCTAAGTGTATCACACGCAATCAATAAAAGGGTTATTTGATTTAGTAACATTTAAAGGATTTCATTTACAAAATGGATTTTTAATTATAATTTAAAAAATCATAAGTTTCTTTTTAAAAAGGGATCAATTTATTACCTTAGAACATGTAAGAAAATTATATATTATAATACCCTTTTAACATACTTGACATAGAGGGTTTACATATAGTGACATGCCCCCCCCCCCCCCCCCCCCCCCTCCCCTCCCCCAAAAAAAAAAGCCTATATGCAAGGATATCTCTTATGTTCTTATACACATATATATGTTGACATAATTCTATGTGAATAATGTTTTTGGTTTCTTTTTAGATACATCCTAGAATGATATTGAAAAATCATTTAGATATCTTGGTACATTTATGAAGCATTTCTATACATGTGTGAAGCTATTTTCTTAAATAGCTTCACACATGTATAAAACTGCTTCATAAATGCATCAAGCTATGTAAAATACTTTTTGATATTGTTATAGGATTTATCTAATAAGAAACCAAGAACATTGTCCACATAGAATACTTGGCATGATTTTACACATGGCTTTAACATTGGTAAAACAATCAATAGAATGTGGATGGAATTAATACAAAGTACTAAAACATGATAAGTCTTTAAACTTCCATTTACTCCAATTGTTCTATATCTACTTAGTGTGTGAAAAACATACCTTGTAATCACAATCAAATGGTAGTACATAGTAACATGAATGCATCCATAATACAAATTTTCAATATATAAAGGAGCATCCATGTTAGCAAAATGATCACTTGATAATCTTTCTATAACTCTTGCAAGAGTTTTACAAATGATGTCATTTATAGCTAATGCATGTAACACCTCTTATAATTTCATTTAATAAGCTAAAGCACAATAATATTGAAAAATAAACTAGATCATCTAACAAAAAATATTTTAAAACTAATAAAATAATCAATATATAATTTTATTAATATATTTAATTATAATATATATCAAAATAAAATAAAAATTAAATAAACAAAAAAAGTTTGATGGAGGAAAAGTTGAAACTTATGTGAACATAATTTGAATAAGAGTAAGCAAAGAAAGATTATGCCATTTGGACAATCGAAATGACTTCCTATTGAAGAAGAGAACCAGATATTATGGTACTTTAAAAAAGCTTATTTATCCACAATGTTGATGATGACTTAACTCTTGAGAATGCAAAATAGAGCTATCCATGAGTAAAGATTGGGATTTATATATATATATCCAAACATGATAAACTTTTTCCTTGAAATTTGTTAAATGTCATTGCAAATGCTAAAAGATAGGCAATTATAGATGTTTTATAGGGAAAGGGAGTTGTAATGTAGTTGAGATGAAAGTTATTCTTGGAATTAATACTCTCACCTTGATAAATTTTCTTGTTATTCTCTCTCCCTTAATGACATTCTCATTAAATACATTAAATATAAGTTTGGCATTATTGTGTAAACATTTAAAAGAATCCAACTCTTAGGTTACTCCTAGTAGTAAGCTGGTATGAGGATAAATACATCCACCAAAGTTAATAGAATTAAGATATTTCACAGAGTAGGGAAAGAATATTTCATTAGTCTTATTAATGGAATCAACAGTGTAGTATCATTTAACCTCGGCAATGCATACCTATTTAAATGTCCATCTCACTATTTCGAGGTACAAGAATGGTATATCTACTAAAGAAGAACAATGCAATCATTTATGTAATGCATATCTTAATAAACAAAATTAATCAATTCATGCATTAACCCTCAAACAACATCCTAGGTGAAATTCATAATATATTATTGGTATATGATAAATTTTTTAATTCCTAATATCTTGCAAACATATAATAAAGTGATCCTCATCCATTGTTACATGCATTTTTAATGTAAATGTTTAGATATTATAGATATTGCCATAAGTTCAAACAATAGAGAGTCAAACCAACAATGTCCTTATAGACATTTTTTTGTGCAAGAAGTAGAATGTGTGTAAAATCTCCATAAACAAAACGACCTTGCCACCAAATAGCTTATCACGCTAGTACATTACATCCTTTAGATTTTTGTCAAGTGCTTTAAAAGTGGAATGCTACAATATTGAAGCTTCATCCCACAAAATAAGATTAGTCTCTTCTAACAATATTACAAAATTACTTTGAATAAGCATATTATAGATGGAATTATTATTTGCTTGCTATAATGGTAGTTTGAATCTAGAGTAAATTGTATGACTATATGGAAAAAGCAATGTAGTGATACTAGAGGATGCTATATGTATAGCAATGTATCTTGTCTATGAAGCTTTGTATGTAAATATTTATAAATACATAGTTTTCCCAAACTACTTCGGCCAACCAAGAAAAATGATATTGTTGAGCTAATATCAATAGTATCAATGAATGCCATAAAGGATCATTTTTGTCTATCATTAAGCTAAACTTTTATATCTAAGAAATTTTTCTCTTGTTCTATTTTTCCATAAACTTGTTTCATTGAGGAGCAAAAGATTTGCATTGACATGTATTCTCACCTTAGATAGTCCATGATAGTTAGCTAAAGTGCATCCACATTTATGCAAAAGTTCTTAAATATGCATCAAAGATTGATTACTGGCCTCATCATGCAAACAAGCATTTTGTATATTTCTACAAAGACAATCAAGGTATTATATCCTCTATTAGTGATACCTAAAACTCCTCCCAAAATATATTAGGTTGGGTAGGTGAATAGAATGCCAAAATAGACACAAATGAAGTTCTCACTTATACCCATGTTAGAGCTTCATGCAAGCAAATATGGCATTCTTCATCATTTGAGAATGTACCCTTTGCTATGTAAGCCTCCTTAAAAGTGAAATATATCACATTATCACATGTATGTAATGTCTCAAAGAGATGCATCCCCTATATATACTATGAAGTAGATATAAGTAATATTTTCATCCATGTTTAGGAGCTAAAAAATATATCCAACCCAAACCCAATATATTGGAATCTTTTTATACAAAAGTGTGGTTCTATATCATGGGAAGCCTTTCCATATCAGATAAGATAGTGGAGACCAAGTAGAAGAGGATGGCCATTGGTGTATAAATGAGGAAGTATTCATAGTAAATTACAATATAACTAAAGATGAGGTTGGATTTTGTGGATCAAATATTCTTTATTCTTTAATGCCCTAAGAGCTAACAAAATTATGCCCAATGGCATCCAAGTAATAATCGTGATCGTCAAAGGTGGAAATAATATATAGGGAGGACTACCCTAATATGTGTTGGAGGTAAAGGCGCATGTGCCTATGCTGCCCTATATTTTATTTATACACCATAACATCACACTTGTACACTACAGGGGCATCCATCAGTGTCACTTTATTCTTTATTCTTTCAGTGACTATTGAATAAGTGAATACCGATCACACATTTTGACTATTGGAGTTCCCACATACAGTGTATCTCTTTCTTGCTCCTTTTGGCATAGCTCTTGCTTCTGCTTATGTGCTTCCATCGAGCTTTATCTTTCAATATGGAGGTGAGAGATTAGGATGTTGGCCAAACTACCAAAGTAAGGGATTTTATTTTCTAAGATAACATACAAGAGTCATCCTAAATGTAACAAGAATTGGTAGTAATGGCTTCTTTAGAAGTAAGGGATAGTTTTGTCTAAGGTAGCATAAGCGAGTTGATTGTGGATATAACTACAATAAGTGATGGTAATTTCTTCTTCCCAGTAGATTTTGGATCCATTCTCTTGTTTAAGGATGACAAGGAATAGTTGCAAGCTATAGAGGGAGCTCACGCTCAACCGCCCCAAGACCCACGGACCGCTTATTGCTTCAAGCATTTCAAGCAAGCACAAATGGCTATCTCTCACCAAGCTGACACACCTTCAATCCTACCGGGGTGTAGTGAGCTTATCTTGATGCCCGAATGAGTAGCCTTCTCCTTCAAGCAAGCTGGTAACTCCACAATTCGTGATGTGAGCTCAAGCATCCTCAAGCCTCCACCTCCAAGCTCCATCCTCCATAGCCGTGCATGAGACAAGAGAAGAGAAGAGAAGAAGAAGAGAGAATATGATGGAGAGATTTTTCTCCAAGATCCCTCACCCTCACAGACTCACTCCCTCACACTCTCGCACTCCCTCTCTCAAGTACACACAAGTAAGCAAGAAGGAGAGAAGAAGGGGAGAAGAAGAGTCCACTTTAGCCACACACCAAATAATGAGCTTTTCATTCACTTTTTGAGTTTATATACAAAATCCTTATCCTTTTGGGCACCCATCCCTTTAATATAACTGGCCATTGTGGCAAGGTCTCCTTTTTCCCATTCCCTTCTAGTTGCCCTTTCTCTTTACCTATGCCCGTCTACCCTTTACAATTTGCACAAGAGGGAGCTTAGCGCTCTTTTACAAAAGTTTTAGGGGTGCCTTGCAATTACAATGCACTTTTGCCTTTAACTTAGCTCTTGAGGCTACCCTTGCGCTTTTGGCCGTTTTCCTTCCTGCTTCTTCCTTTGTGTCCACCTTTGGACTTGTTTGGACTTTTTTTTCTCCGTCTTGAACTAGGGTTAACATTACCCCTCTCCTAGATGAGTGCCAATCCCATGGCACTTGTGTGTCTGTGTTGATGAGGGCTCAGTGATCTGAAGGATGGAGGTGGAGAATGGTTGGAGTGGATGATGGGGCCTCCAAAGTTGGTGATTTACAGCCTTTGTCTGTGCATGAAAAGAAAAGAAGTGTACTACCTAGGGGGAGTGTCTACCTCATTGTGTGGTGCATTGTGCTCCTACTAGTGGGACTAGGACTAGGCTAAGCATGGGTGTTGTCCCACACTTGAGGACCCAGTTCATGCATAAGGAAGGTGCAGTGGGTGCAGCTTAGGGAGACATGTCTAACCATAGGCGAGTATGACCTCCTTAGGTATGTGTCCTGCCCTTGATGTGCCCTAAGCATGATGTGTGGAATCAAAATGGGCTAAGGGGTTAGGGATGGAGCTGGCCGATGGAAGCCACTGAACGCACCTAACTTGAGAACCCCTAGGTGCAGTAGCTGTGGCCTACATGCAGTGAGGTGATTTGATTATTTTTTCTTGTGTTTTCTTTTCTTTTTCCTTTGTTTTTTCATTTCTTTTTATTTTTTTTCTCTTCTTCTTCTTCTTCTTTTAATTACATAAGTATGATGAGAAGCTAGTCTTCATCATTCAAGTCGTGAGAGGGTGGTTCTGGGGGCTTAAGAGATTTTTCAAGGAATTTTCAACTCTGCATGTACCCCTTGAGGTTCAGATGTACTTGGAGAGTAGTGGTGGAAAGAAATGGACGGTTGTAGCAGGTAAAGCCCGACTCATAATCAAACTCTTTGCCTTTGCTAGACGAGGGGGTCTCTCTTGGCAGTCGTAGCTTAGAGGGTGAATCTATCTTGAATAATGGTGCGGCACTCGGTTGGACCAGGCCTGCTTGCTCATAGTCAATTGCTCCTATATGCTCCAACCACGTGTAATCGCAATCTAGGTGCATGACTCCTCTCTTGATTCTAAAAGTGTTCTTATTTTGAGGTTTGGAGTATGCCCGTATTTACTCAATTACATATCCCTCAGTGTTGTATTCTATCGTATCAATCTCTCCCTCGCTCTCGACACTTGAAGGAGTAGTAATCCTTGTGTTCATCGTAAGAACTATACTCATCCAACTGCTCATCATCTCCTAAGTCTTGATATGGTGTTTCATTTTCATCGGTGACTAAGGCCCAATTGTACATTAATTTCAAGTCGTGCACCTTAGTCTACCGCCACTTGGATTTATCCAAGAGATCCTCAAGTGGCTTGAGATTGGTTGCTAGGTTGCCACCAGTTTGTTTGTTAGATGCTCTAAGATCTCAAGGATTTCTCACTTGTTGTTTGGTACGTGGAATATGACAGGGTTGGGTTGTCTATGCGAGCTCCTAGCCATCATGCAAACCGGTACTGAGGGCCTGTCACCAAGCTTACCAATTGCCTTAGTGGCTTGCTCATACTCCTCATCATCCGAGAATGACATATCAATCGTGGCTAGCACATGCATCCAAGTTCGTTTATCCTCAAGACAAGGGATACACTTCGATAAGCGGCCCGTACAATCTTCTAACTTGTGCATCACCCTTCAATATGGTTGAGATAGCATCTAAGTCGACTGGCATAGACTTCCAAGTATCCATCTCTACCCTTACCACTTTTGTTCGATTACTTAGGAAGATCAAACCATTACCCCAGTCTTCTATGACTCGTGCATTGCACATCCAAGGTCTAACAGGATGTTGTAGTCCACTCCTTTTATGACTATGAAGTCTACGGAAAACTGGACTCTCGTGATCTTCAATGGCCAATTCTTTAATACTCTGAATGGCTTTTCTTTCATTTTGTTAGCCAGTGTGACATTAAATCTAGCATTCTCAATAGGTAGGTTACCCCAAGCCTGGAGCACTGCGTGGCTAAGCACACTGACTCCTGCCCCCATATCTACGATTCCATTTCTCGTGGTATCACCTAGAGCTAGGACTGGTAAGACTGCATGCATTTTGGTGCCTTCCCAGAAAGCATTAACATGTAAGGACTTGGGCATTGAGTGCAGTGTCAAACTTGGTATCTACATCATAGCAGCATGCTCGTACAAGTCAGTAGCAACTTGCTCTATCAATCCTTCCACCCACTGCTTGAGTTCTTGCTATAGCAAGTCTCCTAAGTTTAGAGTCACCGGAGTGGTTACTAGCATTGTGAGGAGATTTCTAACTTCTTACTTCTCTCCTGATTCTAAGTTTCTTGGCCAATGGCCTTGGCTAATTTGTTGGCCCACAGCATTTAAACTTCGTCTAAGTGGCATTGCTTGTAGTACAATTGCATCTCTCAATTTTGGTTGTGGAGGTGAAACTGATATGCTTACACTTGAGAGATCATCGATCTTGTCCTCCAAGATGGGCTCAGTATCCTTTAGGTATTCTTGGGCTTCTTTCATGCACTCCTTTACTTTTTATATGGCTTCTAGTTGGCGCTTTGGGTTAGGGTACTCCCCTATCTTAGCACTTTCATTCTGAACAGTCTTTGGAGCGGATGTCTCTGCCTCTACGTCTGTGGCCTTTCCAACATGCAGTGTTATGGCACTCTCAGTTTTAAGTGTGGCCTTTGTATCAGTTTTCTTTTTTCTTCACCAATGGCTCTTCTTTCCAATTGAGGTTGCGTCTAAGTTGCTAGGCCCTGGCAATGATATGCCAACCTACTTTATCTGTGCTTGGGTCATGACATGCAATGGGATAGGCATGGTCGCACCGTCAAGTGTTTCGACATCAAACAACCCCAACAAGACTGATGGCACAATTGTCGAGCTAGTGGATGGCTTCTGTCTAGGGCAATTGGCAAAGAGATGTGTGATTCCACACGCAATGCATCTAAGATCAGCCTTGTCTCAATTGGCTTGTTCCCTTTCAAGGCAACATGAGAAGATATGTCCTAGGTGACCGCAAGTCCACCAACATGAGATCAGCTCTTGGGTCTGCCCTCCTAAGCTTGTGCCTCTACCTCTACCTAGCACTATCACTTGTACTGGTCAATAATTCATGAGGATTGGATTGCTGGAGTGTCGCTTGGTGGATGGGTCACAAAATGTCTAGGTGGCTGGGGTATGCCTATGGGATTTATCTCCATTCTAGGAATCACTGGTTTAGCATCATTAGGTGCCGGGGAGAGCCAATGGGGCTCCCCTCCCGAAGAAATTTCGTGGCCTATTCTCTAGGTAAGGCTGGTTGTAAGGTTGCGAGTATGGGAGTCTTCTTGTGGCAATATGCAATGCATGGCATTGTGGCCAAACCTACCGCAGTTGGTACATGATCGGGACCTAGGGTCTTGATGCTCAGTGATAGGTGGGTGCACAGGTCTCCTCATAATCTCTTGTAGTCTCGCTATCTCCATCTTAGAGCCAGACAGCTTAGAGAAGTTCGAGATTGTCTCTTAGAGCGCTGGTTGACTCCTAATCCTGCAAGCAATGAGTCTGCCAATGCTACTGTGCTCTGCTCTGCTGACCTGTTATATAATAGTCACTTCATGAGAAGCTCGCTCAGTGTAAGGTCCCCTTCTAGTGCTCTCTCTCTCTCTCTGCATCAGGTCTTGTTTGATTTCTATTTGCTAAGGCCAACACTCGTTGGATCTCCCATATTTCTATGTTTTGTCACAAGCTTCTAGCTTGTTTTTCCTGATTGTATGCCACTATGCCTTGCAAAGCTTTCCGTGCTAGTTTTCTCTCTTCTTCGAGATCCACTATGATGTCCTCGGATGGCCTACCCTACTGGTACATTCGGATTTGCAAGTCGTACGTGCTCACCAACTATTGGATTTCATCCAAGAAATCCCCCAAATCAAGCTTCTCATCGCTTCTACGATTCGTGTTGGTCTCTGCCATGTCTACGATCTCTTACTCCACCCGGGTGTCGACGAGGTTGATCAAGTCAAGTAGATTCACTTTCCCAATGATGTCGGTCCTTGATGCGTCTAACTCCTATGTCATGTCATCCTCTTGGTCCTACAACTTGGGTTTCTCAATTACTCGTCTAAGTCTCAGGGTCTTCTCCTACTAGCGGGTTAGTTCAGTTTCTTAAGTTTGCGTGAGTTCCTTGTTATTTACAAGTAATCCTCAATTTACTGTCACTCAATGTGTGTGTGTGTGTGTGTGTGTGTGTGTGTGTGTGTGTGTGTGTGTGTGTGTGTGTGTGTGTGTGTGTGTGTGTGTGTGTGTGTGTGTGTGTGTGTGTGTGTGTGTGTGTGTGTGTGTGTGTGTGTGTGTGTGTGTGTGTGCTCTTTTCCATGCACTATGCGAAGTCAGGCTTTCAACTTTTCTTCAAGTACACTTCAAGTGTCGAAAAACAATGTGGAGTGCAATGCAGAATGGTAAATGCAGCTTCACTCCCATCTACATTCTCAGCCTAATAGGGCTTTAGGCTCAGTCGTTGGCCGCTCTCGCTGGTCTCTAGGTTCTTCAATGCTATGTCTTTCCGCTCAGCCAAGGTCCAACTCAAGGTCTATGGTTCAATTTGACTCTCTTATTGAGGTGGATAGCTAGTAGGTTGGCTAGCATTGCTTCTAGGTTTGCGATTCGCTGGTTCTCTCGTTTCTTGTGCCAAAAAGGTGTTATATTCATCTGTATCGCTCTCCGAGGTTCGTACGGCTATGGTCCAAGTTAGTCAAGGTCTACAGATGTCAAATCTAACAAATTCTAAATTCGACTAGCTGGTATGAACTGCAAGGTCTGAGTGTCAGATTCGGCCCATTTGAGTGGCCCAGGGCCAAATGATATCAGGGCCAAATCTGAGGGCCAAGTGTCCAAGGGCCATACGTTCAAATGTTGCATGGCAAGGTGGGCTAAGTGCTTGATTGTCCGATTCGAACGGGCCGAATATGGTGGTATGAGTGGGTAGGGTTGAGTGGGCTGAATGATAGTTAGACTGAATCGGTCGGGCCGAATGGCCGAGTGAAGTGTTTGAATGTGACTCAGCCGAATAGCTAAGGGCTGATTTTGGGGCTTGGCCCAAAGTGGCCATCCAAGTCTAGGACTGGGACAAGTCAAGTGCGACGGTGCGTGTTGGCAAGGGTGACAATTTTGATTCGAATCAATCGATTCCTAGCATCCTAGGTCACAACCACTTCCAGAATAGATCAATGGACAAAGATCAAGATTTGCATATACTTGACGTACTAAAAAACATCCAGAATGAATCAATTGATCCCCTGCAAAGGTTTGGTCTCTCTCTCTCTCTCTCTCTCTCTCTCTCTCTCTCTCTCTCTCTCTCTCTCTCTCTCTCTCTCTCTCTCTCTCTCTCTCTCTCTCTCTCTCTCTCTCTCTCTCTCTCTCTCTCTCTCTCTCTCTCTCTCTCTCTCTCTCTCTCTCTCTCTCTCTCTCTCTCTCTCTCTCCTTGACCTGTTGGGTTTTAAACCCTTGCCTAACTAAGGCTTTTTTACCTTCCCAATCACTCCCCTTGCAACATTAACACATCTAAGCGCTCTTTTTCTCCATTTTTTCTCTTTTTATACCTTGTTTGGGCCTGTTTTACAATAGCAACCCTAAAGCTTTTCACTTCAATTTCTCGATTCTACCCTACTCTAAATGCAATAAAAATTAGAACCCAAATACTAAAATGATTCCTCCGACTTACCTAATCACCAAAAAACCAAAATACTTACTTGTTGCAAATATTAAAACCCCAAAATCTCCTATCTATCTCAAGCCCCGGCTCGAGGATGAAACCCTTACGTCGTTACTCGATTTGAGACACGCAAGTGCTCAAGCTTCAATCCATTGGCCCCAGCAATGGAACTAAAATGTAGAGGGAGCTCACACTCAATTGCCAAGACCTAGGGACCGCTTATTACTTCAAGCGTTTCAAGCGAGCACAAATGGCTATCTCTCACCTAGCCAATGCGCCTTCGATCCTACCCTGGTGTAGTGAGCTTATCTTGATGCCCGAATGAGTAGCCTCCTCCTTCAAGCAAGCAGGTAGCTCCACGATTCGTGATGCAAGCTCAAGCCTCCACCTCCAAGCTCCATTCTCCTCCATAGCCGTGCGTGAGACAAGAGAAGAAGAAAAAGAAAAAAAAAAGAGAGGAGATTATGGAGAGCTTCTTCTCTAAGATCCCTCACCCTCACACACACTCCCTCACTCTCACACTCCCTCTCTCAAGCACACAAAAGCAAGCAAGGAGAGAAGAAGGGAAGAAGAACAATCCACTTTAGTCGCACACCAAAGAATGAGCTTCTCATTCACTTTTTGAGTTTATATACAAAACCCTTTGGGCAACCATCCCTTTTACATGACCAGCTATTGTGGCAAGTTCCCGTTTTTCCTATTCCCTTCTAGTTGCTCTTTTTCTTTGCATACATGCATATACCCTTTACAGTTTGTATAGGAGGGAGCCTGGCGCTCTTTTACAAACGTTTTAGGAGCACCTTATATTTAAAAATGCACTTTTATCTTTGACTTAGCTTTTGAGGTCGCCCTTGCGCTTTTGGCCGTTTCCCTTCCTACTTCTTCCTTTGTGTTTGCATTTGGAGTTTCCTTTGACTTTTTTTTCTCCGTCTCGAACTGGGATTAACATGAGCACATACTAGATGGCATTGCCTTGATAATAAAATTGAAGACATAAGATGTGTATTTACCCACCATCCAACCTTATCAAGTTTTTAGTGTGTCAATCCAATTAGTTCTAAAAAATTATTTGTAAATGTAGAGCTTGACGAAGAAAACATCGGAGCTTTATGAGATAACCTAAACTAAAGTCTTTTGTGAATAGTAATCAATTCACATAAGAAAAATATTGCATACCAACTAGAGATATTGGTTATATGGCACCACATACATTAGAATAGTGTATTGTAATGAGAGCACTAATTAAGTAACATAACCAAATATCATGTACCAAAAAGACATACGGTTTACATGCAACTACATATATTGGATTGCAACATGGGTATCTATGATGAAACAAGGATAATGAGATTGATGATGGGCCTTGCTAACAGTGCATACTTATAAGGTTTGAGATTTTGAGACTAACATCTCAACTAGCTTCTTAAGTTGCATTTTCTTGAGCGTCATGAGAAGAATGACCTAAATTATAATGCCAAGTGAGAGTGTCCTTTCTTTTTTAATACTGAAAAGAGAGTGCTAGAGAAAAGGGATAGAGACATTCTTCCTAGGATATGCTTAAGTGTTTGAGTGAATGATGCAAAAGAAGAGAGTGAAAAGAAGAGAGAGTTTTGAAGCACAACGAATAGAGACCACCTTATTAGAGATAAATGCTAGACAAGTTTTTAGAATTTGCACAGGTGCGACATATTGCATCATTAGATTGTTTCCTATACTTGTCACATATACATGACAAAAGGGTTGGCTAGTTAAGTTGTACCCTGTGATATAATATGAGGATAAGTCACGCTTAATTATAGATTTTTCATACTTGTTGATTAACGCTTTCAATACCTTGTTGCTACAACTATGATCATCAAATGCTGAATTGCATGTGTGTCTGCATACATGTGCCTATGCAACATTCAATCTCTCTCTCTCTCTCTCTCATGTGTGCACAAACTTGGTCATGTCCAATCAATTGTATATTTTTGTTTATAGCCAAGGAAAATCCTCCCCCCAAAAAAAAAGTTTCACATAACTTGTTAGATGAGAAGGATGGACAACATGTTGAGATTTAGGTAATCCCACCTAGCATAGCCTCTTTGAGGAGCAATTTGGGTAAAGAATATGTAGGCTATCTAGAATCCCATATGCACAAAGCAAAAAAATACCACCTATACTCAAGCTATAAAGCATTGTACTTGCCTCTCATTTTCAATGCAATATGATGGTACTTTTTTCCTTTCAATCAAGTGTCTGAGTCATTATCCAACCACACAAGATTGTGTCTATGAGTCCAAGTCTCAATCTTGTGTGACATTTTATCTTCAACTCTATGTCTTCATGAGCTTACTCTATGTCTTCAAGCCACTATAGCCATGCTCAGATCCATGCACTCCAACATGGTATCAAAGCCATGGTGAGCATGGCTTAGCTCCTCTCCATCTTTTCTTAGCTTAATTTGAGTGTTGGGCCCCATCTCCAACTTCATTTGCATCTTACCTTCAATGAAGCTTCCATGGCAGCCATAGTCAGCAACACCCTATCAGCTTGAAGGTTTCATATCTCTCTCCACATGCCAAATCTCTCTGAACGTCCTTCTGAAAAATTGTTTCTCTGCTTTCATAGCTCCTCCCTTGCACTTCAATCATTGACGTTGGGCAACTATAGCTTTAGCATTGCCTCCCTTTAGAGTCACTACCATAATTGTGTTTGTGGATAGTAGCACCTACCTAGCTTGGAGGATTTGGATCTCCATATAGAGGCCATATCTCTCCAAGCTCTCTTCTTGGCAAAAATTCTTAAACTCCCTGTGCTCTTGCGTGGCACATTACAGTGGGACATTGGCCTCCCAACTGCTCAACATTGCATGAATTTTAAGACAATGACTGATATGCGCCTGATTTCGTCCGTACAACCATTCTCTCTCCACACATCATAATCCCCATCGAGACCATAGAGCTTTGGAAGGTCTACACCTAAGCTCTCTTCCACCTAGAGGGTTTTCAAAATGGCTACCTCTATGAGCTGCAATGAATGAAAATCATGCCCCTGTCCTGAAACCCTAAAGGGCACCCTTAGCCATGTTTCTTCAAGCTCATAAAACACTTCAATTTCACCTATTGGAGTTCTTGCCACTCTAACCTCAGTTTCCAACAAACATTTAGGCATCAAACTAGCAGGGAGGGGACTCAAGTTACAAGACAAGTATCAAAGAATCATCATCAAGCTTGGCATCTAGTCCTTCACAGCTAGTATCTCTTGATACTAACCTAGTGCTTTTTGGCACTTCTTCTTGTTAGCACACTCAAGATTAACTCTTCTATTGCTTAAATCTAAGAATTTTGGTGTTGATTTGTAGCTCCAACATGGGGAAAGATTCACTGATATGTCAATTCAAAGGAGTCGGGTTTCACACCTAGAAAACCCGCATCAAACTCATCTTGATGAAGAAGGGTCTATGGGCCATTACCAATGGACAAGAAAAGAAGCCTCGGGATGCAACTCTTGTAGTTACTTGGCAGAAGAATGATGACAAAGCACAAGCCATCATCAAATTGGATTTGGATGATAGCTACATCCATCATGTAGATACTTGTGACACGTCCCACGATACTTGGGATAGATTAGATACATTATTTGGTACACAATCCAAGTCCTCAAAATATGGTTTACTAGTTAAATTCTTTCGACTCGATATGAAGCCTAATACATCCCTGGCATCTCATTTGAACTACATGGAAAGTCTCCTAACCCAGTTTGTAGGGATAAATCTCAAAATGGATGAAGATATTTGTATTGGTATTTTGCTAAAAAGTTTGCCTTCTGATTATGATAATGTTTCAACCACCCTAATTAACATGCCAAATCCTAAAGTCGTTGACATTAAGGCCTCTCTATTGGAAGAAGAAAATAAGATAAAAAATAAAGAAGAATCAAGTACTTCTAAAGATAAACAAATGTTATATATCGATAACAGGAACAAAGGAATAAAGGACCAACCATTTTGTGAATTCTGCAAAAGAACCAGACACACTGAGAAGTTATGTCATGCCAGAAAGAGATCTCAAAAGGCCTATCTTGCAGCTGTAAAAGAAGAAGAAGATCATGGAGCAAAGGAAGAAGAAGAAGAAGAAGAAGAAGAAGAAGAAGAAGAAGAAGAAGAAGAAGAAGAAGAAGACCACCAAGAGAGGGACAAGCCTCATCAGTCCTTCTACTCTCATTCTGATAGACTTTTTTTAAGCCTTCTATAACCTTACCCTAATGCTCCTGTCATAAGCTTTGTAAACTTCTCATGTAATCTGGCATTACAGCCTTTGCACACTTTGTGAGGCCCCTATTATAGCCTTTGGATGTCCACCATGTGTTTGGTACCCACACTTAGCTTTTTTCTGCGATGGCCTCTGATATTTACCATGTTTATGGTGTGCCCACACTTTACAGGTGGTGATTTACTAAAGCCTCTACACTTTGTGCCTTTTAGGTTGTGATTGAGGAGGGGTGTTGAGATTTAGGCAATCACACCTAGGATAGCCTCTTTGAGGAGCAATCTGGGTAAAGGATATGCAGGCTATCTAGAATCCCATATGCACAAAGCAGAAAAATACCACCTATCCTCAAGCTATAAAGCATTGTACTTGCCTCTCATTTTCAATGCAATATGATGGTACTTTTGTCCTTTCAGTCAAGTGTCTAAGTCATTATCCAACCACACAAGATTGTGTTTATGAGGCTAAGTCTCAATCTTGGAACCTAATTCACTTGTGTGACATTTTATCTTCAACTCTATGTCTTCATTAGTTCACTATATGTCTTCAAGCCACCATAGCCATGCTCAGATCCATGCATTCCAACACAACAAATGTGGTGCAACGTGGAGCTTGACTTGGCATTAACTCTGGAACTTAATACACTTGCCAAGCATTCATAGCCTACCATACAAGTGAATTTACACTCTACTACTGAGCCACTTGGCACACATGCATGCATGCTTTCATTGTAAGGTAAATGCCAGAGGGTGGAGGGTAGGTAGGAGGAGACTTAGATGTCTCTGTCAGACTAAAAGCTTGCTCTTCAGTGCAATGACTTTGACACAATTGAGATGGACTACTATTTGAGGGCGGATCGATAACATCACAATGAAGCCTATAAGGCAAAGGCATAAGAGGGAGAAAGGGTACACAAAGCATTGGTCTCACTGCACTTGACAGGGTTCGAGAATAGTGCGCAGCTCTGCTAGCTATTGCTGTTTATTTCTACTTTATGGGAAGGCCTCATGTGGAGAATGACTTGTTTAGATAGTTCGATGTGACCTACCAAGGTAAGACCAACCTATTTTTGGCGATATGGGGAGATACACTTGAGATATTGCAAACCTCCTTGCGGCACATGCGATGTTGGTACAATTGAGGTAACGACTGCCGTGAGCCAACTATAGAGCTTGACCGAGAAAGGGAGCGTGGCCCAGGAATGTGCTTTGGGCCATGCGATGTGGGCGGTTGCCAAGGGTGATTCGTGCTTTCGGCAGTGTGGCTTTGCCGCGGCTCCTTGTGGGGTCGATGGTCTTGGGGTGATCGGGCATTGAACACTTTCGCCCAAAGACCTGTCTCATCCTGTATCCACTTGTCGCTTCATGAGAGTACATGCATGGTATATGCCACAACTATAATAAACCAGTGCAATGCAAGGAGACATCACTTATGTGAATTCTATGGTGTTGACTTAGACATTTATCACCTGCGCTTGATTAGCTTGTTCTTTTGCTAAAGACATGAAATATATTAAACGCAAATATGAAAAGTTTGTACAATTCGGGAACATGTCAACACTTAACCATTTAAAGACAAAAAGTTATGGCCAAGTAGCATTTGATAAGCCCTTTATACAACATGGGGCTACTCTATTTGTACGAGGCGGGGCGAATCTGGGTGGCCGGGTGATTGGGGCTCTGCTGGTGTGGGGCTCCTGTGGGGTTGGGTAGGGAACATGTCGGCCGGGACATGAATGGTGTAGTCCCGGGCTGCTACCATTTTCAGAATGTCTTTAAACAATTCATTAAATTCTTCCCTTTCCCGAGCTGCCCTTTCTGCCCTTGAGCATCTGGGGCCCGAGCGTGAGTTGGGGGTTTGTGCCACTAGTGCTACCACCTGTTGCGCGTTTTGAGTCTCGACTTTCTTGACTCGAGGATTCTTCGGCCTTTGCCCTGGACAGTGTCGCTTAGGGCCTCGCTTCTTGGCATACCTCTTGAGGGTGGGCACATAGCGCTCCGGTGGAGGGGCGCGTGCCACATGCTCCCGTCGTTTGCGAAGAGCGTCTTTGCATGCCAAATGTCCATGGTTCTCCATGTGTTCTGTCAAAAAAGGAAGCCTGCAAGATGCAATCCAAGGGTTAGACCTAGATATAGGATACAACTGTTTGCATGGAAGGGATTTTAGTGTGGTTTGTCAAGCGCATATGACAAGAAGGGGAGGGGTGAGGCATGCGGTGTTTGTTGTAGAGGAATGGCCCCTATGCTAATGTTCGTGTTGCCTCCAGTCATTAGCGGATATTAGTTTATGCTAAGTCGCGTGGACTGGTTGTCGTGGAGTGGGACATGGCACATCCTCGAAAGGATAGACCAAAAAGGGAAGCAGGTGTATTGAAAGGGACTACACCATCAGAGTTGTTGGTCAAGGCTTCCTATGGCGGCAATATGGGTTACATGCCCTTCACTTGGAGGTGGGGCTGGTCACACGGCTTTTAAATGCGTGATGAGAGGAGAACGTGAGGAGCTTAGTTTATCTGACCCCACTCTTCTCCCTGCGCTTGACTATCATTGCTTGTGTGTGTTGACATTGTTTATGCACGGTGGCACAAAAAAGCAGTGTTTATTTATATACATATTTATGAATCCATGTCACTTCACGAGGATAAGAACCAAGTGTAGAACTCGGGGTTGTACCGGAGCGTGGCACACGCATCTAGTATTAGTGGCAGCTTACTTAATACTGATAGATATTTTGCCACGTCGAGTAGCATGGAACCTTGACCGAGTCTACTAGCAATATGTAACTCCTCCTCAGTGAGAACCTTATCAATCAAAGGGCCCTGTAACCTAGTTCCAGCTAAGTCCGTACCCCGAATGTCAACTAGCACTCGAAGAGAAGTTGGTGCTAGATAGGTTGGGTCCTTTTGAGACCACCATTTGGCCAATCACTCTTCTGAGACTGTCATGATCTGAGCTCCTAATTCGGCCATTACAACGCGGCTTTCGCACCAACACTGCTCAAATTGACTCTGGCCTGCTAACAGTCGCTTGAGTTGCTCTATGTCTACGAGATTCGGTCGGCAGAGCATTTCATTGAACGTGACGGTTAAGCGCAGTTCGTCAGCCTCCTCGTCATAGATGAGTCGCATGCGTTCATGCAGGAGCCTGTCCTAGTGCTCGTTAAGATGTTCTTACTCTTCCCATGATAGAGGAAAGGTCAAGTACTCTCCAAGCTGCTCCTTGGGGATTGTGCCCATGTCCGCCAGGACGTAGACACGTGCTACCACTTCGAGCTTAGCATCCAACTCAGTTAAGCATTCTGTGACATTTCTATGTTCAACGAGGGCTTGCTCGGTTACTATCTCATGCAAAGTTCTAAGAGTTTCCTTAGGCTTTAGCATGGCTGGGGGCTCATGCCTAGATGAGCAAGATTGGTCAACGCTAGGATCTCTTATGCTCTTAGGGTTCTCACGTTTCTCCTGAGGTTTTGCTGCTATTTTGTCATGGTTCTTCTTGGATGTGACTGGTATAGATTTGTCACCCTGTTGTGATGACATTGTATCCACTCTTGATTGGTCAATGCGAGTTCTGTTGTCAGTGGATAGAGTGTTGCAAGCAACTGTTGATGGCAACGGTTGCTTTGGTTTTTCAAAGCACCCGGGTGCGTCTGAGAGCTCACCGCTATTAGGAGAGGCATTAACGGGTTCTTTGGTGGATGGAATCGATGCTTTATTCCCCAGTTCCCCATCTCTCTTGATGCTCTTGGGCCCCACAACCACCTATGATTGTTGTTTCCTTTTGTGTTTTCTCCTCTTTTTCTTGGTCAATGAAGGTGCATCGCTCAACGACTCAGGACCCTGAACTAGATCAACCATTGATGTGCTTGGTTGGGCCTCAGCATTCTCTTCCTCTACTGTGTCCTTACGGGACATGGCCGTGGCCTGCTGAATAGCCTTGCTAGGTTGTGAGAGCACAATTACATCCCTTTTCGGAGAGTCTAGCTCTTCAGCCAACTCCCTTGAGTTTAACTCCTCCAACCTAGGCTTTAGGCACTCTGAAAGTGCTGGAGTTTTCGAGGAAGCTGGTTGCGACACCTCTTCCATAGGTAAACTACTAAGGACACCGTCTCCAAGGGGTCTTGTCACGGCTAAGGGCTGTGACTGCTGTGATTCCTGATTGGAAGTAGGAGCAGCTAGTCTAGTGGGCTGGCTACCCTTGGTAGGTTGCGGTGTCAAGTCCTTAGGGCAACTAGAAGTGGTCGTTGCTCTTAGAGCATTCCCTTGTGTAGGCCGAGTATCAGTTGAGCTAGCCACCTTAGGTTGCATAGGCATATCCTTGGGCCGAGAGCCACAGATGGTGTCGTGTCCTGCCTCTCGGACATTTGGAAGCTTTGATGTAGGTCGAGATTGGGATTGAATAGCCGCACCTGACGAGTGTTGTGCTTCCTGTGTCCATGTAGGGGAGGAGGGTGCAGGGGACTTAGGACTCCTAAGGGGCTTTGACACTGGCTTGGAGATTTGCTCGTGGCTGTTAGATGATTGTGCTATTTGCTTTGTTGAGCGCTAAACCTTGTCCTAAGCAATGTTGTGCCTATGATGCTTGCTATCCTCTTGGGGAATCAAAGGCTCCTTGGGCATCAGCGGCTTCTGCGTATCCCCAACGATTACATCTGGCATCTGCTTGTCGAGCACGGTAGGCTGAGGATCTACCCTCCGATTTATCCCGTTTGGTTTCTTTATGTCGACCATGAGGGGCTCGGTCACTCCACTGTTGTTGACTCGAGACTTGGTTTTTCACTTAGATCTCCTCCTACGCTTCCTTGCTCTTGATACGATCTGGCCTTCAGTCGTCCACGGAGGTTTAGCAAGGGGTTTTGGCACCCAAATCCATTGGTTGCCTGCATAATACCCTTGAGCCCGAAGCCACGTCTTGGATATCCATCGTGGCGTTGTACTAGCTCTCCATCGATGCTTGTGTCTATAAGGCTTGGGCTTCTTTTGGGGTCTCCTACAATATTTGTAAGTCCAAAGCCTGTCCTTGGCATTGTCTCTTGACCTTCTTGGTTCAGGCGTGGCCTCACTCACCAGCTCTCGTTGTTCGACCTGTGCTTGTATTAATTCTTCCAACAAGTCCTTGTTCTCGTTAATGGGCTCGACTGTTACGTCACCACCTTCCTTGCCTTTCCCTCAAGGTTTGCCGAAGTCACCCTTGCTAAAGGTCGTGACTATCCTCACACCTGGCAATGTCAAGTGTATCCTCTGAGCTACGTAGTCCGCCTCACACTTGGTAGCCTTTTTGAAGGGCCTTCCTAGGAGGGTTTCCTTTGCACCATTCTCACTACTGGGAGGGACATAGAACAGGAGTGGCAAGCTTTATGTTTCAATTATTACAAGGATTCTGCACTTCCCTAGAAGTGCTCGTGGGTGTTCCCCGTAAGGTTTAAGAGTTGCATCAGTCGGTGTGAGCTCTGGTTGGCCCAGTAGGGTCCATGATTCATAGGTCAAGATATTGAAATATGTTTCTTCATCGATTAGAGCATCAATAGTATGCTCTCTTTTCGCGGTGAGTTTGACCCTAAGATAAGCAAGTGGTACTATGTCCTCATCTTCCGGGTCTTGGCTCGTAAATTTAAGCCTTCTGACAGATGTCCTTGGGTTCTCGACTGTAAGACCAGATGTGGATTCTCCACTGTTGCCTTGGATCGTCAGTGCAGTGCTATTTAAGGTACATCTCTCGTCAAGAGTGTCATGTCTAGTCATCTTGGCATTTGTAGCTTGTTGATGTTGCATTTTGCTCTGACTAGACAGGGTATGAACACAATGTCTTTGTGTTCTCATTGTGTGGCCTTTTTGCCCTTGATGGCTAGATTGGCCCATTGATGTTCTAGGGTCTCTGTTTCTCCCTGTTCGGGTATGGGCTTTTGGTTGCTCTATTGTAAGTGAGGCTCCCTGCTCGTGTAGAGCCATTGCTACACTAGGGTCCAATTTGAAGGACTTGTCACAGCGCGTGTTTTCCCTCCAACCTACCCGGGGGAGGTGCGGAGGGGGCAGAGCCCCCTCTGCGGGGGTACGGGGGGGCAATCCCCCCCGGCCCGCAGGGCCGTTACGGTAAAAGCCATGCACAATTTGGAGGACCGTTTATAGTCAAATTTGAACCACTTACTCTCAGTTTCAACCCGGTAATGGATCTATGATATGGTTTCGGCTCTATATGGTTTCTTGATTAATTTCACTGTCTTCAGATCAAAATTTGAGAAAATCTAAATTCGGCCTAACAGGTCCGAATTGCAGGGTCCGAGTGGGTCACTCGGACGGGCCGAGGCACATGGGTCGAGGGCTAAGTTCGGACGATTCGGACGAATTCGAACGAGGTCACTCGGCCGGGCTGAGGGCCGAATGTGGGACGTGGCCGAGGGCCGAATTTGAGTCTCGGGTGGGTCGACTCGGACGGTCCGAGGCCGACTAGGGTTTGGCCGAGTGGGCCGGGTGGTCCGAGGGCCGAGTCTGGGCCTCGGACCAGAGTCGACGTGACTCGAACGCACCCAATGCCGCGCGTTTTTTTACCGCAGCTCGCAAAATCCGACGTGCAGGGCGCTGGGGGTCTTCCCCCTTGTTATGCAACTCCAGATTGGTCCTACTACTGTAGGGGGAGGTGTAGAATTACCTGGGCTAGCCGAAGATCTCCCTGATGCCAAGATTGAAGCGGATTTCCTCGCCAAGCTTTCCTCTTCTCTCCTGCTCTCCTGAAACCTTGCAATGCACAATGTGGCCTTTCTTGCCACTTCTGGCCCTTATACCCTCTTCTAGGTATGGTATTGGCACCCCCAATAACTCACTTACCGACCTTAGGCATCACAAGTAAGTTTTTTACCACTTTTGCACGATTCTTGCCCTGTTTCTACCCTGTTTTGCAACAGTAACCCTAATGCTTATTTTCTTTGTTTTTTCTTTGTTTTCTCCTACTCTAATGCATCCAAATCACAAAGTAAATACCTACACTACTCCGTCTCACACATAAACCTCAAACAAAATAAAAAACCTACTTGCCAAGGAGATCAAATACCATCTTCAACCCCCTCACTTCCTACCTATCTCAAGCACCGGTTCGGGGCAAACCCTACTCCAATGCTCGATTCGAAGCGCGCAAGCGCTCAAGGCTTGAATCCGTTGGTCCTGGCAACGGAACCAAAATGTGGGAGCTTTCGCTCAACCGCCAAGACCCACGGACCGCTTATTGCTTCAAGCGTTCCAAGCCGAGCACTAATGGCTACCTCTCACATAGCCGACGCGCCATCCATATCTACAAGTGTAGTGAGCTTACCTCCATGCCGTTCGAGTTACCTCCTCTCCCACGCACTCCGGTAGCTCCACGATCCAAGTGCAAGCTTCAAGCAAGCTCCATCCTCAAGCTCCACGCTCCAAGCTCCATTGCCGCGAGCAAGACAAGAGAAGAGAAGAGAAGAGAAGAAGAGAGGAGAAGATGGAGAGCTTCTCCTCCTCGGTCCCTCACCCTCACACACTCACTCCCTCACACTCTCACACTCCCTCTCTCAAGCATAAGCTCAAGTAAGCAAGAATAAGAAGAAGAAGAAGAAGAAGAGGAGAGCTACTTTTGGCCACACACAAGAATGAGCTTCTCATTCACTTTTCAACTTTATATACAAAACCCTAAATCCCTTTTGGGCGGTCATCGCCTTTTCCCCTTTTTTACATGGCCGGCCGTAGCCTAGGCCCTTTTCCCATTGTCCTTCTATCTTCCTAGCTTCCTGTCCACCGCCCGTCTACATTTACAAATTGCACGGGTAAGAGCCCGACACTCTTTTACAAGATTTCAGGGTGCGCCTTTTTATTTTAAAATGCGCCTTCCCCTTTTACCTTTGCCTTGGACTTTTAAGGTTGCCCTTGCGCTTTTGGCCTTTTCTCCTCTTTTTTCTTCAGTCGGGCTACCTTTTTTCCGCCTTTGCCCTGCGTCTTTTCCACTTCCTTTTGCTTTCTTCAAGTTGGGGTTAACAATGTGTCATTTGCAATAGGAGGAATGAGCCACCAGAGTTCCTCTAGCGCTTCAAATTAATGGGAATATGTAAGTAGTTCTCAACATTAAAGCTTTGGTGTTTCGTGATGCTTGCTACTATGCAAAAACAATGGGCATTTTACTAGAAACTGTTCGTTAAAGGATGGAGGTACTTTAGTTACACAGGTGGCTAAAATCTCTAAAGGAGAAGATGGGGGTGGCCAAGCCAACAAGACCACTAGGCAAGAGGTGGAGGACCCTCAAAGAAGGGCCGTTAGAATGAGCCTATCAATGACACACCCAAAGGAAAGGATTCAATTGAGAAACCATCACCTTATCAGGCAAACATCCTTGGTAGGTCCATAAGAATTAGACTGGGCAAACTAGCATATGTGCAAGCAAAGCTAATAAGGAGAATGTTGACCCCAAGGATAGTGGTGGAAAGGCCAGCAACAAAAAGACTAGCAAGATGCCGTTGATCAAACAATTGACAAGGAACCCTTTGGTGGATCAAAATTACTTTTCTCCCTTCAAAAATCATGACTTGTTGGCTGAACCATCTCCAATGTAGTGAGGGGTCGACATTAACAGCAAAACATAAATTTTGCTCATGTAATGTCACAGGCTATGTGTCGGATGTTAAGAAGCAACTTATATATATGCTAATCAGAAGATACAAAACCCACATTATTTCTTTGCAAGAAATTAAGTTGGATGTGGAAGCCAATTCTGCATTTGTGATTCTTGGTTTTGAGATATTTTATGATGTAGTACATAGGGCCAAAGGGGGCATAAAGTTGCTGGTGAACAAAGATCTTAACCCCACCGTGGCCTTCATAGCAAGTGATGCAACTACAGTAGCAGCCTTGATCAGGGTTTGGAAGGAGGAATTTCTAATCTACTCAATGTACACCTCTAATTGATTTGTGGTGAGAACCAGATAGTGGCATTACTTAACATAGCAACTACGTGGTTCCAATGCCATCATTGGTGGAGACTAGAACATGACATGTAGAATGGGAAATTGCTTGCATGTTACCAAGACAATGTTGTTGGAAGAAAGGGAGGCTTAAGAACTCTTCTCTATAATATGCAACTTGATTGGTGTTGCACTCTTGAGAGACAAAGAACATAAAGTTCACTTGGCACAATTAACATGTTGGATCCATGTGGAAAGAATCTAGACTTGACAAGTTTTATGCCACCAATGGAGCGTGATGGTTAAATGCTAGGCTAGTGTATAGAAGGATGGAAGAAGTAGTTGCCTTTAACCATATCCCAATCCTAATTGCATTCGGGATTATCCTCCTCTCTAGTGTGCAAATGGGATGCCCCCCTTCACATTCAATGTGTCCTTCCTTGAAGATAAGGTCTTCGTCCAAAGAATCACGAGTGAATAGATTAAGGCTAGAGATTTCTCTACCTCACTTGCTTTCAAATGGCTCAAATGCCAAAATGCAATCACTTTGGTAACCAAGTACTATGGAAAATGCAAGGCGGGACATAGGGATGCTAGGGAGTTGGTCTATAGGGCAAGATCAAATGTTCTAGCTGCATTTTCTCTCCAACCCAATGAAACGATACTGTAGGTATGTTTGAAGCATATCGAGGAGTTCATCTTGGTGCAGGATGATGAGGTAGTCAAGGTTGCCAAAATCCAATTAAGAGGTAAGTGGGAGGTGCTAGGAGATGGACCCAATCAATTTTTATTCGCTAGCCTGAAGGACAAGCAAAGGAAGGAAACCATTGTGAGCATTGAGAATAAGTAAGGAGTGTTAGTTCATGATCAACAATCAATTGCTAGGGTCTTTAAGGATAATCTAGCCCCTATTGTTGGCTCTTGGCCCCACACTATCCCTAACTACAAAGCTAAGCTACAAGATTTTCTCCGTGATGCTATCTTACCTATTCCTACTGACAAAGTACTCTTGCTAGACATGCCCTTCTCTTTGCCTGAGGTTAAGGAAGCTATTTTCAACTTTAAGACTGAAAAATCCCCAAGCAATGATGGGCTTCTAGCTAAGGTCCTTTGGTGTATTTGGGGAACCTATTCATAGGACATTGTGGACATCCTCAATTGGATGAGAACCTCACGGGTAATGCACCCAAATATGAATCATGGCATTATTACACTAATCCCTAAGGCACAAGACTGGAGTATAATCCCAAATTGGAAACCACTCACTCTCCTCAAATTGTCATATAAAGTATTTGCTAAAACCTTGGCTTTAAGTATCAAACAACTTTTCTCCAAGGTGATTCATCCTAAACAGTTTGGATTTATACATGGTAGAAGCTTCCATGATTCACATTTAAATCCGGTCTTATCAATGGATTATGCTATGAGCCACCGGTCAAACTTTGTTCTAATCAACATGGATTGGGATAAGGCATATTACTAAATCAAGTGGGATTTTACAATGGCACTAATGGTAGCCATGAAATTTAGGCCGGTTTATATCAAAATGGTGGCTATCATGTTTGGTGGGGATGCTGCCTCCATTAATGTCAATAGGGTGCTCCCATCCCACTTCAGCCTCTATAGATCCAGTAAGGTTGCCCTTTCGCACCCCTCTTGTTTGCCTTGATAACAAACCCATTACTTAGGAAGGTCAACAAGTGTATCCAAGATGGCTCCATAAAGGCTCTCCCTCTACTCGACGTCTCCCAGTTAGCGATTCAATTTTTTGCAAATGATAATGCATCGATCATGGCAGTTGAAGAGCCATCTGACAACAAATTGCTACATGAATACTTTGACTTCTTTGACCTTCCAACTTCCAAAAAGAATCAAACCAAGACAAAACTCCTTCTCTTGTCTTCATGTACGACACACTGAGATGGATGCTTTATGTGATATGGGCTTATTGCCTGCTCTTCCCCATGCTACTTGCCCTCATTGTACTCATGGTCCGTGCAAAGCCTCTTTGGCCTATGGTGATCGTGTGAGGCATGCTCCTCTAGATCTCGTCCATGTTGTAGTATATGGACCTATGCCTTCCCAGTCACTTAGTAAAGCGTCGTATTTTGTGGCCTTCATGGATCATGCTACCCACCGTGTTTGGGCTTACCCTTTGGTACGAATTGAGGATGATGTTACTATGCTTGACAAGTTTATGGATTCTGTTGGTAGTAGGCCTAGATGCTTGTAGATGGATTATGAGAGTCATGCTATCTCTCCCAACTTACGGATCTCTTGTCAGCAATATGGCATTGATTTCTTATGCCCACAGTATTATGGGATTGCTCATGGCATGTGCTTGATACTATGCTTACCACAACTGGATTGTCTTATGGCTTTTAGGCTGAGAACCTTATGACGACAATCTACTTGGTTAATTGGACGTCCTGTTTCTCTTTGGATGTTAATACTCCGCATGAGACATGGAGTGGCATGAGACCCTCCTATGATCACTTGAGGATGTTTGGCTGCCAGGCATCTGTCAGTATGCCACATAAGCCTATGTCACGCAAATCCATACTCCTTGGTTATAGAGATGGTGACTTTACGACTTACAGGTTTTGGGATTTGGATGCCAATCAAGTTCTACGCAGCCGTCATGCTGTCTTTTATGAGAAACAGACACCTCTCAGGCCTCTTGATGCATGTTTAGTGCACTTTATGGTTGATTCTACAACCGTATGTCAGTCTTCCGCTTCACTGAGGCCGTATACTATCTTGAGACCCCCTGGGATGCTTGCCCTCTTTCACTGATTGACTCTGGAGATTTTGGATGCTCTCTGTTGTCTTGTATACGCCATGCTGATGCTATGCGCTACTCTGATGATGATGATGTACAGCCTTGCACTCATGAGTTGTGCTGGATTGCTCCATTGTATGGAGCTGCTGGATCACTTGCCTCCTGGATGTCTTGGACTCGGAGATTCCTAACACTTACTACACAGCTCGCTTTCTGATTGGGTGTTGGGTGAGATGCCATGATTCCTCACCCTCTCTCTTTTCTTTTCTTTTGTTTTTTCACTTCCTGGCCAATTGGCCTTTTAGTGGGAGGTTGTTGGGGTAAAAGGCCCTTGGGCCTGTCCGTGTACAGTGACCGCCCATATTCTTTATTTATATATATATGAAAGTGCAATAAGGCTATCATAACATTGTTGACAGCACCTACATTGTGTGTGCTCTTCTCTCTCACGTCTCCTACATCCCTTTCATCATGAAATCATAGATGTGAATTGAAACAATGGCTCAAAAAATTTCTCTTGACATGTGAGGTTGTGTTCTCAACACTTTCACCACTTTTTAAATAAAAACACTACTAGTGTTTCACGTGTGTTTCATGCGTATGGATCGCTAAGCCGCTTGGCAACAGCTTCGCTACCCTGAAGCAGCAAGCGAAGTTGCATGGCAAAGCAAAGTTGCAACTTCGCTCCAACAATCCATTTCTTCTCTTTTTCCTCTCTATTTCTAATTTTTTTCTCCCTCCTCCTCTCTCTCTCTTTTCCTCTAATTCCCTATGTCTAATTTTCTCTCCCTACCTTCTATTTTAGTTTTTTTCTCCTCTCCTGGTTCTCTCTTTCTTTCCTTTTTTCTCTCCCCCCTCCTCTTTTTTCATTCTCTCCCTCCGCTTTTTCATTTTTTTCTTTTTCTCTCTTCATTCTCTTTTTAAATTTTTTTCTTCTCTTTTAAATTTTATATTTCCTCTCTATTATTCTCTCTCTTTGTTTATATTCTCTCTTCTTCTTCTTCTTCTCTCTCTCTCCTTACTTTTCCTTCTCTCTATTTTTTATTCTCTTTCTAAATTTATCTTTCCTTTTTATAATTCTCTCTCCACGTTCTCTCTCTCTCTCTCTCTCTCTCTCTCTCTCTCTCTCTCTCTCCCTCTCCACACTCTTAAAATATGTAAATTTCATATTTGCCCTATATATAATTCTCTCTATTCTCCTCTATCTCTCCTTTTAAAGTTTTCCTATCGCTCTTTTTTATCTATATATATTTTTTCTTTTCTATTTTTCTCTTTCCTCTCTTCCCCTTTCTCTCCCCCTATTTTCTATCTTTTAAATTATATTTTTTCCCTCTGTCTCTCTCTCTTTGTCAAAAACTATATCCAAAAAGATTATATTTTAAAAAAACTATTCTCTTTCCTCTTTCCCCCCTCTCCGTCTTTTTCCCTTTCTTCTTTATATTCTCTTTCATCTTTCACCCCTCTTCGTCCTTTTTCCTTTCTTTTTTTTATGTGTGTGTATGTGTGTGAGAGAGAGAGAAAGAGAGAACCTAGGCACTACACATGAGAGAGGAGGAAGGAGAGAGGAATTTAATTAAAAATAGGAGAGGAAAGAGAAAGGGAGAGATTATACGTGTGAGAGAGGAGGGAGTTTTAATTTTAAAAATAAAAGAGAGAGAGAGAGAGAGAGAGAGAGAGAGAGAGAGAGAGCCTAGGTCCTACAATGAGAAAGAGGAGGGAGAGAGGGGCTTTTATTAAAAAGGTGAGGGGGAAGAGAAAATGAGAGATCACTCTCGAGAGAAAGAGGAGGGGAAGTGGTTTTAATTTAAAAACAGGGAGGTTTGGAAAAAGGGGTAGGTTCAGGAAGCCCTCAAGAGGTTCGAGGCTTCCCCAACCTACAACCAAAATAATATAATAGTAAGAAGTAAGATAAAATGAGTGGGCAGTTGCACATTGTTCCGTCTTCCAAGGCTACACAACTATTTGACCATCACTAACATACTTGTTGGAAGTAAACAAGGTATGGCGTTGCTCGTGGCCTTCGAGGGAGTTTAACGTTTTGATCACAAGACTTGCAGTCTCCTTTAGGGCCCTTCAACGGATAAGCCGACGTGCCATGAACGTCCCTACAAAAAGCTAGCTTTTGATTATTACCATAATAAGGTGCAAGGCTTTATAGTCGGTATCCATTATTACCTTTTAGACCACCTAACGAGATCATGCATGCGGGAAAGGGAGGATTTTTTGTTAAGATACAAAGCGCCGCATCAAGCAAAACAGCAACAAAGAAAACAAAGAAAAAACAGCAAACACAACAGTGGCTTGCTCTGGGTTGCCGCAATACAGATCCCCCTCGCATGTGACGGAGTAGAAGAGATGCGACAATCCAACAGAATACACCCATACCGAATGCGAGCAATGATTCCAGCAAAGTACACGAATCCCCGAGTAGGCCGCAAAAGCAATCGTTAGAATGCTATACCATGGAACCCACAGAGGAGCTTGCCCTTGCCCCTTCCCCTCCCCCTGTTCTGAGTTATCCTCAGCTTTTCTCTTTCCAGATTTCCTATACTACCACAACAAGCGAGCCTTCCGAAGGCCAGGCAAGTACAAACCCACCACTCGTCACCATTGAATGTCACATTCTGTGTTTTACCTGCCCCAATTCCCCTGCTTCCAGCAACACACAGTCATATTGCAACTGTTCAGAATTGGCCCCAGCTACAACATTTCATCGTTTCTGTAGCATTTCAAAAGAATACTCGTTTGTAGCACAGGGTCCATCATGCCCCCAGCGCTATTGAGCATCCATATACAGTACCCAAAGTCGAATCTTTTCTACCAAACGTATGATTCCAAGCCTGAGAATCCCCGTATCAAAAGTATCAAACACCATCCACTCATCATATTGTAAAGCACTCGTTTTGTAGCACAGGGTCCATCATGCCCCCAGCTATATAAGCATTCACTTACAATATCCAAAATCGATCTTCTCTACCAAACGTATGATTCCGAGAGAATCACCATAACGATACCATGCAACATAAGTATCAAACACCATGCATGCCACATGTATATATACAAAGCTATTGATTCCTTACCCAAAATGGCCCCAAATTATGTAAAGTTTAAAGCCAATTAACTTCTCCACGGTGTACTTCTTTGATCCAAACCTGGCACGAGTATGCTGCTTCAGTTTTTATGACCAAGCATTTACAATAGCTCATACAACGTGTTCCTCTATCGATTCTAATGGTGCAGAGGGTAGAATGGAGGAAAGGCATTCTGGAAGTGGATTTTCAATTAGAGACATTATTTGTCCAGGACAGAGATCGGATTTACTTGGTACATGAAATGAACTTTTCATACACCTAGCAAACCTTATAACTTGCTAGAAGCCTATTCAATATAGTGTAGAATCATAGTCTTTAAAGAACTTAGCAATATTAATTTACTCAACTTTATGCAGTCACATGCATTCTCAAATTTGAGGAACCATGTGGAACCGAATTACTCCGACAATCACAGCTTGTCAATAAAATTCGAGTACTCTTCCTCCTAAATCTTTTTCTCAGGTTTCCCACGATAAAGTTTAAGATTCAACCTGTTAAGTTGATGAGTAAAATTTCTTACCAGCTCAGGTCAATGGGAGATCAAAAGCCAAAACATTGCAGAGAAGACATGCATTCAGCACCTTCTAGAGGTAGAAGGCCACAACCCCCTACCACTATGAATGAAAAATGATAACAGAAAGACACTTACTCCCATAAGGTGATCATTTACCACAACAGATACATGCATGAGTTCCATTGGCAAACTTTGAGATGAATTAACAATTCTAGTTTCAGACTAGGCTGTGAGTGTAACTGTTAATACTAAGAATGTCAGCTTTTTTATGTGCTTGTTGCAGTGTATAGTAAATGGCACTTCAATCGAGGAGGCTATACAAATTGGAAAGGAGAAGGGTATAATTGGACTGGTAAAGGCTCTTTTCATTGGGCTCTATATTTGTGCAAAGGCTTGTCCAATAAAGATAATGTGGATCTTTGATAGGATAAAAGCATTTTCAAACATGGTCATGTTCATCGTAAGGCTGCAAGTCAGAACAGACTGGATGAGCGCTATCTGATCCTTGTACCTGGAAAATTGTTTGTCTTCAAGGTAATTTTTTCTTAGTGAACACATGCATTGCAAAAAAAGAAACCAATGCATAAGATAAGGGAAAGATAGAGATCATAGCAGCATGGAACAGAGGGAATGTGGGCTTGGCATGCTGGAACAACATTCCCTGAGAGTCAAGAACAGGGAATGCATTCCAAGACAGAAAAGTTCCAGCCCCCATCCCCTAGTTGGAATGTTCCAGCCCCATTCCCTATTCTCTTGTAGGGAATGGACTAGCAGGGAGACAAAGGAAATTTAAGACTTCTTTTTTTGTCCCTCTCTCTCTCTCTCATGTGAGCCTTGAATCTTGACACTGACACTTGTATTGTCCTTGGTCCTTTTCTCATATGTACTTCAGGCTTTCACACATGTATGGCTTAAGTCTTGCTTTATTCAACTCTTTTTTATGTAACATATACACATTTTGCAAAATCAACTGGTTAGATACTTTATTTAGCTCTTTTTTATGTAACATATACATCTTTTGCAACATGGAGTGGCCTTAATATGAGGGGTACTTGTTCATTTTGTTTTCAGTGGTGCAATATGATCTTTAGAGTGATGCTTTTAGAGTGATTTTGAATACTTATGAGTATACCTCAGAATTATGAAAATTTCCTAAAGTTAACTACTGTTTAATGTCCCCACTCTTGGAACGGGACCTTCCCATTCCTGTGTCATTCCCTGCTCCCCCTTCTTGGTAGCTATTATAGAGATTGTTAAGTGATGTCATTGTAGATTGGAAAACATGAAATCATAGTGGCAAATGTCTTCTTCTACAGAACTTCGATATAATTGGAAAGCATGTTCGAAATGTTACCTCTCTTCTTGGAGCAACTGTACAGGTAAATTTCTGTCTTCTCTAACTTCATCCTGTGGAGACATTGCTTCCATAGGGTAAACACATGACAAGCTTGATATGCATATATGCATATGAGAATAGAAGCAAAATGACACCTGCTACAAATGCAACCTTGCTGAAAGATTCTTTCGTGTGAAATTTTATATCGACAGATGCTCTTAGAAGAACAAGAGTTCCAAGTCTCAGCACCTGGATCCAAGACCATGTCCCTCCTTCCAACAGACCAGGTGAAATATTTTCTCCATGACATAGTACAGATGCATGGATACAGGACAATGTTGTAGCATAAGCAGGTTAAGATCCCATGACGCTTGCCATAATAATATTTTGGAAGGTACTGATTCTTGCAATTTCATGATGCATTTGCAGGCAGAATTAAATTCTTGGGTGGACGCACTGGAGTCCTCAATAGAATACACAAAGCAAGCAGCCAAAGCTGCAGACTTAAGTACTACACTGACAACCATGAAACGCAGAAGCAGATCTAGCAAGGCAAGGGTACAATGGGACACTTGCAGTCTTAAGCAGGATGCTGAGCACGCAAGCAATGAGATGGAAGACACACACAGTATGAATGTAGAAGGCACTCAAATTGCCCAAGGTTGTACACCTGATACCACATTGCCTGAAAGGTCACAAGGGGATGGTACAGCTTGGATAGCTGATGATCAAACCCCAGATGCAATTTTCTCTACAAATTTTCTGAACAAAATTTCAAGGGATACTGAACAGGACAACCGGAGAACAAGAACTGGCATTCAGAAGGCCATGATGTGCCTTGAGAATGCACTTGATGAGATGAGAATAGCAATAGATAATATTAGAATGAGAAGGCCACCTGCTGCTTGGAACAAAGTAGGAAGAGCTCAGTTTTCTCCCTCAAAGCCATTAAAAGGTTTTGACAGGAGGATATGGGAGGAGCAAGGCTGGAAGGGAAGAGAGAATGAGGATAGAGTTAGGTATGGATGGGAGGATCTCCAGGATCAGACACCTGCTTACTACCCAGGAAGGCATGCACAGCAGACCTGTGAGGAACCACTGCCGCACTTCAAGATTGAAGAAAAAAGATGGCAGCAAGTTGGGGAACAAAATGTCCAAATCTCACCAAGAGCTCAAGCAAAGGTATCATCATCTGCTGATCACATAAGGAGTCCAAGATATGGTTCATCTGCAACAAACTCCCCAAGGGAGCGGAAAAGATATGAGGAATCCAACAAATTCAACCTCACATCTACAGGGGTCAGAGATCCAATCTGGAAGAGCAGCAAACTTGATGGTTACACTACAGGAATGACAAAGACCACTGCATCCATGCCTTCTGCAATGATGCCACCTCCATCTCTCAAGACAACCATGGTACACCGCTCAAAGCAATTTGACAGTACTGCTGAAGAAAGTCAAGAGCCCTATAGTATGTTTGTCCCTCATACAAATAGCAGACTGGTCCATACAGGTGAAGAAGCCTACATGGACACACAATTTTACGGGATGACATCTTCCGATGAAGAACTCTCAGAAGCAAATAACTATCCTGGGTTAAGTGATGCTACCTCATGGGTGAAGGGCATGGATGGTGGTGCAATGAAAACAAATTTGAGCCCAAATCAAACTGTTTCAGAGGTTGTCCTGACTTCGAGGAGTAGGACCATGCCTCTTGATTCTCGAACCTTGCGAACTTCTAGAGTCACCCACCATTACAAGGATGATGTGGACATGCCAAGTACTGAATTTGAGAAGCAGGCAAACCATGAAGCTCGAATTTCTTCCTCTAAAGCAGTACCACAGTACACTGGCACTTCACAGCAGTACACTGGCACTTCACAGCAGTACACTGACACTTCACAGATGAGAAGAGCATCCACCCACCCTCGAGTTTCACGTGTCCCTAAAATTCCAATCCTGCCTCAATCGGATGCCATGGATCTAGCAAATGAGGAATCACCAGGGTGGCGTCGCACTGCCTCTGTTTTTTCAAGCAATAGGACATCGTTGATTGATGCAGATCTTCATGAAAAAGAGGAGACAGATTCTCATTTTCATGTGATACCTGGGCAGCATGCACTGCCAAGAACAACCGAGGTTGAAATAGGTGTATACAGGAAAAAGTCAACCTTCATTGAACAAAGTGCAGCTTTGCAATCTCAAAATACATCTCCAACACATAAACACCACGACACTTCTGGACAACTAGCACAAAGGCAATCCTCATCAGAGCACCTCTCCCCCAGGGATCCCATACAAGGCCATAAAGGAGTCTATTGGGAAGAAAGGTTTCACTTGAATCAGTATCCAGAGTCAACATCAAGTAGGCAAAGCCATTCTGGACAATATGCCCCCCTTGCAGAGTCTTCCCCACAATATCATGACTTTCCCAGCCCCAGACAAACATCTGTCATGCCAAATTTGCTGCACTCAAGTGAGCAAACTGGGCAACACAACAACCGTCCAAGCTTTACACAAAGTGAAACCAGAAATAGTTACTCAGGAGAAACCCTATCTCCATGGGCAAGGCCCGATGTTGCACCAGTATCAGCTCAAGAACTTGGCCAAGTAAGTAGTTCTATCATGTATCCAACCACAAGCGGGCATCACAGTACATTAAGTCATTATGTAGACACAATCGCAGAAACAGAGACTTCCAACCAACATATCTATGAGAGCCCACAGATAAGCACAGTGCAGTCATCTGGATATCGAATGCCTGATAGGCATCAATCAGAAGGTGTGGCAAACCATGTTGCAGGATTAGCTGTTAATCACAATTCCAATCCACCTCTTAGTAGAAGTCAAACTCAAGCCCCTCAAATGGAGCTGCCAGCTTCACATGCTGATAAAAGAGCTTTCCAATCAGGTTCATATCAAGCTTCTGAGCTGGCTGAAGTTGAACCAGCTCCAAACCCTTATAGACTCTCCAGAGAGGAGGCTGTGAATGGAGCTGCAGCAGCTCCAAATGTCTACAGACCCTCAATAGAAGCCACTGTGAATGGTTCTGGTGAGAGATGGATGTCCATGCCACCTAGTCCCTATGCTGTAGAAAGAAGACCATCTTACTCGAATCAGGAAGTGATGCATGGCCCAGAAATAGAGCAAGGACCCACCAGGCAAGGCCAAGTGGATCTGGAAGGTAACATACCACCACAAAAGGACCCTGCCGATTATGCAGAGCACATCCAACATGAATCACCCAGAGTCTCCAACCATGTGCCATCATCTTCAGATCCCTCAGGAGGCCCCGTCTCAACAGAGGCTGATGGACCTACTGTTCATGTCAGTGAAATAGCAGAACTTGTGAGCAGACTAGTGAAAATAACTGCAGGAGAGGAGAGCGAGCAGCAAGGATATACCGCACAAAAACAAGAGGCTCCTATCCAAGGTGCTTCAATGCTTGAAAGGGGTTCCACAGGCAATATGACTGCTGATTCAATCCCGCCATATGATAGCAAGAATCAGCACTCATTCAACAGGATTTGGGCAGTACCAGCACCGGATGAAGTAGCATCAACATCATCATCACAAGGGTCCCAAAGATTCTCATCTCAACTCAATGGCCAACAATTATCAAGTGTGCCTCTTCTTGCGGGACAGCACCAAGTCTTAAACTCCAATCCCAATCTTAGCAGTACCCTTCAGATGCAAGGCCTAAGCCTTTTAAGTGGAGAGGGAACAACAATTGATAGCCCTATTACTCTGAAGAGTGCAGATGGAGAAGTCATAATACTTGGGAAAGAGAGGAGGTCTTCAGTTGGGCCACTTACACCTCGAGGCAAACAACAGACAGAACCTATTACGGCTAACAGTAGGTTGAGCATTGTCCAAGCACAAAGGGAGCTTCGACCAGCTTTTACAGATCCTCCAGCTCCAGCTAGCAGGCGACAAAGCCAGATAGAGCAAGTGCCACAGAATTCGGTGAACCCAAATGTAAGAAATCGTTGTTTCCATAAATAAGGCAGCAAAACCTTCAAATGTATCTGTTCAACTGGTTAAACCTGCACACAAGATAGGTGTTTATTACTGGCCATCACACTATATTCATTACCTAGAAAACTAGGGTATGCGCAGTCGCTCATGCTCTCAATTCTGATATGGAACTTTTATTTGAGTGATGCCATGAAAGATGATTCAGTTAATAATGTTTTAATGGTTTCACTCTGCATGCAAGTGTCGGTTAATGTTCATGAATTTGCAATGGTTGCAGGATGAAGTGGATGCTTGGTCTCTGGCAATCCTCAAACCCGGGGTGCCAGCTCAGATATTCAAGTTTGAAACGGCAAGACACGTCTCTCTCTCTCTCTCTCTCTCTCTCTCTCTCTCTCTCTCTCTCTCTCTCTCTCTCTTCGTAAATCTCTCTCTCTCTCTCTCTCTCTCTCTCTCTCTCGTATTGATTGAGTGCGTTTTGTTCCGACAGCAATAACACTAACGAGAAAATCAGATAGAACGAAGCTCACCTTCGATATAAGATTCTGGTCGTAACAAGGGCGCTATGAAGCAGACCGAAGAAAGCTTTCAGCTCTGCAGAGCGCCCAACGTTTGTGTGCTCCATCAAAGCAAAGCGCAGAAAGCTTTCAGCTCTGCAGAGCGTCCAACGTTTGTGTTCTCCCTCAATACAAAGCGCAGCCAAAACGTGCTGTCGGAGAAACTCACACTGCCGCCATGGTCGATGGAAGACGTAATGACTCTGGGAAGAGGAGGAAGTTACGACGGAGCAAGAAGCATGGTCTGCAGATAAGGTTTGCATGAATTTGTACCAAAATAAGCTAGGCGAGCTGGCTCATGAGAGAATTCATCATTATATCTAAGCTACCTCTTGTTGCTTCTTGTTTGCCATCTTTATCTTTTTCTATCTTGCACATATTCATAATTCAAGTATAGTTTACTACTCTACCAAGAATCTTGAAAATGTGCAACTGTCCCCAAAAGAGGTATAGTTTGCTAAAGCACGATAGAGTTTTGAGTGCAAAAGTCAAAATGAGCAAGCAATGAATGCACAACGTTAGGGCCACCATCTATGTGTGAAGGCCCTATTACCAACAACATCTAGGCCAATTCATAAAACTAGCGTTCCTGGCGCGCTTCACGCGCAAGGAACGCTATCCCGCATCGCGACAGCGGGGTGCGAGGGGCAGCTTCACTTCCCTATCGCACAGTGGATAATGCTATCACAAAAACATCACATGCTTTACTCTCCTCTACTCACAACCCCTCTATCTCTCATCCCATTTACAACTCCCCCCTCTGTATCCACACTCACTCAATCACTCTCAACCTCTCTCTTTCTCTCTCTCTCTCTCTCTTACACACATGTATAAAAGGCCAAATATGCATTTGCATCAAAGAGTACATAGACTCATATATACATGCAATGACCATGCACCAAACTTATAGACTTGTATCTATACTTGCTCTGCACAACAATTAGAAACAACTTGTATCCTTGGATGTTACAATGAGAAATAACATTCCTATGGTGAAACGAACCACAAATAAAAGATATATGAGCCACACCACAAATTTAAGTTTGTCCAAGCATTGCATGCAAACTCTCAGTATTAATAACCCACATAGGTGAAGCAAAGCTCGAAACCAAAGTTTCTTCTAAAGACTGCACCAATAACCTTGCACCACAATTTCAAGTATCAACAAACCACAAAGTGTCACTCCTTGATTGTGCCTATGCATCTACATCCAAATGTTACAAAAAAATTTACAGTTCCCATAGGGTCTAACCAAAACGAAGCTTTCTTTTCTTTGAGAAATAACTGGGAAATTTTCCACTCTCCAATATAGCATGGCCAGGCGAAGCAAGTCTGATCGCCACTCTTCATCTCGTTGATGGTACAGGGGACATAATAGTATTTCCACTCTCCAATATAGCATGGCCAAGCGAAGCAAGTCCGATCGCCACTCTTCGTCTTGTTGATGGTACATGGGACATAATATTAAAACAACAATACCTGCTATGCGCAATAGCTAGAAGTAGCTCTACATGATCATTCGATGTTACAATCAGAAATAACATTGCTACGCTGAAATGAACCACAAAGTGCGAAGTACCACTTCTTGATTACACCTATGATAAATAGATATAGATACATCTACATCCAAACGCTACAAAGATGTTGAAACTTGCCATCGGGCCTAACCAAAATGAAGCTTTCTTTTCTTTGAGGAATCACTGGGAAAAATTCCATTCTCCAACACAGCATGCTCAAGAGAAGCAAGTCCCATTGCCACTCTTCGTCCCGGTGATGGTACAGGGGACATGATAGTCTTTCCTCTCTTTCTTGCGCCTAAAATTTTAAAAGCTCACAATGTAAATATAAACACATCCAACAATTGACAAAGATCACTTAACAGTGGAATAACAATACCTGGCTTAATACTTGCAAACCACTTGGCAGGCATTGTCACAGCTTGATGTAGTGTCACAAAACAACTGAGGTCCTTAAATTCATATGTCGGCCACCCCCTCGGTATTCTATCAGTGTGAAATCACCGAAACCTCTTGTCTTGCTCAGCTTCATCCATATGCACTCGAAAGCACTAAGTATACCCACAATGCACCACCTCAATAAAGATTGGAAGTAAAATCTCTATGTTGACATCATCATACAAACGTTCAATGACCCTTGCAAGCGTTCTTCTTATAATATCATCCGTTGTCACTGTGCGCAAGTCACACTACAGTTCCTTCTGATACTCAGAAGCTGGATAATAACCCCAGCTTGGAGTAGGCATCTGTAAAAGTCAAGCAAACACTTATATACAGTGTAGGGAATATATACTCAATTACCATCGAGTATATGCCAACCGAATATAGCTTTGAGGCTATCTCACATACACACCAAGCAAGGACTACAAAGCCATCAAAATTCAATAGATACATCTCTAAGAAAATTCATCTCCGTATGTATCTTTGCAAAAAAGCAATGCACCTCATTGCATCTTCTGAAGTACCTCCTTGTACACAATGTTCGTCGTGACATTCATAGTGCTTCCATCCTCATCCAATAACACCCTCACATCGCATGAGGATTTCACCCTTGAAAATGCAACATACAACTGTCCATGTGTAAATACCGGTGTCTTTAAGTAAAGATCAACAACAGACAATGTCTGGCCTTGCGACTTATTGATCGTCATAGCAAACGCCAATCGAATAGGAAATTGCCTCCACCTCATAGCAAATGGAAATTGCAAGGTGCTAGGAATAAAAGTGATCCTAGGAATAAAAACTCGTTCCCCTACATTTGTCCCTGTTATTATTTCAGCATCTATCACATTTTTATTGAATGCCTTACACATCAACCGTGTACCATTACACAAACCTTTTGCTGGATTTAAGTTCCTAAGCAGAATAATAGGTGCATTCATCTTTAGCAATAATAGATGGGGAGGAAATCCATCTCCAAGATCCAGTGTATTTAAATACTCTACAGAGTACAAAAATGAGCTATCACCCGTCTCTGCAATTGAATCCGCACTATACTCCTGGCATCGATTGCAATGCACAATGATTCAAAGAAGTCACCTCTGTATTCCGCGCTGCAAGTATAGCACGCTCACTAAAATATGCCCCAAAGTCTCTCACCACGGACACTTCACCGTACACACTATTAACCAAGGTTTCAATAGAGCACCCTTTCAATACCATGCTAGATGGAATATGTAACTTATCACAATTCTCCGTAATACCCACTCCATCCCCTATCCCTTGAATCCAAGCAACAAATCCATTATCCATTACACCACCAACGGTTGACATCCTCATATTCCCAGACAACCTTAGCACCTTGACATACTGCCATAAATGAGAGCAACATAGTGCCGCATTAGCAATATCTTCACGGGAGCCCTTCATCACGACGGGCAGGATTTGCCTAAAATCACCCCCAAGCAAAGTAACCTTTCCACCAAATGGTTTATCATAGCTCATAATATCTCTTAAAGTTCTATCAACAGCTTCAAATGCAAACCTGTGCATCATGGGAGCCTCATCCCATAAAATAAGGCTCGATTGTCTAAACAGTTGAGCAAGATTGCTCTGAACAGGAATATTACAGGTGGATCGATTACATAGATCCAATGGAATTTTAAATCTCGAGTGAGCAATATGACCGCCCTGTAGAAGCAAAGCAGCAATGCCAGATGATGCCATTGCCAATGCTATATGACCATCACTGCGCAACCTAGCAAGCAAACACTTGTAAAGAAATGTCTTTCCAGACCCACCAGGACCATCCAAAAAAAAAACATCCCAAAATTTCCACCAATGGCACCTATAACTGCATTATATGCAACCCTCTGTCCATCATTCAACATTGCCTCCATACAAACACAAACTCTACGTTGCTCTAGTATATCATATGCATATTCATCTTCTAAAAGAGGGTTAGCACACAACTGAGAATCTGTTCAATGAGGTTCTGGCAATCCATCAAAGTCAGACAATATTCGCCCATATTGTCGCAAAAGATCCTGAAGATGCAATAAAGCCCTCTTTGATGCCTCTTGTTGTAGAATTGCAGAAGATATATGCACATGCTCTAGCTGTAACTTATACAAAATATCATCCACCATCGGTGACATAAACCTATCCCAGAGCTGACCAGGTTGCGCAAGCTTACAGAAGATCAAAATTGCAGCAAACAAAGCACGCAACTGGGCACCAATTTGTATAGATGCAGCCTTTTCCAAGCACACAACACACTCATCATCACCCTCTAACATGCCCTTTGCAATGCAGGCTTCCTTAAAGGTGTTGTACACCACGTTGCCAACAGTACGCAAATCATCAAAAGACATACATCCTGGAGACACTGTCAAGAGCATTCGCAAGTAATAACGCTCACCAGATGTGGGCGGCACAAAGTATATTTGACCACACATATTTCCATGCTTTCTCTTCGTCCATACCTTTTGTTGTGCATTCCACACCCAATACATCGGGAAGTCTTGATACTGAATAGCTCGAGCCTCTAGATGAATACGATTGCACACAAACCATTCCGTAAGAGTAGTTTTCCTGATATCTTCATTCTGCATAACATCTGATATATTGTCTGTATCTTGAAACACCACATAATTCTCATCAGGCAAGTGCACCTGCAACCGTTGTATATCAAGCTTCTCATTGTGCAATGCGTAGTCATATATTCGCCAACACGCTTCCGAAGCAGAAACATACCGTGCATCTAAATAACTCTCGATCTCATCCACTTCACGAATGGTCGTACCATTTAACCCTGAGTTTCCAACAAAAAATTTAATCGTTGCACGATCATGTCCCTTGTATATATACTTATACAAATACTTAACAGCTGCCACCGTTGAGCATACCTCAACATTTATATGTGCATTGTATTTTTTACTCAAGTACGGATTGTATGGAACAATCCATCGATTATCAATAGTATTACCCTTTATTGTGACTGTCTTTCCATCATCTCGTCTTCTATAAACAGGATAGCCAGAGCTATCAACAGTTGTTACATTCACAAACCTCCGAGGGAATTTTTCAGTGCATCGACCATTGCGCATGCAAGGGCTATTGGGATTCATTACACCGCAAGGACCATGGACATTGCATTTTGAGATAGTTTCAAACAAAGCTGAAAACTTTGCTCTATCAGAAAACTTAGCACAAACAAATCTATCATAATGGCATGCTTCAGAGGGTTTAAAAGGGTGCTCCAAAATTAGCAAAGTATGAGAATGTGGTAGCCCCCGCTTTTGAAACTCAATCACACTAACATAGCCTGCAACATTTCCAAACAGATTCCTTTTCAACAATGTATTCATCATATCAGCATGTTTTTTATTGAATACCCGAGCAGTCAAATCAGGACGATCATAAGCAGTCTGTCCAGGCAACAAAGCATTAGTTATCTCTAACCACTTTGGATTACATGTCATCGTTATAAACAGATCAGGTTTTCCCTTACTTCGCACTATAGCCATGGCATCCTGATACAACTGATACACGTGTCTTGGCCCACCAGTAAAAGAAGACGGCAAAACCACCCTTTTTCCAATAGAGGCACCAATAATCCCCATGGGCCCATCATCCATCACTCCCACCATATCTGCTAAGCCCTTATAAACTTCCGAGCGTAAAACTGATTGATTTTTATGACACCAAGCTAACCTACATTGCTCTATACTATAATAAGCATCAACAATAAATTGTTGCAACAATCGGCCACCCCGCAACATGCATACCTCCGTGTCCTCACGCACTTGTAGTCAAAATGCATAAAATTGCATCTAAGTAACACAGTCCTTATTAGACAATCCATGTATATTAATTGGAACATTAACACCACTATAAGGTACCTTTACATGCCAACCATCATCACCCATAGGAAAAAGAAGAACGTATAGCATTGGCATATATGTCCTATGCAAGTTTGAAATAGCAATACATCATCCATCCCGACTATAAACATGTATGTCTCGACGATCAAGAGTATTCTCATCGCCTTGTCCTGGCATGATGGCTGCAACCTCAGTTGCCACTAGAGCTGAGTATTGTCTATTAGCATGTTGAACCCCAAAAATAGTCATTCTCAAATCATGCAAGGGATTGTTTTGCAATTGCATACCCACAGATCTAAAAGCTTGTGCATATGCATTGTGCATATGCATCATAGAGTGAAGCTCCCCAAGCAAGTTTGGCAATAAATTAGGCATAACATCCAATCGATTAGATAACTCATGCTCAATATCATAAACATAAAGTTGTGCAAATCTTGGCCTTTCTTGTCGTTGCACATTAGGAATCAAAGGGCCTATATGAGGATAAATGGAGCCATGCACTCTAAAGGTATAAGAATTTTCCACAACAGATAAAAGCTCATCAACATTGGCACCAAGCGACACAAATGCAAGAGCACTATTATATGCTCGTATATTATTTTTAAATACTCTGTTTTGAGGATGCATACCATGCAACAAATCATGCAATAGTTGTGGTGGATATTGCAACCGTGGCAACATTACTTTTCCATTTCAACAACAATGTTTACCAAACAAAACTGACCCCTGCACTTGAGCCTCACATCTCCACAATTTAGCCAAACATAGCTCACATATCTCAGAAAGACTCCCCATGGAATGCATAATCGGGTCTTGAAATAGCAATATTGTAGTTGCGGGATGAATATCCATTGCAGGCAAAGCATGTAAAATGGAGCAAAAACCCCCATTTCGAGCACTAAAGGTTGGAGCATTATTGACACGTGACTCATTAATCACAGCATTTCCTAGGTTTTGGTGATTTTCAGCATCACAATTATAATCATGAGCAAACTGCTGCTCAACCAAACTGTGAAGTCCTTCACGAATCAAGCTATCATGATTTAGAGCCCCTCCTTGCAAAACATTTCGGCACTCAACTATAGTAGAACACATCTCTTTATACCCCCTCCGGTCATGTCTTGCCATTTGAGCCCTAAGCCTAGCAATCTGTCGTCATCTATATCGTGTAGAGTTGAGTCTATGCCTATGAATATGCAACACATAATCCCTGCTAGTTCTCTGATTATTTAATCCCATATTGTTTGGATTCTCACAAAGCTTGCACATCAAGAGAAAACATGCATTCTTTCAAGCAGAGACTTGATTGGGATTAGTGTTTCCAAAAAAACTTAAAAGTAGAATCAATCTAGAATCACATAATCGAAAAATAGTACGACAATTTAAATCAGCACAATCCTCCTATGTGCAAGGAACAATAGCAGTCAAAATTAGAATCATCATATATACTTTTCTCTGCACATTGCAAGACATAATAAGTATTTCTATAGATCAAACCTCAAGAAAGAGGCAATATACTTAAAAATAAAAATATATTTAATATTTACAAACTCTTGAAAAGAGAAAGAATACAAATCTTATTCCAATCCATAGTAAGTACCTAGACATTGAAACATATTTTACAGAGAATATTACTCTTTGATACGTACTACATTGCAAGACATGATAATTATATCTATAAATAAACTATAGATCAATGTTTACAAACTCTTTAAAAGAGAGAAGAATGCATCACCCCCAATAAATTGAACCAAACACTAGAGAGAGAGAGAGAGAGAGAGAGAATATTACAATTAGACCATAGAATTAGTTAGAAAATATTACTCACATGCATTACACCATAAAAATGAATAAAGTTACATATCCACATTGTTTGATATGATATCAAGCGTTAAGAAAGAGACATCACACCACACTATAGATACCCAATACAGTTTACTCAAATTAGTCTCGTTACAAAAAAAGATAGCACACATAATCACAAAAAAGCAGTGGCCCAAGCATTTCAATATCTTCATAAGTGAGACAACAATAGATCATAACCTTCATCCAAATGTTGAAGAGAGAGATAGAGAGAGATCAAACCTCAAGAAAGAGGTATCACATCGTTACATTAAAACCAATATAAGCTTCACAAAAAGGAAGTACACATCATCACAAAAAAAACATTGGTCCAAGCACTTTCAAGTAAGATATAAGCGAGACGATAATAGATCATAAGCCTCAGCCAAGCAAATCCTCCTCAATTGGGACCATTCATTTGACGACTCAATTGTTGTAGCAAGGCATTGAACCTATTAACGTTCATTTGGAACTGCAAAAATAGTAGTCGACAACCCCTTTGGCAAATCACAGGCTCGTGGTTATCTCCAAGCCCCCAAAACGATGCCCACATATCATTCAACAACAAATTCATCAACCTACTTGTCTCAGAGACAATTGCTGAAAGTTCCCTCACTTCACCACCCAAACCACTCGAGACTTGTTGAAGAACACTCTGGATGTGCTTTGTCTCGCACACAACACCATACAAACCCTTAGCTTATTCATGTAATTCTGCAGAGTAAATAGCAAGTGCATGATCGACACGTGTGGATAAACTCGTCTGCAATTCCATCAACTCATTCATCTTGGTCTCGAGGCATTTAAACTCCAAAGAACTTGAAGCAGCCTTTGGGTTTCTTCAGATCGTTGATGTCCTTGTGGATTTACTAACATGCCCTCCCTGTTGCCTCGCCACTTCTTTCATCTTTTGCACATTAACTTTATTCACTCCATTAAACTCCACATTTTGGCTGCAACAAAATACACAAATGACTATCTCCCCAAAAAGAACACAATACCTTGGTGAAAATACAATGATTAGAATAATTATCTCCCATACCCATGCGAACGGCTCCAAGCAGGCAAGCGTCGAAGAGATGATGTTGTGGATGTTTTCTTTGGTTCAACCAAATCAATTGCATTCAATGGAGTCGAATGCACTATGTCTGGAACATCGTCCATAGCTTTGCTTTGTTCCATGATGACTACACGAAACTTTCATTCAATAGAGTATAAGAGTCCCAATAGAGAAATCTCCAAACCATTGAAGACAAACACATTTCCAACTGAAAACCCTAAATCGAAAGTGTATTGGACTCAAAGACAAAAGAATAGTCATGCACAAACACGTGTAAATAATCATGCATGAGCACATGACACTCACCAAATATATAGCCATGCCTTACCTCCTCTCTCTCTCTCTCTCTCTCTCTCTCTCTCTCTCTCTCTCTCTCTCTCTCTCTCTCTCTCTCTCTCTCTCTCTCTCTCTCTCTCTCTCTCTCTCTCTCTCTCTCTCTCTCTCTCTCTCTCTCTCTCTCTCTCTCTCTCTCTCTCTCTCTCTCTCTCTCTGTGCAAGCCCTACTAATACGTCTTGCCAAAGGCTCGAATGTGTTAAAGATCCAAAGATGTTCGACACTTAGTCCAAGCACTTTCATAGATCAACTAATAAACTATTATCATATCAATTTCTTTCAATTTCTTATGTATTTTCTTTCCAATACAAATAAGGAAACGATCACTTTCCACTTGATGCTACAATAATTTCTTAAGCTTCATTTTGCAACTATTGATTAATCAAATTTCAAAGTGCTTGTAAGCCCAATTCTTTATCATGTAGGGTATGAGTTTTCAGTTTTAAAGTGTGCAAATTGGAAAGCCTTACAATCCTTTTTGTCTACCTTGCACTTTTCCAACCTTTGCTACAAGCACTCCAAATTTTGAATAAAATGCAAAACAATCTACTCTCCATATACATGGTTAGTTCTGTAATAGATATCAAACACAATTAAATAGAAAGGCCAACTCACAAATTGACAACTCCATGGTTTGATCACAAGGGAAAGTACTCCAATACATTTTTGGTTTTAACTTGAGATCCTTGATATTCATACTAGTTTTCCAATCTTCACAAATTATGCATGTCTCCTACAACTTAATGGTCCTTGTTTCATTTGTTTTGGATGCACCATGGGGAGTATATACTTGTTTTCCAATCTTAGTTTTCCACCTTGTGCAATTCAACTCTCAACTTAATGGTCCTTATTTCATTGGTTTTGGATGCTTAGTGGTAGACCTTACCTATCTATCTTCTTCTCTTCATGGTGAGCATGCTTGGTGGTGGATGTGAAGGAGTTGAGGTGTTTTACTTATGGAGCACAACACTTGGATCATGGAACTACCTTCAATTCTTCAAGCTTTATGTGTGTAGGCTCTACAAAAAAACTTGTATGGGTTGCATAGTATCTTGTCTATATTGGTTTCCATGTTGGAAATCTAGATCACTCGCTTTATGGCCATTGTTGTGATTCCCTTGTATGTGGATGATTCAATTTTGGGGGTGATAGTGTGCAAGAGGTGGAGCATGTGAAGAGTCTTCTCAAGTAGAAATTTGACATGAAAGATTTGGGAGAGCTAAAGTACTTTCTTGGCATCAAGGTGATACAAACATCTAAGGGGATATGGCTATCACAAAGGCGATACATCTTGGATATGTGAGGATCCCAAAATGTATAAGAAGATAGTGGGAAGTTTAATCTTTACTATTATTACCAAGCCAAATTGCAACTACACAATTGGCTTAGGAAGTTAGTTTATGCAAGTGCCCAGTAAGCCGCACAATGTGAGTTGTATCTTCTGGTACCTTAAGGCCACATTGGATTATGGTATCTTTTATAAGGCTGATTCCATGGTGCAATTATTTGGTTATATTGATCCAGATTGAGTAGATAGTGTGTCTAACCAAGAAGTCCACCAGTGGCTATGTATTTTCCTTTGGGAGTGGGTCCACGACTTGGAGTGGTAAGAAACGCCCAACTATTACATTATCGAGTACAAAGGTAGAGTGCAAGGGTGCTACTGTGGTAACGTGTGAGGTATATTGGATACGAAAGTTACTTAATAATTTGGGGATATATATAATTATCATTTATTGTGACAACATGAGTATACATTTGGCTAGGAACCCAATGTTTAATGCACATTGAGGTTCACATCCATTTCATTAGAGAGCATGTCTTGACAAATGATATTGATCTCATATATGTGAGCATAGAGAAGCAAGTTATAGATATTTTCGCTAAGACCCTAGGAGCAAAAATCTTTGGTATTTTTCAAAGCTTACTTGAATGGATTTGAGCTTGAGGGGAAGTGTTGAGATGTCAAGCTCAATACGAGCTGACACTCACATACTTGAATGACCATTTTCACATTCATACCACTGAAGTGGTTGCTACTTGCATTAGTATATCATTCTAGTGCTACTTTACACAACTAAACATCAGTTAGTCCAACTACCCAAGTTACAAAATATCTATCTAGTCATTATGGACCGCTTGTATATTCACATTATGGACCGCTTGTATATTATTTATGTTGCACTCTCTCTTATTCTTGGTAGACTCATATAGTGAAGAAGAAGAAGAAGAAGAATAAGAAGAAGAAAGACTAGGATTTTAGCTTCCTATCTTATGTGCATTCTCTCTGTGTGTTTTATGTCTTGCAAGAGCTCTCTCTCTCTCTCTCTCTCTCTCTCTCTCTCTCTCTCTCTCTCTCTCTCTCTCTCTCTCTCTCTCTCTCTCTCTCTCTCTCTCTCTCTCTCTCTCTCTCTCTCTCTCTCTCTCTCTCTCTCTCTCTGTGTGTGTTTTATGTCTTGCAAGAGCTCTCTCTCTCTCTCTCTCTCTCTCTCTCTCTCTCTCTCTCTCTCTCTCTCTCTCTCTCTCTCTCTCTCTCTCTCTCTCTCTCTCTCTCTCTCTCTCTCTCTCTCTCTCTCTCTCTCTCTCTCTCTCTCTCTCTCTCTCTCTCTCTCTCTCTCTCTGTGTGTGTTTTATGTCTTGCAAGAGCTCTCTCTCTCTCTCTCTCTCTCTCTCTCTCTCTCTCTCTCAAAAGTGGGTATGTAACTGCCTCTACAAGGTCCCAAGTACCACATGTATGGGTATTAAAAAATATAAATTGATTTACAACATTTAAAACAAAAAAGTGTATAGAAAATGAGTATTTTAACTTGCAATATGATCAATGTTTCTATTTTAAGTGAATTCTTGCTTTTTAGGCTAACAATTATGGGTCCCCAAAAAAATTAGATGAAAAATAGGGCTATTTTTGGGCCCCCAAAATCATAATGATAACCAAATATTGAAAAGTTTAGCATAAATTTTGAGTTTTGATTGCCAAAAATAGCTATTTATATAGAGAAATAGTATGGATATCAACAAATATCTATACAAATGTATATAGTAACATGTGAGATAAGATACCTCTCAAGTTGAGAATCTTGTTGCCAAATGATGATCGATTTTTTAAGAGAGGCCTTTAAAAAAAATCATTGAATATGATTGGGTATCTTTTGAAAAAGAGAAACCCATTTTTGTGAAAATTTTGTAAAAGTTTTTTTGGGGTAAAAATAAAATTTAAGTTGTTGATGTGGCACTTTTGAAAGAGTGGTGGTCCCATCTTAAAGGATGAAAAAAGCTAGTTACCAGGGTGAAAAGAAAGGGAGACCCCCCTCCTTTCTAGTAGATAAGGTCCACCACAAAAAGTAGGATGGAGCCTAGGAATGTAGGGGGCCAAGGGATAAAAAGGCATGTAATGATGACTATTGAAAAGGGACTAATCCAAGAATAAGGATTAGTAAACAATTTCTTATGAGGCCCTTTTTGAGTCCATGTTCCTCCTAATATTGATTGCTAGTCCAATTCTTTTGCCATTTCATAGATTAGGTGTGGCAATGTCAAATCTTCTTTGAATGGCCTAGAGATAATGACTTGTGATTGTTGATCCTAAAGGGAGACACACTAAGATTTTGCCCATTAAATAGATCATTCGAGGTTTGAGATGTATCATAAGGGTTATCTTGAAGTGTTGATTGGTCATCTAGACATGCAAATTTAGGTGGTGTAGGCACCTCGTGAAGGATCAAAGGGGTCCCTGTGGGATTCTCAAGTCAATAAACCATGATGAGCCTAGAGTTCTTGATAAGGTCAATAGTGGTAGATGCCTTATATGGCATTTGGTGTGATTTTCTCTATAGTTTTGGAGAAAAGATCAATATTCTTGTGATCTTTATTTAGATAAAGCAGTGGCATGAGGCTACTGCTACTATGTTTTTCACTTTTGAGTGTTTGTGCTCACTAGTGTAGGACAATGCAATGGCTCCTAACAATACAATTGCAAGGGTGTGGTTTGCTTAGGAAGTCATAGCTATCTATAGCCCTAATAATACCCTTGGGCATGTAAGAGAGCCCTGGGCACCCATCAAGGTATCGTACACAACTTGTAATGATTATGTCAACATTTATTGCCTCTCTGTCAAGGGAGAGTCTCTAAGTAGTTTTGGATCGTGACTGGGATTTGGACTTTTACCTCTACTAGAATTTAAGGTGACACGGTACTGGCACTCATAGGCTATTGATTCTGAGCTTAAGCAATTAGAAGCTATACAAGAGGAGAGTTGTATTGATTGTGGAACAATTTACTAGGGGTGGAGTGGAAAAAATAATCAATGTGGACCATAAAGTTATCCCCAAGACTAAATATTGAGATAACATGCATGCCAATGAACTTCAACTGATGTATTTGTCAATGTGGTTGATGCTTCAATCTGTGAGGAATTTGAATGGGCATTCTAATATGATTTTAGTTCCAACCCCTTCTCTATTCTATAGAACATAGAAGAATATTAGAATCATTTTAGTCTCCATTTTCAATTTTACTCTATATTTTCCTAGCAACAAATATGGTTGGCCTCTATAGGGGTACAATGTGGCATCAATAGGTTGCAGTAGCATGTGACCTTATTCTCTCTAATAATAATAAGAAAGAGTGTTGAAATTGGCACCTTCATCAATGAGTGCATCAGTGATCACATCTTTGGCCATTATCAACCAAATGTGGAGGTAAGTGGGGGTAGAATTATGAGGTCATCCTCCAATCCTAGACTACTAAGAAACTATCTTAACATTCTTGAAAGAGAGTCGGTTGAAGGTTGATTCTTGTGTTGTATGCATTGCTCCATTTGTTCATACCATGTTTGTTTAGTCACCATGATGTATCGAAGGGCAACATCAAATTTCTTCAATGGTGACTCGTGTAAGTAGTGCCTTAGAGGGTAAAAGCACTTGATATGACTACTCTTAAAGAATACAACCTCCAAGGTTTCTAACTCTATGTTGTGTGTCATGCTAATGATGCGAATGTAGTAGGATCCAAGGCCTTGAAATTTGAGCTTTTATTTATTGTCTTTGATTGAGTACAATGGCACTAGGTCATTTTTCTTGAAGGATTACTACTTACCTTATTTATCAAGCCAAGCCTTTTGTCTCGATTTTTTAACAAGAAAAGTATGAGTTGCAACTAATCATTTTTTAATAAGGTTTTCAAGTTCACATGAGGCATTTGACTAAGCTTTAGTGCCTTCCCAACATTCTTGCACTACACTGCAAAGACTACGAACAAGGAACTCAACTTGCACAACTGGTCTGCCCTGTAAGTCAACTTGAAGGGTGTTTTGGACTATGGCCATCTTGTAAGCTATACAATAAGCCAAGAGTGATGCCATAAGCTTATGATCCCAATCCAATCGGAAAATAAAGATAGTCTTGGTGGGGACACTAATGAGGACTTGTTTGTTATCTCTGCTTGGCCATTCACTTAAGGGTAGTAAGGGCTAGACTTGTGATGTAGGACCAAGAATCTAGATAGGAGATGTTCAATGACTTCATTTAAGAAATGTATTCATTTATCATTGTTTGAGAATCTCAATGGGATGGCCAAATTTTGACATGACTTGCTCTCATAAGAATTTCATCATGTTTCTGGCATCATTCTTTCTACTGGCTCTCAGTCTTTGTACTCGATAAGGCAACCATTGGTTACTACACTCTCTTTTTTATAAGTGAAAATAACATCGAGGAGTGGGAGGGTGCATTCGAGTGGGGGATTAAGCAGCTTTAGGGCCACCCCCTCCCCCATTTAACCAAAAAAAATTATTGGGTTTGGGAGGGAGAGGGAGAGGGAGAGGGAGAGGGAGAGGGAGGCACTTTACCCCCCCCCCCCCCCCCCCCCCCGCCCAAAAAAAAAAAACAAAGAAAAGAAAAACCATTAGTGGGGGACCTTATGGACCCCCCTTCCCCTACATGTGCCCATTACTTGAAGTAAATATCAAACCATGGGATGGGGATAGAATCCCCTACTTACAAGCTTAAAAACCATTAAGAGGAGAGGGGGCTTATGAAGCCCCCAAAGTATTGTAAAATAAACAAGGGGGCTCTTATAAACCACCAAGGCCCTCTCTATTGTAATCCACCCACCACTTAATTCATGAGATAATGTTTCTATAGTCGTACTCCATTGGAATGATAACTGGGTAGCCCAAGGTCTGCTTGCACTAGAGAAGCACTCTGCCTCAGCCATGTGAGGACCAACCTGAGGTTCCTAAAGACCTAACAATCTTTAACAGCATTCTAGTGCTCAACCTCAATGATCACTTATTAGCAATTAGTCAAAGCTAAGGGTAGACCGACCACTACACTTGATTCATAGTGAGTGAGAGATGAGGGGAAGTTGAACTTGACCCCTCTGCCCACCATGAGGCAAAATCTCATCTCCCTTCTCCTAAGATGGCACATGGTTGATTCTAGGACCGATTCTAGGACCGCCAGACCCTAGGGAAAGTCAATTATTCAACTCTTATCCTAATTACTCCCTTTTAGGAAAGCACCTAACTCATCAGGTCCACCTACTCCATCAACCACTTTCGTCAAGGATAGGTAGTCACTCACTTTCTAATTGAAACATGATTTGCTTTAGTTATCTAAACAAGGCATACTACCACACTACTTGACATTTAATAACAACTTCCTTAATCAAGCTTTACACGAGGTTCATTTCATGTCTTTACTAAAGCACAATAGGAAAGTAGTGAAGGCAATCATTCCAAAACAATTTATATATTTACTTCTAGCTCATAGAGCTAAGTATAAAATTCACCCTCTTTTCTAAAAAATCGATATTCTGCCCATATTTTCTCGGGCTTTCGATGCTTGCAACATCACACTTATATGGATTTCTCATCCATCTTAGGACCAACTATGCATTTAACTATTTCTAGACTGCAATCAATAACCAACCAATCCTTTCAAAACAGTAATGATTACTTCTAACATATTATTTTGATATTTGTACGATTCATCAATAAAAAAGAAATCAGTTCTTCTTAATGGATGTGATAGGTCCAATTCATGGAACTATTCAGTTAGCTAGTTTGAGAGGGTCTCAAAACATCCTTTCAGCTAGAATTGCATGCTCTTAGTAATGGGTTTTGATAACTTTAAATTACATTAGCCTTCATTTTGATTGGTCAAAAGATGGCAAGACCATTTGTCATCTTTATTTCCTAACTCCAACCATAAATCTAACAAACATTTATTCTCATCATACGTTCCATTAAGAAAATAGATCCTCATGACCATAGTCCAATGCTACATCATCTCTACCATGGATTTCTCATGATCCTCATGACCATAGGCCATACCATAGTCCATACCATAGTCCAATGCTACATCATCTCCACAATGGAGTTCTCCTAAATTAAGATTGAAAGAGTCGCCCCACTCCAATGACCAAAGAATTTCCCTGGATTCAATGGTTGAAGATTTGCACTCAATTTTGTTTTAAGAACCTCATAAAGCTTCAAACCAACCAGCAACTATGGCAATTAATTATTGGGCCTCATAGTGCTCTTGGCCTGATCAACCTCATGGATGAAGATCCCAAGAAAAATAGAGATCGTAGGCTTACTTTATAGGGATATAAAAAACACTATCTCCTTTACTCAAGGCAGAATCTCATAGAGATCTCATATAAATAACTTACACACTTAAATGCTAGAATTTATATGAAGACCCAAAAGTATAAAAATCATTTCTTAAATAATATAGTGAGACATCACTTACAAAGAGTATTATTATTAAAACATATGCTATATGTCCTATGGTACATGTTGGATTTCTTATCATGTTGAATCTTTCTTATGTGCACACAAACTGTAAGTGCATATGGAAAACATGCATATGAATAATGAGCCGATGTGTTAATGCATATGCCTTGTGCAAGTATGTTTATGACCTTATTTCATATTATACATTATTTTCTTAAGAACGAGGTAAATTGTATGAAGTTCATTAAAGCCTTAGGCCCTCTGTCTGTGTGTGTGTGTGTGTGTGTGTGTGTGTGTGTGTGTGTGTGTGTGTGTGTGTGTGTGTGTGTGTGTGTGTGTGTGTGTGTGTGTGTGTGTGTGTGTGTGTGTGTGTGTGTGTGTGTGTGTGTGTGTGTGTGTGTGTGTGTGTGTGTGTGTGTGTGTGTGTGTGTGTGTGTGTGTGTGTGTGTGTGTGTGTGTGTGTGTGTGTGTGTGTGTGTGTGTGTGTGTGTGTGTGTGTGTGTGTGTGTGTGTGTGTGTGTGTGTGTGTGTGTGTGTGTGTGTGTGTGTGTGTGTGTGTGTGTGTGTGTGTGTGTGTGTGTGTGTGTGTGTGTGTGTGTGTGTGTGTGTGTGTGAAACCCACGCGTTAATAATTTCTTAACTAGATTTTACATGAATGGTTTTTATCTATGCTCCTATGAAATTTTCTACCAGTTATATGATTAAAATGCATGCTTTAACTATATGTATTTTTCTCTACTCATTCACAAAATACTTCTCGTGTAATTATAAAAAGTAGAATAACTAGTTTGGGACATTTGAGTTATTATTATCATTGGCTACATTCATATTCATCCCCACATTAGGAAATGTTGATGATGAACCCTCTATATTAGATAGTCCAACCTCATTCAATAGAGTGGTAACATTGATGTGCTTGTAAGGACGCATCATCAATTGGAGAGCAAGGAAAAGAGTTGGGCATCATTGATGGAGAGTAGGCATCATCTTCACTTGCACTTTTTTTACACTCAATAATTTTATTATGATTCTAACATTGTTCCCATATCTATCATAGCTTCATTGTTGTCTAGCTCTCTTTTCCAACTCTCTACAATTTGGGTACTATTTATAGTTGAGGAGGAGGGAGAGGGGATCAGCTGCCTATGTCATTGGCATTTTGATGTGTCAAATGGTGGCATGAGAAGGGGTAGATTTTTTTGAGGGATTATTGATATGAGCTATGAATTTTTTAGACTTTAACACAAAAATTCCAATTAAAAAATCCATTGTGGGGGGAGGCTTCATGGTGGCCTACTCAAGCCACCTTTCCCTTCTTTTATTTAAAATTGTTAAATAACATTATTGATGAGGAGCCATCTCCCCCCTTCTTTATCCTTAATTTTTTTGAAAACAACCATTAATTGGGGGGGGAGGAGGGGGCATTGACTAGATGGTAACCTGTTTGCCCCCCCCCCCCCCCCCCCCTTCCCTTCTTTTATTCTTATTATTCCTTTTTCCTTTAACCTTATTACTTAACGTTTTAAAAAATTCTCAATCCTAGACCATGGTCATGTATAAGTTTTTGGAGAGAGGAGTTTATGCACTTCCAAGGAAGATAGTTAATTGAAATTCAAGTCGACATAGGGGAGATTTCTTGTGCAAACTCAAAAAATATTATTGTGCATGTGTGCAATGAGAATCAAGAATTGAAGCAAGTCTAAGAAAAATGTTAAGGTGTGGAAATGTTTTAGAAAACTAAGTATTCATTACATACTCTTCCCTTCAAAGAAATCGAGATGTCCTCATCTCAAGAGAAACTCAAGATAGTCTCTCTTGAGAATGGACTCCTTGATCCATGTGGCATCTTCTTTGGGGAAGTTTTTCCACTATACAAAATACTCACAGAGAGTACAATTTCTAAGAGACTTTTCTCTAATCTCTAGGATTCTATTTGATTGAATTTCAAACATTCATTGTGTAGACATTACAATCTATCCATCATCTAGGACATGATTGGGGTAATGGACATAGGGTTTCAGAAGGCTCTCAATACAATACATTATGTACTTTGAGATGAGATAGAAGTTCTAATTTATAGGCATTTCTACCAAGATACTTGTTAATCTTGTAAGGTCCACATTATCTTGTGTTGAGCTTTTTGAATTTCCCAAGAGACAAAGAGCTCTTCTTTGGTTAGACCCTTAGGAAAACCATATCTTCTTCCTTAAAAGTCCAAGGTGTCCTCTTGGGGTCTATGTATGCCTTCTACTGATCTTGTGCCACTTTGATGTCTTGTCGTATGGCCTTGATTTGCTCCTCCATCTCTTCTAGTATTTCCTCGGATGCCTTGACCCTCAAGGTCAGATCAGAAAAATTGAGAGGGGAGGGACAATCATTCTTGCCCATACACACCTAAATAGGAGTCACACCAATACCTTACTGGTATGAAGCATTGTAAGAAAACTCTACCAAGGGAAAATATTCAATCCATTTCTTGGGCTCCCTGTTGCAATAGTCCCTTTAAATATCTTCCAACACTTGGTTGACCCTTTCAGTTTTCCTATCAACGTAAGGATGATAGTCAGTATTGAAACAAAGTTGTGTGCCAATGGTCTAGAAGAGACATGTCCAAAATTTTGAAGTTAACAATGAGTCTCTGTTCACTGACAATCCTTTTTGGCAACCCATGTAGCCTAACAAATTCCTTGACAAATGATATAGTAAAGTTAGATACTTTGAAGGTAGTTTTCACAGGGGTGACATGGGCAACCTGCGCCGACAGCATATCAATGAGACTGCTAGGATTGAGTCATATTGTAACACCTCCCAAAACTCTAATAGTAAAGGCAATGATAATAATAATTGGAGGTATGACCCATTTTCTTCAAGTGTAACCAATCAGACCACTTTTACACCTAATGTCTCAATAGGGAAATAAATACCAATAGTAATGCTCCTTGTAGCCCTCTAAGGGAGGAAAACTTCAAGAATCAAAGATGCACACATGGGGCTAGGTGTGGAGCTAGACCTAGAGCAAGACAAGGAGAAGGACATGCAGCTAGAGCCCTTGTCTTTTTTGCAGTTAAAATTGATTAATTAGATCCATCTTTGGAAGAGGAAGTTAAAAGAGAGTCACAGCAACCAAGCATTCGGTGACAATTATTTGTCATCCAAATCCTAGTGGAATGTCAAGGTATTCCTTTCCAAATCTTAATTGACTATGGAGCCACTCATTCATTTATTTTCCCTAAGTGTGGAAAGATGCTAAAGTTAAATCTTGCATTATCTAGGAAACTTTTTGTTGAATTAGCAAATGGGAGGGAAATAACGTCAACTCAATCCATTAGCAATGTCGAGTTCCAATTAGGAAGAAAGTCTATTACAACAAAATTTTGGGTTATGCCCTAGGAATTTAACAAAATCTATAAGTAATGGATTTGTTAGTGCCCAATCAAGCAAGTATACATTGTGGGAAGGGTGGATCACATTCAAAAATCTATTAGGGAAAAATGGTCTAGTCATAAGGAAAATTAGTCAAACCTAAGATTCAATTAGCTAAAGCTAGTATGTGGGAGCTCTCGCTTAACCACCAAGACCCATGGATTGCTTATTGTTTCAAGTATTTTAAGACAAGTGCAATGGCTACCTTGTACATAGCCATGCACACTCTCACACCTACGAGTGTAGTGAGCTTACCTTCATGCTCAATCAAGTTGCCTCCTCCCACAAGCTCTCCGGTAGCTCCACGATCCAAGGTGCAAGCTCAAGCAAGCTTGATCATCAAGCTCTAAGATCCAAGCTCCATTGCTGCACATGAGATGAGAAGAGAAGAAGAAGAGAGGAGAAGATTGAGAACTTCTCCACCATGGTCCCTCACCCTAACATACTCACTCCCTCTCTCAAGCACAAGCACAAGCAAGAACAAGAGGAAGAAGAGAAAAAGAGAGCTAGTTTTGGCTATAGACGAGAATAATCTTCTTCATTCACTTTTACTTTTTATACATGCCCTACTCCTCTTGGGCACCCATTCCATTTTTTTACATGACCGGCCATTTTAGCCTAGGTCCTCTTTCCCTTTTCCCTTCCTATTTACATTATTCCTTCACCCATCCTCGTCTACATTTACAAATTGCATAGGAGGAAGCCTGTCGCTCTTTTACAAGGATTTAGGATGCGCATTTATATTTAAAATGTGCATTTTCCCTTTTGTAGTTGGCTTGGACTTTTAAGTTTGCTTCTTGCGCTTTTGGCCCTTTTCCTCCTACTTTTCCATTGGGTCGCCTTTTCTGCTTTGTCCATCTTTTTTATTTTCTTTTTCTTCCTTTTCTCTTTCCTTACATTGGGGTTAACATTATTCCCCTCCTACAGCTAAGTGCCAGTCCCATGGTACTTATGGGTGAGGGCTCGGGTAGTGGAAGGTTTGCCATGTGGGTTGATGATGGGGCTTTGGGGAGATTGGTCGTGGAGAAGAAACATAACAAAATGGATGAGAGGTTGTGAAAGTCGAGGATAGATTGAGTGGGTGATAGGGCCTTCGATGTCGATGATTGATTGCAAGTTGTCAAATGGACTTGAAAAAGAAAAGAAAGTGCACTATCTAGGGATGTGTCTATCTCACTGTGCCAATGGAACTGGGAGTTGGCTTGACTGTGATGTCCCACACTTGAGGAACCAGTTCGTGTACAAGGGGAGGTGCTGTGGGTCAAGGAGATAGGTTGTGTAAACTCCCTAGGTATGTTCTACCCTTGATGTGCCCTGAGTGTGAAGTGTGGGAGAGGCTAGGGATATAATTATCCCTAGGTGCAGTGTTTGTGGCACTCAGATGGTTTATGAGAATTTCATTGCATCCTTTTCTTGTGCTTTGTCCTTTTTCCTTTCTTTGCCTTCTTTCTTTCTTTTTCTCTCTTTTTTTTAACATTCAATACATTGGGAGGGAGCATGCTAGACATCACCCTGATGCTCTTCAGGAGCTACAATGCGAGGGGGACTAAGAGACACTTAGCAAGGAAGGGTCTGCTCTGCAAGTAGCCCTTTATGTTAATGCGTACATTTAGAGGTGCCATTGATAGGAAGGGGTGGCTGCACTTGGTGAAGCGGCTATCATTCATATCTTCGAGGATGGCCATGCAAAAATAAGGCAGGAACACAACCCTCATCATAAGATGGGCCATCGTGTAGCTATCAATTTTTGCATTTAGATCAAAAAAGAATGGCAGTAGTCAAGCTTCTTCCGCCATGGGCTTTTACTTGAGCAAAATCCTAAGTACCCTAAGATAATTACATGTAATAATAAAGGCAGGGTCGAGACATGATGAGAATTCATCAAGAAAGTGCGTGATGGATGAGGGGATGTCACACTTGGTGAAGATTAGGCACTCCTCTAGACTCCCCACATTCACGTTGTAGATCATTGGAAAATCATACATGCCATGCATATTCAAGTTATAATCTACCCCTTCTCTACAGATATTGCATGTAGGTGGGATTGTTCTGCTCATCCGATATGGTGCTATAGAAGGTCAACCAAGTATCAAGGTTGGAGTCCCAAATGCGTCGCTGCCATTTTGGTTGGGCTTCGTATCTGCTGGTGGTCTTTGGAATCTCCCAAAGCTTATCTTGCCAATAATTCGCAGTCTCTCTCTGCCACCTTGTAGGGTGTCTTGCTCTCTCCTTTGTCCATTTGTTTCCTAGCCTTTGTGTGAGCTACCTAATGAGCTACTCCACTACCCTTAGAGGTAGAACCCTAATTCTTCAAACCCTAATTCTTCTAGCTTCTTTGTGAGAGCCCTGCCTACCTCAGATATTGTCATTGTTGCTCCATGCTTAGGCTAGTGCTCTCTTTAGGTACTTTTTCATAGAGGTCATATCTCAGGGCTTGTCTTGTAAGTTCTAAATTCCTCTTTGAGGGGTGCTCTTCAACTTGTACACCCATTTGCATGGCAGACCCTTCTTGCCACTAGGCAAGGAAACCAAATCCCAAGTCTCATTCTTATGCAAGGAGTCTATCTCAGACTGCATAGCCCTCTCCCAGGAGTGACTATCACCCCTACACATAGCCTCATCATCATAAGTGAAAGGCTCTCCTACATCTGTAACTAATACATTATGCATTGAGGGCTCAAATCTATCAAGGGGGCATCTATCTCTAGTAGAATGCCACACTATAGGCTTTGCTACCTACCCAAAATTTTGTCCAACACCCTTGTACCTATTGTTGCTACTACGGGTCGTCCAATTGGCTGTATGGGAGCTCATGGCTCCTCCTGAAATATAACCCTACGTATCTCCACTATCTTCTTAGGCTGCCTATGCATCTTGTCTTCATGGAAGACTACATCATGGTTGTGGATCCCATAGATGGTAATAATCCATCTCTCCTACATCTCCATAGCCAAGGAATATGCATTTAACACTCTTAGGATCCAGCTTGTTACGCTTGTCCTTGGGCACATGGCTATTTGAAAGCAGAGTTGCAGCATTGGAATGTGTGCACAAGAGGGAGAAAGAGGCTCAAAGTACAAGAACAAATTATTGTTTAATAAGTTGCTCAAGGTACAACTTGGGTACACTCTATCTCACACTTGATAGTGACCCATAGGCTGTTTATATAGCCTCTGCCAAGCTAGAGTTAGGGTTTTCCCTACCCCTAGGGCTATTCACACCCATCTACCCTCATACTCCCTTGCTTATAGTGGGTTCATAAGCTTATCTTCAAACACCCCCCCTCAATGCCAGGGTGGCATTGGATTACAAGGCATGTAGGATATCCCCCCCTTTCCTCGGGATGCTTTTATAAATCAATCTTACAAGAGTGTTTTAGGTAGATGATTTAAAGAGTCAAAATAGTCGATCTTCAGATGGATTGGAGGCATAGTTGGCCACCAATTCTTTGGGTACATCAGGAGTGTTGGGGCATTTACTAGTGATATGCCCTGTCTTCTTGCATTTGTTACATTTCATTTTCTCGGGATACTTCTTCCAATAGTTGTTTACAAGATGTCCCTTTTTCTTATAGAAAGAACATCTAGTGAGAGCTCTATGTACCAATACTTGATTACGGGAAGTTGAAGATGCCTGATTGTTGCTGCTTTCTTTGTGTTTCCTCTTTTCTTCATCCAAACAAGATTGAATGGTACTTGCCAATGTAGGATCTGGAATGTTGATGAGAGTGGTTACAAGAGTAGGAAACACCTATTTTACAGCTTTTAGGAGAATATCAATAGCATCTTCTTCATGTATTGGAGCTTGTACAGAGGCAAGCTGTGCCATAAGTCCCTTCATGTGAGAGATGAATTTTCCCAAATCTTCTCCTGATCTATATTCCAAGCTAAAGAATTCAATTTTAAGGAAGATTTTAGTATTTTTACCAGTGGCTCCATAGAGCTTTTCAAGCTCATCCCATTTTTCTTTAGCAGTGTTTAGTTGATCAACATGATGAATCAGGGACTCATCTAAGTGTAGCATTATGATTGCTTGGGCACGTTGATCATCCTCTATATCAACTAGATTTGCAGAGTTTACAACTCTAGTTCCTTGAATGAGAGGCCAATACCCTCTCTCCATCATTTTGTACTTTATAAGTACCTACCATGGGTGGAAATCTTTGCCATCAAACTTTTGAATTTGAGGACAGACATCAGCATATGTTGTGGCCAGTGGGAAGGTCTTACCACTTGTTAGGACAAGGGCAATGTCTAGTCCCATACAAATTTTCCACTAAATGCGGAAGCAAATCAAACAATTGAAATCAAAGTTGCAATGAGGAGAAAGGCTGAAAATCATACAGATGTAATATTTCAAGGTATGACTATGGTGGTCCTTTCTTATGTGCAATCTTCTTCCGAGGTTTAATAGTCTTTTTAGGTTTTAATGAATTAAACCTAGATTGAACTTCAGGCTCCTCCTTATGGTATGGCTTAGTGGATGAAGCTTGTGTTGGACAAGGTTGGTCTATGATCTCAATGCTTGTTGCTAATGATTTCGAGGAGAGTACAATGACACTCATCCTTTTGATTTCATTAACCAGTGTACTTGAAATAAAGTCACTCAAGATATGCAATACACTTCTAGTGTATGATGGTCTATGTGTTTATAATTGTACACATAGCCTTACAATTTTAACCATAGCACTTAGTTGTTTTCATTTCCTGATAAAAGCATTCAGATTGTGTAGGTATTAGCAACAATGATGATTTAAACAAAGTGCCTTAGTGCTTACAAGCACTCATCTGTAGCTCATGTTACTAGAGATGGTAAATGTCGATCTTAATGAGCTTGATGTTGACTCTTCGAGTAGAGGAACTTCTGAAATGAGATTCCAGATTAATAACGCACTCTGTAAGAGTTGACACAGTGATTAAAATCACTGTTGATGACCAAACATTGAAAAATTTTTGAAAATGGATGAAGCTTGAAGCTCCTGGCTATGGCTGCCAGAGAGCCACAGTTAGGGTTTGGCTTGTAGTAGCCAGCAGAGGTTGAATTTCTTAGAGCCCTCTTAGGAGTAGATGGCCCACTAGGGGGGCTACAAAAGCCCTATGGTAGCCACTATCAATGCATCTCCTATAGCCCGCGTTTCAGCACAAAGTAGTCACATGCCCAAAACTGCATAGTTCTGACTCAAAGCGTAATGCCGTCCTTCTACGTGCCTTATTCCACAATCTATGGTGATAGATAGCTCCGCCTTGAGATGTGGAAGAGTTCCTCAGAAGGAACAAGGAGCTGATATGGCCTCCTTTGTCCTCCCCAAGTCCTCCATTAGAGGTGGGTCTGGTTTAGCGATGGAGGCAAGAGGTAAAAGATGAAGATGATGGACTATCTTATGCACTTAGTGAGGCTGAGAGTATAGGAAGCTTAGGGGATCAGAGGAGGCTCTGATACCATGTTTGAAATCAGAGTTGCAACATTGGAATGTGTGCACAAGAGGGAGAAAGAGGCTCAAAGTACAAGAACAAATTCTTGTTTAATAAGTTGCTCAAGGTACAACTTGGGTACACTCTATCTCACTCTTGATAGTGACCCATAGGCTGTTTATATAGCCTCTGCCAAGCTAGGGTTAGGGTTTCCCCTGCCCTAGGGCTATTCACACCCATCTGCCCTCATACTCCCTTGCTTATAGTGGGTTCCTATGCCTATCTTCTAACAATGGCAAAATGCCTCACATCCAAATATACGTAAATGCGCATAAGAGGGAGGCTTTCATGTCCATACCCCCTCTACAACTTGGAAATCAATGGCACTACAAGGTGATCTATTAATGATATGCACGGCAATCATAATTGCCTCAACCCAAAAGTGTTGGAGTAGGCCTGCATGGCTAAGCATACTGTGAAGCCTCTCCTCGATGGTCCTATTCATTTGCTCATCCCTACGATTCTTCTATGATTCTTGGGAGGGGTGTAGGGGGAGGTCAACTTATGCGTGATACCCCTCCTCGATGGTCCTATTCATTTGCTCATCCCTACGATTCTTGGGAGGGGTGTAGGGGAAGGTCAACTTATGCTTGATACCCTCTCCTCAATGGTCCTATTCATCCGCTCATCCCTACGATTCTTGGGAGGGGTGTAGGGGGAGGTCAACTTATGCTTGATACCCCTCTCATCACATAATTGCTCAAAATCATATGAGACATACTCACCCCCCTATAGGCATTTCAACCTATGCCCAACTTTTTTCTGCCAAAGCAAGTCATCTTTGAAAAACTGCCAATACATCAAACTTTTGCTTTATGGGATAAGCCCATACTTTATGTGAAAAATCGTCTATGAAAGTAACAAAATTCTTTGCACCACCCATAGACTGATAGGGCATGGGTCCACAGACATCAGAATGAACCAAAGCCAAGGTCTCACTGATGCGTGGCATACCAGACTTCTTATGCATAGACCTAGTCTGCCAGCCATAAAGACAATGATCACAAGAATCAAAATGAGAATAGTCAAGGGGTGGTAAGTACTACAAACCAGAAAGCATTTTCATTCCCTTAACGGATATGTGCCCCAAACGGGCATGCCAAAGAGATACTTGAGGTAAAGACCCCATAGACAAAGCATGATCAACTGTAGATCCAGAAACAACTAAGGGGTAGAGGCTACCAGCCTTGGCACCTCTCGCAAGCACAAGCCTGCCACAAGTAATCTTGCTTGCAGAGTCTCCAAAAGATACATGATATTCTGCATCATCAAGCTATCCAACAGACATGAGACTGCGTGTCAATGGAGGTACATGATGTACATCATGCATAATAAAATTGCTACCAAAAGGAAATTGCAGCCTAACATCACCAATGCCAACAATCTCAAGAGACCTATCATCACCCAAGTCCACAGAACCCGAAATAGAACGGTATAAATGGAACCACTCTCGCTAAGATGTCACATGAAAGGACGCACCTGAGTCCAAGAGCCAACATTGTGCATACATAGAGTGTATCTTTGTCATGTGCGAAGCACTAGATGAAGCTGTTGCAGAGATATAATCCTCATCACTATCCTCGAGCTGCATAACATTGATCTCTTCAATTTCAACACGACTTAGCAGGTACTATGCTGCGATCAGAAGACTTTTCCTGCACTTTCTCTTTCCCCTTGTCTTTGCATCTTTCGTTGCACAATTCATGACACTGTGGCCTTATGTGGCCTTTCTTCCCACAATGATGACAAGTCAAATTTGCATTTCTCCCCCACGAGACTTACTGTGTGACTTGGACCGAGATTTCTACGAATCCCGTCCACAGCCATTACCACGGTCATTCTTTGCATTTCCATCATGCCGGCCTCTTAACTGTCAAAGCATGAGACACACGAAAGGCATCCAAATTCTTACGGTTTATCTCTTCCTAAAGAAGAGAGCTCTCAACATTAGATAGCTTCAGAGTAGTGGGGCAAAAGCACATAAGGCAGTGTGGAATACATCCCTAGACTCATTAAGAGTTCCAAGCAAGAAAAACTGAGTGACATCCTCTTTGAAATCAATGCCCTGTGAAACCAAGTTCTTAAGAATAGCATGAAACTGGCTCAAATGAGCTGACATGGTCACATTCTCTTTCATGTGGAGATCCATAAGCTGTTTCAGCCAATACATTTGACTTTGTAGGACTTTGCTTGTCATAGAGGTTCTTGATCTTATCCCAAATCTGCCAAGCACTTTGTACTTCCTCAACCATATTGTAATGCACATGTTCAGTGAGAGACAAGATGAGGGTGGACTTACATAACTCATCAAGCTCTATCCATTCGTCATTAGTCATAGTTCTAGGCTCCTCTCCACTCAACCTTAGTGGCTTTATCTACGATTTCTTCACCAATACGTGCCAAACTTAGCTCTTTCAATAGGCATAATTCGTACCATCAAGCTTAGTGATGTTGAAGATAGCACTGTAAGTGGAAGAAGATGCCATACTGCAAGCTAAAATAGTGCAGACAGTTCAAAATTGCTGCAAATTCTCCAGTCAGTGCCAAGCCCACATAGGAGTCCCAAATCTCCTACATCCTCTTCACCTAAATGGGTACGGGAAGCACAGCAGCAGCAGCCTCGTGCTGCTGCTCAACCTACACAAATGAACGTGCAAAGGCCAACGAAAGACACAACCACTTCTGATCGCCCTAGGGACTTGACACTGCAATCCACCAAGGGTAGCCAGCCCACTAAACTAGCTGCTACTACTTCCAATCAGGGATCACAGCAGTCACAGCCCTTGGCCGTGACAATGCCCCTTGTAGAACATGTCCTTAGAAGTTTACCTATGGAGGAGGTGTCACAACCAACTTTCTCGACAACTCCAGCACTTTCAAAGTGTCTAAAGCCTAGGCTGGAGGAGTTAAACACAAGGGAGTTGGCTGAAGAGCTAGACTCTTCGAAAAGGGAGGTAGTTGTGCTCTCACAACCTAGCGAGGCAATTCAGTAGGCCACGGCCATGTCCCATGAGGACACACTGGAGAAAGAGAATGCTGAGGCCCAACCAAGCACATCAATGATTGACCTAGTTCAGGGTCTTGAGTCATTAAGAGATGCACCTTCACTGACTAAGAAAAAAAGGAGAAAACATAAAAAAAAACAGCAGATACAGGTGGTTGTGGACCTTAAGAACATTGAGACCAAGAGTGCAGGAGAGCTGAGGAATAAAGCATCAAGTCCATCCACCAGTGAATCCATTGATGTCTCTCCTAATAGCAGTGAAACCTCAGACACATCCGTGTGCTCTAAAAAATCAAAGCAACCGTTGCCATCAATAGTTGCTTTCAACACTCAATCCACCGACAATAGAACTCGCATCGACCAATCAAGAGTGGATACAACACTGTCACGACAGGTGACGAATTCACACCAGTCACACCCAAGGAGAACCATGATGCAATAATGAAGCCTCAAGAGAAACAAGGAAACCCCAAGAGCATGAGCAATCCTAGCGTTGACCAATCTTGCTCATATAGGCCTGAACCCCCAGCTATGCTAAAGCCTAGACAAACTCCTAGAGCCTTGCATGAGATGGCAACCGTTGAACATAGAAGTATCACAGAATGCTTAGCTGAGTTGGATGCTAAGCTCAAGGTGTTCGCACGAGTCTATGTCCTTGTGGACATGGGCACAATCCCTAAGGAGCAGCTCGAAGAATACTTTCCATTCCCCTTATCTTGGGAAGAGCAAGAACATCTTGACGAGCACTATAACAAGCTCTTACATGAACGCATGCGACTCATCTCTGACGAGGAGGCTGACGAATTGCGCTTAACCGTCACGTTCAATGAAGTGCTCTCCCGACCGAATCTCGTAGACATAGAGCAACAAAAGCGACTGTCAGCAGGCTAGAGTCAATTTGAACAGCGTTGGTGTGAGAACTGCGTTGTAGTGGCCGAACTAGGGGCTCAGATCATGACAGTCTCTGAGGAGCGATTGGCCAAATGGCGATCCCAAAGGGACCCAACCTATGTGGCACCAACTTCCCTTCGAGTGCTGACTGCCATTCGAGGTACGGACTTGGCTGGACCTAGCCAAGAAAACTCTCTCCTTGATAAGGTTCTCACTGAACAGGAGTTACATGTTGCCAGTAGACTCGGACAAGGGTCCATGCTGCTCGATGTGGAAAAATATCTATCGGTACTGAGTAAGCTGCCACGAGTGCTGGATGTGTGTGCCACACTCCAGTACAATCCTGAGTTCTACAATTGGTTTTTATCCTCGTAAAGCGACATGGACTCACGGATATGTATATAAATAAACAATGACTTTTATGACCCTGTATAAACATCATCAACATACACAAGCAATAAAAACCCAAGCGTAGACAGAAGAGTCGGGGCCAACAGGCTATGCTAAGCCGGTCCCCCTTTCACCGGATCATGTCCGCCTCCGAGCAAAGGGCATGCACCTACATTGCCACCATAAAAACCCTGGCCAACGTCCCTCATGATGTAAACAGGGCGCAGTCCCTCTCTACACACTTTCCCTTCTCGGCCTATCCTTCCGAGGATGAGCCCTCCAAACGTAGGACCACCAACCGACGTAACTTGGCGTGAGTCAAGATCTGCTCATAGTTAGAGGCCAGAGGGACACCATTACAACGAGTACAACATGTTCCGCGCCTTCTCTTCTAGTCATATGCAAACGACAACCCACACGAAAATCCCTTCTATGTGAACAATCTTATTCCATATCAAGGCCTAACCCTTGGATTGCATCTTGCAGGCTCCCAGATGGAACACATGGAGAACCATGGACATCTGGCATGCAAAGACGCTCTTCACACACGACGAGAGCATGCGGCACGTGCCCCTCCACCGGTACGCTATGTACCCACTCTCAAGAAATATGCAAAGAAGCGAGGGCCTAAGCGACACCACCCCAGACGAAGGCCGAAGAATCCGCGGGCCAGGGGAGCGGACGATCAGGGAGGCACACAAAATGTGGCAACACCAGTTGCACAGACCTCCAACGCACGCTCGGGCACCAGGTGCTCACGAAGTGACAAGGCGGCCAGGGATAGGGCAGAATTTAATGAATTGTTTAAAGACATTCTAGAAACGGTGACGGCCCGGGACTACACCATTCATGTCCTGACCGATATGTTTCCTGCCCACCCTCATGGGAGCCCCGCACCAGCACCGCCCCGATCGTTTTTTCTCTCTCTCTCTCTCTCTCTCGTTCCTTCTTTCCTTTTCTCTCTTCCTCTCCCTCTCTCATTTTCTCTCCCCTCTCCCTCTCTCATTTCCTCTCCCTCTCTCAATACACATGAATTGTAACAAAAACAAGTAAAAGAGAAAGAGAAAATATAAAAACAAAGCAAAAAAAATAATGCACTCACCGTAAAGGCTCAAAGATAGATTCGGCAGCTCCTATTTACGGACAACGGCGGCTCCTCTTTGCCCTCTGTACACTTCCTCCTCTTCTTCGCAAACGGTGGGGGCGGCGGTGAGAAGCTTTCCTTCTCTCTCTTTCTCTCTTTCTCTCCCTTGCCCTCTCAAATGCAAGATGGAGTTCGCTCTCCCTTTCGCTCTCCCTTTCACTCTCTCTTTCGTGTACTCGCGCAAAATAACACGCTCGGGTTTCGGCCCGCATTTTTTTGTCTAAACATGGTTGCTATTTGCGTCGCTATTAGCGTCGCACTTTCATGTACTCGTGCAAAATAACGCGCTCGGGTTTCGGCCCGCATTTTTTTCGTTTGAGCACCATCGCTATTAGCGACGCAAATAGCGACACCGCTATTTTACGTCGAAAAGCGCTGTCGCTATACCTTCATATCCTTTTAGTGTTTGCTCGCTTGTGTTAAGTGCATCGAACAAATGGAATCATGATAATACATAATTTTTTAGAATTCTATGATGTTTATTGGGATGCCTATTTCATTGATTGTTAAGGTCGCATACATTAATGAAAAGTAACGGGAATGTGTACAAGTGGGGATCTTGCCCCTTTACTCATCAAAAAACAAAATGTTCAGGCATGCTGACTTGTCAAGCTACTTGTACATCATAGGGATTTAGTTGATAGGTACGAGGCGAGGCGAGTCCGGTTAGCTACATTAAACATAATAGGGAAAGAGAGAAAGAGAGGGAGAGGGAGAGGGAGAGGGAGGGAGAGAAAATGAGAGAAAAGGAAATGAGAGAGAGAGAGAGGAAGAGAGAAAAGGAAAGAAGGAATGAGAGAGAGAGGAAAAAAACATTAAACATAATAGGAAAAGAGAGAAAGAGAGGGAGAGGGAGAGGGAGGGAGAGGAAATGAGAGAGGGAGAGGAAGAGAGAAAAGGAAAGAAGGAACGAGAGAGAGAGAGGAAAAAAACATTAAACATAATAGGGAAAGAAAGAAAGAGAGGGAGAGGGTGAGGAAGAGAGATTAGGGTTATTGTAGTAGTAGTTGTTGTTGTTGTTGTTTTTTCTTCTTTTCTTGTTTATTATAGTGGTAGTGGTAGTGGTAGTGGTAGTGGTAGTGGTAGTGGTAGTCATAGTCGTAGTCGTAGTGGTAGTCATAGTCGTAGTCGTAGTCGTAGTCGTAGTCGTAGTCATAGTCATAGTCGTAGTCGTAGTCGCAGTCGTGGTCATAGACGTAGTTGTGGTTGTAGTAGTAGTAGTGGTTTTCTTGTTTGTTGTTGTTGTTGTAGTAATAGTTTTCTTTTTGTTTTCTTGTATATTGTTGTCTAGTTTTCTTATTTGTTGTTGTTGTTGTAGTAGTGGTAGTAGTAGTAGTTTTTCCTTCTTTTCTTGTTTGTTGTTGTTGTTGTAGTAATTATTGTTATTATTGTAGTAGTAGAGAGAGAGATATGCTTTGTTAAAGGAAATGAGAGAGGGGGAGAAAGAGAAAAAGGAAGAAGGAACGAGAGAGAGGGAATAAACATACATCATAATAAAGAAAGAGAAAAAGAGAGAGAGATGGAAGGAGAGGAGATAATGAATGGATAAAAAACAAAGAGAGAGTGGTGGCGAGGTCCAATGAGATCCAGTGCAATACCACGAGACGAGAAATACTCCGACATATGTTAATTTGTGGGTGGATGGGTGGAGACTTTACATACGTTAATTTTTGCTGAGTTACAAGAGAAGAAATCCCTTCTCAAACAATTTAAGAAAGAAAAAAGAATGATAACAAAAACAAATTGTTTGTCGTAATGTAGACAAAATGGAAAACGATGAAGGTCGTGATGTTCAAGATCGCGAGGCGTATCTTAATCAGTGTGTCCCATGTCCTTGCTCTCAATGTAAGTTAGCAATTAGACGAAAATGTTGATTATCTATAGAACACGTACGACCCTTCGGCAAGTTTCAATCTGAGATCATTAATCAAGCGATCTTGGATTTTGAGCAAACGGTAAGAAAAGTTAATATCAATCATGCATTGTACTCGCAAGCTAATTGAGTACCATATACAAAAAGATTGGGTGTGACTGGCAAATTTTCTATCTAAGGAGGTGACATCTCGTCCCAAGGAGGAGTGCACCCTTTGCGGCCAATTAGAAGAGTTCATGGGCATGCGATGGATGGAGTGCCTGAGCCAATCCACCACTTGGAAGGTACTACCCAATCTATATCGTCAATACCAGAGGAGACAAACAGCCTTCGAGACTTACCTACAATCTTGGAGCCTAAGATGGAGGCAATGATCAATGCATTGATTCCCATGGATGTCGAGACTTCTGATCCACTTAGAGAGGAAGCATCCATACCATTATATGATGGGTGTCGAGTATCTCGCCTGAAGACAGTGCTTGCACTCCTAAGTGTGCAAGCAAAATACAAGTGAAGTGATGCGAGTGTGAGCGAGTTGATCAGGTACCTTGTACGTACGCTTCATTGATTTCTTTTCGGCACTATCATAAAAAACATTTGTGCTTTTTCAAGGTGTTTTATGATTTTTTTCAAGTTACTAAAGTATCATATATTACCACTTACAAATACCATGCCTGAGTCTCGTGATGATGTACGATATGTTTTACGAAAGCTTGGCATAGACTACAACAGTATCCATGCATGTATCAACGATTGCATACTGTTTCGAGGAGAATACGAGACTATGGAGACATGTCCAAAGTGTGGTTCTCACAGGTATCAACAGAACTTGCAAGGGAAAATCATCCCTCAAAAAGTTCTTAGATACTTTCTGCTTATCCCCTGCATAAACCACATGTTTCCTACATCCGGCATGGAGAGCTTGACAATGTGGAATGCACAGAATAGGTCCATAGATGGAGTTCAACAAATACCAGTGGATTCATGCGCATGGAGCCACATTGACTCTATCTTCCCAAGCTTTGTCTGAGAGCCAAGGAATCTTCGGCTCGGTCTTGCAATGGATAGCGTGAACCCATTTGGTCTGCGCCGCTCAACACGATTCGCCAATATTCGAGCCATTCTCATGTGGACGATGCATGACTTTCCGGGATTCGGAGAGTGCTCAGGTAAGTAGGCTTCCGTTCTCGTTGGTAATATCTATCATAGCTCGTTCAAGTTTGTATTCACTGGATAGAGGTGTTGGGACAGGTCTGGTTACCTCAGGTTATCATGCATGTCCATTGTGCGGGCCACAATTAGACTCCCCAAGGTCACAAACCATGAAGAAGATGGTATATCAAGGACACGCCCCAGAGGGTCGTGAACTCAGTGAAGGTTTTCTTGGACGACCTCCAATACGTATGAATGCCCAAAGCTGGTACGAGCTGAAAATGGTCCACACAGAGTCACATCCAAACGAAATGCGATGGTTCTCAGTTTTCTACAAGTTGCCATATTGTACCCACTTACAGATCAACCACTTGTTGGATCCCATTCATATTTTCAAGAACGTGGGCAGCTTGCTATGGGACCACATCACAGGAAAGAGAGACACTATAGAGGCACGAATGGATTTGAAGGAGGTAGGCAAGATGGAGGTACTTTGGCCACAGTCGAGTGCTAATGGTCGCTTGCAGCTACCTCGTGCTCCTTGGGTTTTGTCCACTAAAGAAGAGCGCATTGTGAAGAAAATAGTCAAGTCTATCCGCACTCCAATGGGTATGATGCGTTCTCTCATGTCTGCATTTTCTAAAGACAACCAATTATCAGGGCTAAAATCCCATGATTGGCATAAGATATGTTAGGTTTGTACCTGCGTATTTTGCTATTTGGAGTGTAGTCATTGTTCATAAAGCTTTCTCATTTGTGGCAGTTTGTACTATCGATCGCGATCGCAGGATGCCTTACTCCAAAAATACGTGGAGCAATTTACAGGTTGCCAACTTTAGTGCAATGGATCTCACAGAAGGAGATTAAGATGTCCTCTATTGAATCCGCAAGATAGGGAGCAGTGAAGAAAGTCTGTCTCTTTGAGAAATACTTGCCTACCAGCATACTCACGTGTAATGTCCCCGTGCCCATAGGAACCCCCCCCTTTTCTTTTCTTTTTTTTTCAAATTTTTTTCCCTCTCCCTCCCCCCCGAGAGTACGTCGGGGAGAGAGAGAGAGGGAGTGAAGTAGGGAAGGGGGGGTGCATGCCGCCCAGGTGGCGTCGTACAGTTGCATCCCCCCTTTAAAAGGCCACCCTCCTCCTCCTCGTCGACAGGGCTCCCCCCCCCCCCCATTGTTGCAGAAGCCCCTCCCCCCCTGTTTGCTGTAGGCAGCCCCCTGGCCCCTCCGACGGATGCTGCGGCCCCTCCCCCCTACTGACGTACAAGCCCCCCCTCCCCCCAGTTGCGCCCTACTGGTCTTCTTCATGCCAGCGTCTTCATAGGCAGGCCTGTTGGGCCATTTGGTATAAGGCTGCCATCGTGAGAGAAGAGGGAGAGAGAAGAGAAGAAGTGGGAGAGAGAAGGAGAGAGAAGGAAGGAGTGGGAGTGAAGGAAGAAGAGAAGAGGGAGAGAAGGGAGGAGAAGGAGAAGAAGGGAGAGGGAGAGAGAGGAGAAGAAGAAGAGTAAGGGAGAAAAAGAAGAGAGAGAAGTGGGAGAGAGAAGGAGGAGAAGAGGAAAGAGAGAGAAGAGGGAAGAAAGAAGAGAAGAGGGAGAGAAGGGAGGAGAAGGAGAAGAAGGAAGAGGGAGAGGAGAAGAAGAAGAGGAAGAGTAAGGGAGAAAAAGAAGAGAGAGAAGTGGGAGAAGGAGGAGAAGAGGGAAGAAATAAGAGAAGGAGAGAGGGAAGAGAGAGAAGTAGTGGAAGAAGAAGGAGAAGAAAAGGTAGTAAGAGGAGAAGAAGAGAAGGAGAGAGAGAGAGAGAGTAGGAGAATAAGAGAAAGGAAGAAGAAGTGGAGGAGAGAGAGAAAGAGTAGGGAGATAGTAGAAAAGAAGAGGAAGAGAGAGGCAGAGAGAAAGAAGGAGAGGGAGTGGGAGTTGGTAGGTAACTGCAAGGAGCCACACCCAAACCGCCCTCTCGGCGAAGAGAGAGAAGCGGGAGAGAAGGAGGAGAAGAGCGAAGAGAGAGAAGAGGGAAGAAATAAGAGAAGGAGAGAGGGAAGAGAGGAAGGGAAGGAGAAGAGGGAAGAGAGAGAAGTAGTGGAAGAAGAAGGAGAAGAAAAGGTAGCAAGAGGAGAAGAAGAGAAGGAGAGAGAGAGAGAGTAGGAGAATAAGAGAAAGGAAGAAGAAGTGGAGGAGAGAGAGAAAGAGTAGGGAGATAGTAGAAAAGAAGAGAAAGAGAGAGGCAGAGAGAAAGAAGGAGAGGTAGTGGGAGTTGGTAGGTAGCTGCAAGGAGCCACATCCAAACCGCCCTCTCGGCAAAGGGCCCCATCCAGTGGTCTTTTCTTCCGAACTTGTCAACCCGAGACCCCGGACTGCCCAATCTCCGCGAGGCGAATGGCTCCCAAGAATAAAGTCGCGGGAAGCTTAGGCGCCCAAGCCACTGGTAATGCTGGAGGGGTGAGCGGAACGACCAACGCAGCACACATGAATCAAGCCTAGGTTCTAAGCGTTAAAAATTAATTTAGGAATTATTTCTCGTGGAAAGGATGAAAGGATTAATGTCGTGAATAGGGTTTTGTTTACTCTAAGAACTAAGTTGCATACGCGAAACGGTAGAGTTTGGAATTCGCACAAGTTTTTAGGCATGAAATGATAGCTTTTACACACATAAAATGATAAGGTTATCGCCTTACTTCACATAAAATGATAGCTTTTTAACCAGTTCAGTACATGAATAGTCATTTAGAATTCACGTTTCACAATCATGGTTAAAAGAAACACATGAAATGTTAATTTCTGTTCATGAGATACACTTGCTTCGTTAGACAAAACCCTAGACTTTCATAGATGCAAGTCACATGTGATCCGGGACATTAGGAATAAGTATAATTGCCTGTGAATTGTTTTATCGATCTTGCTGTGGACTATCGCAAATGGATACACTCCTAGCTTAGTTGAAGCTGGTGACCTAACCCTAAATGGATTGTTGACCCAAGTTATGCTTGGCGGTTTGAAAAGGTTGTAAATCCCTTAAGCAAGTGTTTTGATACATCCAATTAAAATTCTGATTGTGCATGCAATGGGATTGCGATGCCTTGAAGCAAGAGGTTGTGCATTCAACTGTTTGTTAATGTGGTTTTGGATGTTAACCCAAGTGGGAAGTGTTTGATGATTTCATGGCCATGTCTGAGATGACTGATTGCCATGGAAACGAAAAGGATGTTTTCCCTAGCAATTGTTACTATGTTGGTTGCTTCAGCTATGGTTGATTTCCTAAAAGGGATAATTAAGGAAGGATGGCACTAGCTAACCCCCCCCCCCCCCCCCCCCGTGAGCCGCCAAACCCTAACCAAGGGGGTTATGAATCCGCGTCGGAAATGTGGACCGAACCCGCCGCGAGAGGTCTCTCCGTGGAAATCACTTGGCGTAGGAGGATGCTTGGGTGCTAGTGGGGGCTCTGGCCATAAATCCCAATGCCTCCAAGCCCTACACAAGTGTTCTATGTGACTCGAGATGGGATCTCGAGGTCTTGATACTAGTTACAAGGTGAAATCTTGGAAGGATAAACCTTCGGGTTTTATTGCCAGAAGATGGAAGGATTTTTCTGTGGAGGCAAAAAGAAGCACTTAATTCTCCTATATGGGCAAGAGACACACATTAATCCGAAGATAAGTCAAGGAAGTGTTTGATCTTGTTTTATCTTGTCTTCGTATCTGTGGCCTAAATTACGTAAAGGAACGTGTGACTAACGGGTTAATTAAGGTGCTTTTATGTGTCAAGCATAACGTGGTAGGTAATTAGATAACTAAAACAACCCTCAAGGGAAGCATGGTGGATGTGACCAATGGGTCTATCCTATGGAAGGGTGGTCTCGGTTAGCCAAGAGCTTTCCTCAAAGGAGATATTAACAGAAAATGTTAGGAAAAAGTCGGTCTATGACCTTAGACAATGTTGACTAGGAACCCGGACTTCAGGTCGATCCTAGTGGGAACGGCCGGATAAGTTCCGTTGCAGGGCAGACTCGAGACACCCTAGTTGGCAAACCCCATGTCATTCCTTGGGAGTGCCGAGTGGCGTCTTCTAGATATATCTCTCGATGGACTGCTAAGACGTGTCCCGCAATTTGAGGAGCGGGCACGTTACATCATGATACAAATTCACCTTCTTGTGCATCTTGTAGATAAAGTGGAGATTGTTGGACCTATCCATACGCGATGGATGTTCTTCTTGGAGCACTTCATGAAAACCCTGAAAGGCTTTGTGTGACAACGAGCTCGGCCAGAAGGTAGCATGGCTGAAGGTTGGTTGGTGTCTGAGGTGCTAGTGCATATTTCACAATGGCTACCAACGGTGGATCCAGACAACAGTATGCTATGGTCACTGAAGGACGATGATAGATTGACCGGAGATGTGGTGGTTCGAAATGGGGTAGAAAAAAGAATGGATGCTGCAATGGAGGAGAAAGTGAATCGCTTTTGTATGTTGCACCGTACCTCTATGGAGACGTAGCTCTCTAGGTACCAGCAAGCTAGGCAAGATCGAGAGAAAGCACGATCTGAATTTCAACGTAGTACGCGCCATCGACCGATTTGATATCCCAAGGGCATGGAGGAGATGCTGCGGTTTATGTCAACACGATGGTTGCATGGAGCTTTGACCACAGCATCTCACGAAGGGGCGGAGGTCTCAACCGATGAGTGAAAATTCTCGAGGGGATGTAGTCCAAAGGTGATGACGTGTTTAGGGTTTGTTGTATCTATATTTTATATGCGACAACTAATTGAGTGTTTCAATGTATAGTACAAAATATATAGTGCAACGTGGTCATGCGGACAGCATTTCCCGTGGAGCGTATTGACAAAATGAGCTCCACAACAGACTGTGGTATCATGGTAAGGTTCAAGCAAGAGAGCTGACGACGAGCAACGGATCCAAACATGGTTATAGATGAGATGGAGTATTTTGGGAACTTGCAAAGTATTGTTACGATGGATTACCGTAGCTTCTCCATGATGTTATTCGATGTGCAGTGGATGCTATTCCATGTACAGTGGTTCAAAGTGGTACTTGAAGGAGCTGGCGCAACAGTTCAATGAGGTCCATCTGGATTTCTCGAAATAGTTTCCGAAAGAAAATGGACAGATTTGCGCGACACCATTGTGTTGCAGGCCCATTGTAAACAGGTGCATGAACTCATTTGTTTTTTAATTGTATTACGACATGGTACATGTCACAATAGTTAAATTTATCTTGTACGTGTTTGTGAACAGGTAATCTTCTATCCAAACCCCCGACAACCTCGATGGTGGTATGTTATACCTTCAGCTCCCCGAAGTGCGAGAGTATATGATCAAAGCGATATTCCAAGCATAGATGAGGACAAGATGCAAATAGAGGGGTCAATATTGCAAGGGGTCGAGGCCACCGAAAGCTTGGAGCATATAGAGGAGCCAACATTTGGGTAACAATGATGGAAATACACGAGTCCAAGAATTCTTTGAGGTGGACTCATCTTTTTGTGGTGACATGTCTATCGACCTTCCAGCGTATGCCGAGTTGTGTCAGGAGATTGGCATACTCTGATGCTTCGATTTCCAATAGATGAGGTTAATGCTCCAAAATGGAGGGAGTGGTTCTAGGGGATGTTGCGAAAATGCGGATGTTGTGAGCCCACGGTCGAGCTCAAGATACATGTGCTACTCCTCACTCTCGTGCAGGTTTGAGAGAGGGTGGCTCATGTGGTTGTTGTGGAGGCACCGATGCAGTCTCCGTCTTGTCATTCTCGCGGAGTTGCATCACCTATAGGATTTTTCACACCTGTGGGAACGTCTACTACAGTGACTCTCCAGCTTTTGCTCAGTCATCCACAGGTGGCACCTCTATGGGTGCTACTCCAAGAGATACCACCCCCTGGGTACTCTAGATGTACAGGGGTCTCTTGGTTATGCCCAGGAGCACGGCCATAGGTGGAAGAGGACACATCTTAGACATACCCCAGAGGGATATGGATACCTTGTAGACGACAGGACAGGAGTCTGATCATGAATGATAAGGGAAGGAGGGTGATGTCTCGTATGAGAGAGTTGTGTCAATAAGTTTTTCGGCACAACGTCTTGGACCATTGGAAGAACATACCCGGGGAGAGCAAGGACTACATAGTAGCATCCTTGCATGAGGATATTCCGATATCCACCATGGCAGAGAGGTTTTCCACATGCTAGATGATGCAGTGCATGCATGTGTACATATCACACATACGATGGGCGCACACAAGGCACTCAAGAGTGGCGCCTCAAAGCCCGAGTGGCTAAACGCATATGACTGGCAGAGACTCGGGGAGGAGGCTACAAATTCTCTAGGACATTGGCGACAGCAGCGGGAGGCAATGAGGGCACAACTAGAGGCAGGGGTGGTCCATCATCTTGGGAATGGTGACCACATGACTTATCTGGAGGACTTTGTAATTTTTTCTTATATTCTTCTCGCTTTCTTATTTGCAATATCGCTTGTACTGACAATCATGTTTCTAATGATTGTATTATATTTTCTTTGCAGCACTCCAACAAACCATAATCTAACCAGCTTGGAGACTCGATATGCAGAGAGACACGATATCATATCGATAGATTCTATGCACATAGCAGCTTAGTCAGTCATTCATTTTTCTTGTCCATGGTTATTATTTTTATTAAAATGCATTATGTATGGTGGACTAATGTGTAGGTTATGTGTAAAATGAACACATAGACCATTATGCACAAGAAGTGTATTGCATACCGTAAGTGACATTGTCTCAAGTACTTTGGTCAGTAAAATCAATAGCATGAGTGTCATCATACTCTCCTCAGAGTCATCAGCAACAAGCATTGAGATCATAGACAAACCGTGTCCAACACAAGCCTCATCCACTGAGCCATACCACAAGGAGGAGCCTGAAGTGCAGTCTAGGTTTACTTCATTAAAACCTAAAAAGACTATTAAACCACGGAAGAAGTTTGCACATAAGAAAGGACCACCAAAGTCATACCTGGAAATATTACACTTATATGATTTTCAGCCTTTCTCTTCATTGCAACTTTGACTTCACTTTGTCTAAATTGCTTCCGCATTCAGTAAAAGGTTTGTAAGGGACTAGACACTGCCCTTGTCCTAACAAGTGGTAAGACCTTCCCAATGACCACAACATATGCTGATGTCCGTCCTCAAATTCGAAAGTTTGATGGTGAGGATTTCGCTCGGCACTCCCATGGAATGTCACGAGGTTTGTGATCTAGGTCTTCTCGAGTCTGCCATGTAGCGGAAGCATTCCGGCCGTTCCCACTTAGGATCAACCTGAATCAGGGTTTTCCTAATGGTCAGGTTCCTTGGAGATAACTAGCGTCGATGAACTACTTTACGCAGAAACGTCAAGGTCGAAGCGGATTTATACTGCACTTGGTTCAAGGAGAATGGAAAACGAGAGGGATGCGAAGCTCGACCTCTCTGCCCATAAGGCATAGTCCCATTCTGTTCCCCTAAAATAGTATAAATCGGGATTCTAGCTCTCTAGATTCTAGGTCATCATTACCTTGTTGTCAATTCCTTTGAGAAAAGTTCCCGCCCAACCGAGACCACCCTTCCGTAGGACGGACCCATGGTCACATCCATCGCACTTTCCTCAGGGTTGCTTTAGTTGTCTAATTACCTACCACATTTAGTTTGACAAGCAAAAATAGCTTCTTTAATTAGCCAATTAGTCACCGGTTCCTTCACGTAACTTAAGCACTGACATAGAAAAACAATGTCAAACAAGTTCCTTTTCAACATTTGTTCTTTATTTATCAATCTTTGGAATACATCATATAATCCAGCCCGAAGGCTATTCCATAATCCAGCTCGAAAGCTAATCCATAATCCAGCCCGAAGGCTAATCCATAATCTGCCCGAAGGCAATTCCAGCAATCCTCAGGGATCGCTATTCCAAGTTTCCGCCCGTAGACTAGTATGCGGGCCTCGAGATCCAATCTCAAGTCACGTCGGCCTCTTGTGCAGGACCCGGAGGCAAGGGATTTACGGCTAGAGCCCCCCTGGCACCCAAGCGTCCTCGTGCTCCAAGTAGCACCCACGGAGAGACCTCTCGCGGTGGGTTCGGTCCACGTACCCGGTGCGGCTAACAACCCCCTTGGATAGGGTCAAGCAGACAGTCGGGGGTAATTGATGTTGCCTCTCCCTCCAGGCCTTCAACCTGAAGCATTAATTATTTTTTCAAATTTAGTTCATTGAGCAAAGAAGTACAAACAGTGCTCCTAACTGTACAAACACAATCAATCCAGTGGTCGTTTAATTTGGCCAACTGCTAAGGTGTGAATCCTTCTCTCTGAATGCATCCAGCATTCGATCCGGGATCAATTACGACTTGGCAAGATCCCAAGGGTTTTGTTGTTTGTTTACCCTTTTATCCTTGGGTTAGGGTTTATACCCTATTAACCCAAATTAACCAACACCTTAGGTTCCTTAAATTAAGATAGTAAATCCTAGGCAACCTCGTCGCCCCAAATTGATTGGTCAATTGCTTGCTAGGCAATACATAACTTCCCTAACTTGGCAATCGGCCCAAGAAAGGGTGATGTAGCAGGATGACCACTCATCCTCTTGCAAGTTAGACTTGCACTAGAACTCGCCAACCTTGTTCTAAGGAGAGGCAATTCTACTTTGTGATTTAAACAAACAGCCATACGACGTTGGAACTTGTCGCATGAGACAAGTGTCGCACCTAACTTGTGGGATCATTTCTCCCATCAAACGATGTTCCTTGGTCAAGAAATACGGTTGGTCAAGATGTAGGGTTTGGGATGTCTTCTTGACCCAACCCAACCCTAACCATACTAGGCCGACAACGTTTGGCCCTAGGGTTTCTAAACTCAATTGGAAGTCTAGTATTAGGCCGTATTGGCTGAAGCAGCTTATGGACCTGCGCATGAAGGAGAATATGACAATGTCTGCTCATTTGAGCCAGTTCCATACTATTCTCAAGAACTTGACTTCACATGGTATTACCTTTAATGATGAGATTACTCCATTGTTTTTGCTTGGGACTCTAAGTGAGTCATGGGATGTATTCCGCATTGCCTTATGTGCTCCTACTAGTATTTTGAACTTGCCTGATGTAGAGAGTGCTCTTCTGTAGGAAGAGATTAACCGTAGAAGCTTGGATGCCTCTCGTGCGTTGCATGCTTTGACTGTTCGAGGCAAAGATGGTAATGGAAAGAATGACCGTGGGAATGGCCATGGCAGAGACTCGCAGAAGTCTAGGTCTAAGTCGCATGGTAAGTCATGTAGCAAGTCTCGTGGAAGAAATGCTAATGTGACATGTCATCATTGCGGCAAGAAGGGTCATATACGCCCACAGTGTCATAAGTTGCGCAATGAGAAGTGCAAAGAGAAGGGGAAAGACAAAGTACAGGAAAAGTCCTCTGATCTCAACATTATGCCTGCGAAATCCAGTGTGAAAATTAAGGAGATAAATGTCATGCATATTGAGAGCGGAATTTTGGTGCCGAGAAGTGCTTAAAAATAGCTAAAAATTACGAATATCAAGGGAAAAATATTCAACGTCGAAGGCGGCGGCTCGATCTAGGACGATTTTAAGCGCCAAAGTGCTTTAAAGGTGCCCGAGCGACACTTGTTGATTTTTCATAATTTTTCAGACAGTCGTGTAGATTGATACGAGTTACTGGCCAATGCGGGATGCCGAGCCAGACGCCCAGGATTTTTCAGAGCTCAATTCCGAGTCCGGACGGGGAAATGGCCAAGAATTGGTCAAGATTTGAAGAGGTGGATATGAGTTGGGCCAAGTGGTAAGTGACCCTTGGGGTCTTGGGAGGCATTTTATGCCCAAAAAAAATCGTGGCATAAAAGATGAGTGAAAAAACGTGGAGAAAACGTGGAGGAAGATGACGCCCGAAAAATGCGCCATGAATGGATGAGAGGCAACTTGCCTGCTGCAAACAACCCCCCCAATTGATCATGGGGCTTGAATCCCCCCTGTCTGTGGACTCTATCGCCGTGCTTCGCTCCTCCAATGGCGGTCTCTATGAAGAATTCTGATTTCAGTCTTTCTCTCTCCTCCCTCTCTCTCCCCTAAAGGCAGATTCATGTGGTGAAGAGAAAGAAGAAGAATGGATGATGGATGCTTGCCCAATGAAGACCGGATTGCTCCATGGTGTAAGAAGATTGAAGATTGCTGAATGTGGACTGTCATGAGCAGTAATGGTGGCTGGAAATCAGTCCCAAAATATGGCAAATAAAAACCCGCAACCCGCAAAAGAACGGTAATCTCATTTTTATGAAGAAAAATGGTGTTTTTATGCAATTTGCTTGATGCATTCTTGTTCCCATGAGATGATTATGCATTATAATGTTGCTTGCAATGTCTTTCAACTGTTTACGATCAGAAAATCAGAGAATCATAAGTGTTGTGGATGAAATTAGTAGTGAAAAACCCATAAAATATGCAAAATATGGGAAAATTGGGTGTTTTTGAGATATCAATGGAAAATATCATAAGATACACCAACTAAACTTGTGTTTTTTCTGCAAATGAACCTAAGGGCCACAGCCCATAACCCATTTTGAATTTTCAGTCATTAAATATTGGGAAAAATAAGAGGAAAATAGGAAAAATAAGAAAAAATAAGGAAAAATAGGGAAAAAATAGATTTTGAGTGCCGAAAATTAAGGAAAAATAAGATTCATGTTTGTGGATATATGGGGGGTCTGAAGTATGGGGTTTAGCCTCAGTTCAGCCCTCCCTCTATGTTTTAGTGAGTTTTATGGCTTTTTATGCAATAAAAATGTGGAAAATTAACCCTAAACCTATGCACGATGCACAACCTAAACGGGTGAGGGGGTTGGAGTGTATGAAAAGTGTGTAAATGTTGAATGAAATGATAGAAATTTTGCTGGTTTTTTTTATGCATATCATATAGATTGGACGATATTTAAAGATTAAGGACCTAGTAGCACGAGGGGTTCTCGGTGCTAGGTTCATGCAAGGCTGCATATGAGTAATAGTGAAATTCATTGAAAGAAATGCTTTTGCACTAAGCACCAATGCTGATTTTCTTAATTGTTTGAGCACGTGGACATTCACAATTTGCACGAAGCATGGAATTTAAAAAGTATCAGACAATACCTCCTGGATGCATAGCAATTGCTTTTTAGAGGAATATGACCAACGTTGAGTGAGTAAGGTTGTCCAAGCTGTAGGCTAGGCATTGGGTCTAAAGGGAAAGTAAAGTGAGGAAGCATGGTATATCTCCTGGAAATACGCAAATCATAAAAGAGAGGGGTTTGTGTCCGTGTGTGCTATATATGTTTAGCGACGCATCGAGGGGCCAATCCCCAAGGTGTAGGAGAGTCGCAGTGAGGTAGCGGCATTCAGCCGTAGGAGGACCTCCTATGTTTGTGCTTCGTGCTATTTGGCAATGTGTTGGAACTCCCTCTGAGGAGTGTTGATTGGGTTAGAGTTGGACTATAAAATGTAATACAAACGCAAGATGTTTAGGAAGATGATGTATGTGTCATCCACGCTCCTGGCCACGAGGCCGTGGGGTTGTTGAGCACATGATAGAGGTCCGGCTAGTGCATGAGCCAGTGCCGGCCCGTTTTAGGTCCCATCACATACTGATGACTCCGATGGGGAGTACATACTTGCAGCTAGTTCTTGTGATGCTACATCATTGACTGATGTTCACTCTATGTATACGTAGTGCTATCTTTTGGATTCTGGTGCTTTATTTCATTTTATACCATGCCGTGAGTGGTACCACTCCTACCGCACTGTCTCTGGTTCAGTTCGCTTGGGTGATGACAAGTCACTTGCTATTGTTGGCATTGGAGATGTACAGCTGCAATTCTCTACTAGCAATACCTTTCTATTATAGGATGTACGTCATGTACATATGCTTACACACAGTCTTATGTCTGCAGGGTAGCTTGATGATGCTGGATTTCATGTTTCATTTAGGGATTTTGCCTTGAAGATCACCCGTGGGGCAAACTTGTGCTTGCTAGAGGTGCCAAAGCTGGTAGCCTCTATCCTCTTGTAGTTGATGCGTCCTCTATTGACCATGTTTTGTCAATGGGTTCCATCCCACATGTATCTCTTTGGCATACCCGTTTGGGCCATATGTCCTTGAAGGGAATGAAAATGCTTTCTGGTTTTTGTAGTACTTATCGCCCCTTGACTATGCCTGTTTTGATTTATGTGAGCATTGTCTTTATGGCAGACAGACTAGGAATACGCATAAGAAGTCTGGTAGGACACACATGAGTGAGCCCCTGGCATTGGTACATTTGGATGTCTGTGGGCCCATTGCGTGTCAGTCTATGGGTGGTGCAAAGTATTTTGTGACGTTCATTTACAATTTTTTGCGTAAAGTCTGGGATTACCCCATTAAGCTTTAGTCCGATGTCTTGGCTGTATTTCAAAGATGGCTTGCATTTGTTGAAAACCAGACTGGGCATAGGCTAAAATGCCTTAGGACTGACAATGGGGGAGAATATGTATCATGTGCTTTTGAGCAACTATGTGACAAGAGGGGTATTAAGCGTCAATTGACCACCCCCTATACCCCACCCCAGAATGGTTTGGCTGAGCGGATGAATAGAACCATCCAGGAGCGTGTATGCAGTATGCTTAGCCATGCAGACTTACCACAAAGCTTTTGGGCTAAGGCAATCAGTACAGTTGTGTATGTCATAAATAGATAACCTTCTAGTGGTTTGGATTTCCAGGTTGCAGAGGATGTATGGATTGGGAAACCTCCGTCTTATGCGCATCTACATGTCTTTGGATGTGAGACATTCTACCATGTACCCAAAGACAAGAGTACTAAGTTGGATCCTAAGAGTGTAAAATGCATTTTCCTTGGCTATGGGGATGCAAGCAAGTTGGGTTACCGCCTCTAGGATCCGCAAGTGCGGAAAGTCATCTGCAACCATGATGTAGTCTTCCATGAAGACAATATGCATAGGCAGCCTGAGAAGGTGGTAGAGATACGCAGGGTTATATTCCAGGAGGAGCCACGTGCTCCTGCAGAGCCAGTTGAACAGCCTGCAGCAGCAGTCTGTACACATGGCCAGGGTGTTGGACCGATCGCAAAGCTGGTCTACTAGAGATAGATGTCCACATGATAATTTGAGTCCTCAATGCATTATGTCTTGGTTACAAATGCAGGAGAGCCTCTCACCTATGATGAGGCTATGCACAAGGGTGACAGTCACTCCTAGGAGAGAGCTATGCAATCTGAGATAGACTCCTTGCACAAGAATATGACTTGGGATTTGGTTGCCTTGCCTCAGGCAAGAATACTTTGCCATGCAAATGGGTGTACAAGCTGAAAAGTACCCCTGGAAACCCCAAGTCGGCTTATAAGGCAAGACTTGTCGCTAAGGGTTTTAAACATGAGCATGGAGTTAACTTTGCTGAAGTCTTTTCTCTTGTGGTCAAGATGACCACCCTACGGTTGGTTTTGGCCTTAGTCGCGCAGCTTGACTTGGACATGTATCAGATGGATATCAAGACTGCATTCTTGCATGGGGATTTGCATGATGAGATATACATGGAGCAGCCTAAGGGCTTTGCAGAACCTGGCAGGGAGCACCTAGTGTGCAAGTTGAAGAAAAGTCTTTATGGCTTGAAGTAGGTACTTAGGGAGTGGTATCATAAGTTTGATGCCTTTATGCAGTCACAGGGCTACATCAGAAGTGCTATGGATCCGTGTCTTTACACAAAGAAAGCCCGTGATGGCTCATTGCTTATTTTGGTATTTTATGTGGATGATATGCTGATAGCAGGGAAAGCTCATGATGAGTTTCATGCTCTTAAATCTCAACTAAAGAAGAGCTTTGAGATGAAGGATTTGAGACATGCCTCTCACATTCTTGGTATGCGCATTAAGCGAGACAGGCATCAGGGACTACTCTACCTCTCACAGAGGGAGTACATTCATAAAGTCCTTTAGTGTTTCCACATGTAGGATGTAAAGCCTATTGGATGTCCATTACCTTCTTATATGAAGGTTTCACATGCCGATTATCCGTAGATGAATGAGCAGAGAGCCAAGATGGTCAAGATCCCTTATGCATCAGTCGTAGGCAGTTTGATGTATGCCATGATAGCCACTCGTCTAGATATTGCCTTTGCAGTTGGTGTTGTGGTACGCTATATGGCTACACCGGGCAAAAAGCATTGGGATGCCGTAAAGGGTATCATGAGATACCTGAAGGGCACTATGGCAGCCAAGATACAGGAGTTGTGGGCTACACAGACTCCGAATATGCAGGATTTGCAGATAGTAGGAAGTCCACTTCTAGCTATGTCTTTACCTATGCTGGAGGTGTTGTTTCTTAGATGTCCAAGGTTCAGAAGTGTACAGCTCTCTCTACCACTGAGGCCGAGTATGTTGCGGCCACTGAGGCTTGCAAGGAGGCCATATGGTTGGGCCGTTTGGTTCATGACCTTGGGATTGATACTATATCTACACTGCATTTGGATTCTATGAGTGCTATTCAGCTAGGCAAGAATCCGGTCTTCCATGCGAAGATGAAACACATTGAGGCGAGGTATCACTTCATACGTGGGGTCGTGGAGGAAAAGTATGTTGACCTTGTCAAGATCTCCACTGACAAAAATCCTGCAGATTTGCTCACGAAAAGCCTCACTACTGAGCGCTTTGCCTTCCTTAGGAGATTGATGGGAGTTGGATGAGATGGTGTTTTTTCTCATCTTGTTGTACATGTGTACATTGTACTATCTTTTCTTTTTCTTTTCACTCCTCATTGGGGCAGATTCACCTTTAAGTGGGAGGCTGTTGGGGGTAAAGGTGCCTCTGCCTAGCCTCCCGCGTATTACTACATTGATAGTACCCACCACTACACACTGCAGGTGGTGAGCGCCCATCACCGTCACTTTATTCTTTATTCTTTTAGTGACAGTTTAAATAAAGGAAGGCCCGGTCACACATTGTGACTATTGGAGTTCCCATTTGTGTCTCTCTCTCTTCTTGCTCTTGCTCTCCACCATAGCTCACTTCCAAGCAAGCTTCGATCCTTCTCACCTTTTACGTGCCTTGGTTGTGATGATGAAGGATAGAAAGGTGGAGGGTAGAGTGAAGAGTAATGGGAAAAAATGAAAGGAGAGACTTGACTTAAATACGAGACTTTTAAACTTATTGTGGTGTAAATGAACTTTAAAATTATCATTTCATTTCATTTCTCCACCCCATCCCTACCTCTCTTTGTCTCCTGCCCCCCCCCCCCCCCCCGGTGCCCCTCTCTCTCTAGGCTAGTGAATGTTCCAAGGTTTGGAATTTTCATATCTTTGACTTAGAATTTCTAAATTGGCTTTTCATAATTAAAAAACATAGCTTGAAATCAACTTTGAAAAACATAGTGACAAACCTTCGAAATTTTAAACAAATTTTGTAAGACATCTCATGTTAAAGATAGGAGTATTGATGTGTCATATCCTTAGTACCTGTGCTCTCTCGTGGACTCTAAATGCATCAAAATTGTTATCTTTATCTAGGTCTCCATTTATTGCCATCTCTCTCTTAGGGTTGCCAACCATTCTGTGTGGCATTCTCTAGCTATGTTGTTTTCATATCTTGCTTTTCTCACTTCATATATGGCCCTACATATAAATTCTTGATGGATTACATCAATCTAGCTGAAAAGATAATAAGATTTCAAGGACACTTGATGCATTACAGCAAGAAAAAATAATTGTATTAAATTTTAAGTGAACTTGTTGCATAGCATCAACTCAACCAAAATATTAGGCAAAATTTAAGAAGATTTGATGCATTGCATCAATTCGATAAAAAAATTTAGCAAAGTTTATGAGAAACTTGATGCATTGCATCAACTTGGCCAAAAAATTAGCAAATTTTCTAAGAAAGTTGATACACTGTCTCAACTTAGCTAGAAAATTAGCAAACCCTCTAAGAAACTTGATGCAATGTATCAAGCAGGACAAAATATGATATAAATATCAAGTAAACTTGATGCATTGAATTAACTTATCCAAAATATTAGCTACAACTCCAAGAAAGTTGGTGCATTGCATCAACTTAGTCAAAAATTTAACTATCTTTCTAAGGAACTTGATGCACTATATGACCTTAGAAATAATTTAATAAAGTTTTTTTGAAACTCAATACAATGTACCAATTAGGACCCAAAACTAATGCAAAGAGAGTAAAATTGATGCACTACATCAAATCAAATGAAAATTTGAGAAAAAATCTAGGCAACTCGATACATAGCATTAAGTTAGCTTAACAGTCAACAAAATTCCAAGGAAACTTGATGTAATTCGTCAAGTGTAGGAAGAAAACTTGGTACTATATTTATGTCAGATTGTGCATTATATCAAGTACACTAACCTATTAACATAATTTCTAAGAACCTTAATGCACTAAATTAAGTGAAACTAGATATTATAATATATTTCTACTCAAACTTGATGTATTGCATCATATTGGAGGAGATATTGAAAAAAAATCAATATAATCCATCCAGTTGTCTTTAAGATGTTAAAAGTTTCTTAAAACATTGATGTAATACATCAAGTTCTCTATAGTCTTAGAAAAAATTCTTTCTTGAGTGATCGAATATGTTTATTGTATTCACTATAACTTGATGCATTGTATCAAGTTAACCTACTTTTATTAATATTGCTCCTAATCAAATCATTACCCAAATAGAAGGCCTATAAAATCCAACTATCTATACCTCTTACAACTCAATTTCTTGCTTGAAAATTTTTTATAACTTATCATTTCAATAAAAGAAATATTTTAATACTAGCCAAAAATCACTTATGTTAGCAGTTTTTATTATTTTTATAAGGTTATTACGCTAGATTTGTATGGGTTCGTCTTGCTCCTTCTACAATGTTCCTCCACTCTAGCTTGTTGATATCTTGATGTGCAAAGGAGAGGAATGAGGTATGCATCCCTTCTTATAAACAAAAATTTCCTAACTTAGCAAGTCCTAAGCCCTATGCCTGCTGACCTAACCCAAACCCAGATCCTAACTCTAACCCTAAACCTAACCCTTACCTCAACTACTCTCCTCATAAAAGACCATCGGTCCTATTATTCCACTTTGCTATTTTCAGTGAGTTATAGTATTATTCTCAAGCATTTCCTCTAATTCTCTTGCTAGAATCTACATTGTATCTTTTCTCTTGTATGAATGGATACTTTGTCTTTTCATTCCTATGATGGATCTAATGCTTTATCTTTTGAATCCTTGAACATGGAGATCATATCAAGTGCATGCAATCCAACACCCAAATTACAAAGAAAAATGATGCGAATATTGTCAAAGAACAATATCAGTTGTCCTTTGATTCATTTGATCCCAATGCTTTGGAGGATATCAGAGGTTCCATGAATGATACAAAGGTGCAATCATCAAATCATGTAGATCACTCATACTATTAACATCACAATTCATCTCACAATGTTTCATGCATGCAAGAAGGATGTGGTGGTAAAACAATTATGCATTTTCAAAAGAATAGAAGAAATTATTATATGGAACGCACTAGGTTACTTCTTAGTGATGCACAAATCAAATATGCATTACAATGTTATTGTTACCAGAAGAATTGTATTGCTATATATGGTTATCAAAAATGAAAGGCACTTTGGTAGCATTATTTTTCTTTGATGTATAGTCAGCAAGATGCTTTTCTTTCATCAATGTTGATACCATGGGTATGTGGAAAGCTAGGAAGCACTACAAATTCATCGGAAAGAGCAATCAATAGAGAGAAAAGCCATGCACCATAGATGTAAGTGTTTCGTTGTACCAAAAAGATATATTGGACTTGTCATTGATGGTATGGACCAGAATAAGTCATGCTTACCACATTTTACTGGTCTTCCAAAGGATGTTAGTGAAGAAACTCTTGTACAAATGCATTTAATGGGATGCCTTGTGTACCATGGAAGAGTTCATTCTAGAGTATTCTTTACTTATCCAAATGTTCATAATGATCCTAACCTTACAATCACAATTTTGAACATTGTACTCTCTAGCTTAAAGGGTGCTTTACCATTTGTTATTTATTTGCAGTTGGATAACACAGTAAGAGAGAACAAAAATTAGACAATTTTGGGCTACCTCAATATGCTTATACACATGGGGGTATTTAAAAAAGTAAAAGTGATTTTTTTAATGGTGATTCATACCCATGATCATATTGATCAAATGTTCAACACATTTGCTAAGCGAGTATCTCAACATAATGACTTTAGCTTGTATGAAATGATGTGTATCATACAGGATTCTTATACACCAAAACCACTTGTCATACACCCAAGAGAAACATATGACTTCAAGCTTTTTGCATATGGCTCAAAGGTGATGCCATGAGGCATATTCCATGGTGGATTCCGTGAGGTTTTGCAGTGGATTCCGTAAAATTTTATTACCGGGGCTTTTGCACAAGGTGGATTCTTTGTGCGAAAAGTCAATGGGGACGCCTATCCTTTTTGGGTGTTTTGTTAATTTAATGTGTAAGTGGGTGATTCCATAGCGGGTGATTCCGCAAAATACATATTTAAATTAATAAACGTTTATAAATTTAGAGTGCGCACTCGTAATAAATTAAGGTTAGGATTGAGTTCTAACCAATTTATTTTGTAGCTGAAGATTGCTAGGTATTCACTTTTGTCGGTTTAATTGTATTATTTTTCTAACAATTGTGAATGCTTCAGTTGATGTGTAGAGCAAGCAGCGGTGGCATTGGGAAGCATTGGAGGATAGCGTGTATTCAAATTATCATCAATTTTTGATGGGCGCGTATCTTAGGCATGGCGTCCATATTTTGACGCGCTTATTTATCAAAGCGCTTGATATTTATTTATTACTTTTGTATGCGCATGGGCGCACGATTTAAATATTTGTATTGGACATTGTATTTGGGTACCGCCTGACTTCTTGGGCACCCAATAGCTTTAATTCTTTAGTGGCACAAAAGCAAACACAAAAGCTAAAGCGTGCTATTTTGTAAATTGGGCTATTTCTTGAGCTTGAAGATGAATATCATATAAAATACATGCTTTGTGGAGCGCTCACACAAGGCATGGGGGGAGATTCACCCAATTGGTCTCTTTTTCATGTCGTGCAAGCTTTCTTCATTGTTTTTTGTGCAAAAAGTAGAGTTCTTTTGTTCTTGGGGACCTTCTGACGCTCACTACGCGCACATACGGCGTCCGATCTGTGCACCAGTGGTATCAGAGCGAAGCTGAGATCGAGAGCTTCCAATCGCTTACCATCTCGCGCGAAGGCGGAGCTCCTGGAACGATCAAGCTCTACAGTCAGTCTCGTGGCAAACGGTCAATACCAACGTATTCCTGGCAGTCAAGAACCCCCTGCTGTATACTCAGATCATGAGGGACCGGCCTCTGCGGCGGCGGAGGACTACGCAGGAAGATCCTTCAAGAAGTCGTTGGTTCTTTCTTCTCAAATAAGAAATTCTCCTCCATAGCTTTCAAAGCTTTAAGGATAAGTTATAAAGCTTCAAAAAGAAGCTTATTAAAAGCTTCATACCCCGTTTTTATCCGTCTGCGACGGCAACACGAACTGGCCATCGTCGAATATGGCGAGGACATACTCAGGTCCTCAAAATCCAAGCTAAGTCATAAAAGCTTAAAGCTTCAAGTTCTCTAAGTTAATCCAAGTCACAAATTCCTAACTTCAAACTTCAACAACTACCATAAAGGCAGTTCGTATTCAGTTACACACGACTCAGTCTATGACCCTCTGGAAGCCCATGTTCACACCTGTGAACTGACAGAAGCAGATTATAGCAAACAATCATCAACACGCAGACTATATGAAGTCTATACGCAGTCTATACGCAAAATTATTTTCTTGGAAGACGGTTGTGACATCGAATTTCGCAATCGTAAAGGAGAAATACTACAAAAGCCAAACTATATATATATATATATATATATATATATATATATATATATATATATATATATATATATATACAAGCCTTATAAACCCGCCTTTGAGCTACGCTCATCCCGCTAACAAGGTTTCGAGTGTGTGAGGTCTTTTGGAATTTTGCAGGATGACTGATCAAAACATGGACGATCTTTGATTATGATGCAACTACAAGAGGAACGAAGAGCACGACAAGCTTTGCAAGCTCAATTGGCCAATCTGCAACGATCTACCACCGACCAAGATGGATCGCAACCTGAAGATCTTATACGACGCACCATCGATGCAACACTTGAATCCCAATCTATTCGGAAAGAAACAAAGATAAGTAAAAGAAACTTCAAATTTCGTACTTTCAATGGATCACGCAATGGAAAGACTGTTCTTGCTTTTATTAGTCAATTTGATGACTATTTCCATGAAGAACAGTATGCTGAAAAAGACAAAATTAAGTGTGTCACTAAACATCTAGTTGATCGAGCATCCCTATGGTGGACTATTGTCCGTAAAAGCATTGATTGTCCCACTACTTGGGAGACTTTCCAAAAGAAATTTTTGCAAAATTTCCTTCCTCCCCAATTCCACGAAAAAGCAATCAAGCGATGGGATCTTCTACAACAAAGGGATCGCGAACCTATTTCACAATATACCGAACATTTCTGGAATGCTCTATTGCAACTACGAATGCTCGAAGATGTACCTGAAGCAACTCATAAACGCAAGTTTATGTCTGGCCTACTTGGACATTTTTATGCGGAAGTCAATATGTTCAAGCCAACAACCCTTGAAGATGCAATTTCCTTGGCCCATGACACTGAAGATAAAATTCGCGGACGAGACAAGCGACCACAACAATTTCCAACTAATGGTAACTTTGGTTCCAAACGATTCAATTCAAATTTTCGAAGATTCAATCAAAGTCGTTTTCTTCCATCTTCATTCCGTAAATCTTGGACACGACCACCTGCCTTGCCATCAAACATAAATCCAAACCCTAAGCCATCTCTACAATCAAATCCCAACATTCCAAAACTTCCTGCCATTACCAATAATGTATCTAAAGCAAACCCATAGTTTGTTACAAATGCCATCAACCTGAACTTCTAGCAGCAAATTGTCAATCCAAAAAGCCATCTGTCCATATCAATTATCTGGGAGCAATAGAAGATGAAGAACGTTAAAAGATGCCGAACTTTACGGAAGAGAATGACGACATTGGTACTACTTTTGATACTTTGCCAGGTAATGCCAACTCCCCATTCCTTATTGACAATGAAATGTTTTGTGCATGGTAAAGAAAAGACTATTTTACATGATGATGGGAGCACACATGACTTCATTTCTGCAAAATTGGTCAAAGAATTGAATTTACATACTGTTTCTACACATTATCGCATCAAGGATGCATTCCTAGGTACGAGATATAATGGAACATAAGAGGTGCATAATTTAGAAATTAAAATTGGTGATTATACTGAACGAAGAAATTTCTTAGTTGTACCTTTGCAGTCTAGTGACATTATCTTAGGAATGCCTTGGCGTCATCAATACAATCCTGATATAGATTATTCTACGCATTCAATTAAAATTTATTTTCAAGGAAAACAAATCACACTGCATGGTATGCATGCTTCCAATAATTTTCCATTGCTTACTCATACTCAGGCTAAACGTACATTACGTAAAAGTAGCAAATCCTATTTAATATGGGTCAATGAAATTCAAGCTAAAGAAAAACAGATGCATCCTAGGCATGCACAATTTCTTTCCCAATTCCAAGATTGTTTTGTTGTTGATCTACCACCTGCACGTCCTGAAGATTATAAGATAGATTTAATTCCTAGAACACAACCACCATGTAAAGCACTATATAGACATAACCAAATTGAACAAAAAGAAATTCAAAACCAAATAGAATAATTGCTTAACAGAGGATTAATTAGACCTAGTAGTTCTCCATTTGGTGCACCTGTCTTATTAGTCAAGAAGAAAAATAATACTTATTACATGTGCATTGATTATCGTGCCCTAAATAAAATTACTGTTAAGAATAGACACCCGATTCCTAGGGTAGATGATCTTATGGATAAACTACAAGGATCTGCCATATTCAGTAAGATAGATCTTAAATCTGGATATCATCAAGTAAGATTGGACAAATCTGATATATTTAAAATTGCATTTAGAACACAATTTGGACACTATGAATTTTCGGTTATGCCTTTCGGTTTAACTAATGCACCAGCTACATTCAGTCGTATGATGAATCGCATATTTCTGAAACATCAGCATTGTGACATTGTTTTCTTTTATGACATATTAGTTTTCAGTAAAAATGAAAATGAACATTATGAACATTTGTCTTTAGTTTTTAAGTTATTAAAAGACAATCAATTATATGCTAATCCAGAAAAGAATGAATTCTTCCAAACAGAAATTGAATATCTAGGACATATTATTTCATCAGAAGGTATTAAAGTCAACCCTAAAAAGATAGAAGCAATTTTAAATTGGCCGATACCCAAAAATGTGCATGAATTACGTTCTTTTCTCGGTCTTGCCAGCTTTTACAGAAAATTTGTGAGGAATTTCTCATTATTTGCATTACCTTTGACAAAACTCTTAAAGAAGGGTATCGTGTATAATTGGTCTGACAATCAACAAAAGTCCTTTGATTTGCTGAAACATGCTTTAACTCATGCTCCTGTATTACAATTACCTGACTTCAATAGACCATTCTTCTTAGTAGTTACTGACGTAAGTGGATCTGGAATAGGAGCAGTCCTTATGCAAGATTCTCATCCCATAGCTTACTCTAGCTGCAAACTCAAACCATCTGAACTTAAATATTATCCCTATGACAAAGAATTGTTAGCCGTAGTACAAGCCTTACGTCAATGGAAACATTATTTAATGGGATCTGAATTCATGATCAAAACTGACCAACAAAGCATTAGACATCTCCTTAGTCAACCACAAATATCTGACCGACACATTAAATGGGCTGCTTTTATTCAAAGTTTTCATCCCCTTATACAATATCAACCTGGAAAAGAGAATATTGTTGCTGATGCTTTGAGTAGAAGACCGACAATTCAAAATATTTCTGTGATATCATTTGATTCCCTTATTCCTATGAAAGATACTTATCACCAAGATCCTAATTTTCAAGCTGATTGGAATAAATTAGTTGCAAATAATTAGATTCCTATTGATTCATTGTCTTACACTAATGGATTTATGTTTTATCAAAAAGATTATGTGTGACTGTTCCATTTCGATCATTTGTTTTGCATAAAATCCATTGTCCCCCATATCAAGGTCATAGAGGAATTATATCTACTTTGTGTACATTGATTGAAGATTTTTATTGGCCACATATGGACACTGATGTATCTAACTTTGTATCTGAATGCCTAATTTGTCAACGAGTTAAAAGACACCATGGTAAACAATATGGTTTACTAATGCCATTATCCATTCCATCATGACCATGGGAACAAATTTCAATGGATTTTATCACTGGTCTACCTAACACTAAAGCTAATCATGATATGATTTGGACTGTTGTAGACAGGTTTAGCAAACAAGCATATTTTATTCCATGCAAGAAAACCTTAACTGCATCTCAAGCTGCTCAATTGTTTTTGAAAACTGTTTTTACTAACCATGGTTTACCAAAAGTCATTATTTCTAATCGTGATTCTAGACTCTGCAATAATTTTTGGATTACTTTGTTTGCTAACTTAGGAATAAATATTGATTTTTCATCTGCATTTCATCCTGAAACAAATGGTCAAACAGAAGCTACTAACAGTACTATTTTAGATCTTTTGCGTGCTTACACAATTTCAAAACCACACACATGGGATACATATCTACATTTACTTCAGTTTGCATATAATAACACACCACATACAGCTACAAAGAAAGCACCATTTGAAATTATTTATGGATATCGATTGCCTACACCTGTTACATCATTATCAAACAAAATTCAGACTGCTAATGATATTGCTAACATGCATGCTACTATTTTTCATGAAGTTAAAGATATGATTGCCAAAGCCCAGCAATCATACACAAAACAAGCAAACAAGAAAAGACAAGCTATGAGTTTTAAAGTTGATGATTATGTTTGGTTATGAATTGAAAAATGAAGATTACAAAGTGTAGATAAACACCCTGTTGTCAAATTAGCACCTAGATTTTATGGCCCATTCAAGATCATACACAAAATCAATGACAATGCATTTAAACTAGAATTACCACAACATTGGAAAATCCACAACACCTTCCATATCAGTTTATTACGACCCTTTAGAGGACAACTACCTGTACACCCTGTCTATGATAACCCTCCTTTGTTAGATAATGAAACTGAAATCCTTGAGCCTGAAACTATTATAGATACTGACTTTATGACCACTAGAACTGGCCGTAGATATTCTAGATATTTGGTCAAGTTTAAAAATCATCCTGTTGAAGAGGCCCAATGGATGCACGCTAGAGACCTAAGTGCTTTCCCCACACTGTTAGCTCCACATTGAGCTAATAGCAATTGAGAACAATTGCTATCCCACCCCGGGGGTATGATGTCAGGAGGCATATTCCACGGTGGATTCCGTGAGGTTTTGCGGTGGATTCCGTAAAATTTTATTACCGGGGCTCATACACAAGGTAGATTCTTTGTGCGAAAAGTCGATGGGGACGCCTATCATTTTCGAGCGTTTTGTTAATTTAATGTATAAGTGGGTGATTCCATAGCGGGTGATTCCGCAAAATACATATTTAAATTAATAAACGTTTATGAGTTTAGAGTGCGTACTCGTAATAAATTAAGGTTAGGATTGAGTTCTAACCAATTTATTTTGTAGCTGAAGACTGCTAGGTATTCACTTTTGTCGATTTAATTGTATTATTTTTCTAACAATTGTGAATGCTTCAGTTGATATGTAGAGCAAGCAGCGGTGGCATTGGGAAGCATTGGAGGATAGCGTGTATTCAAGTTATCATCAATTTTTTATGGGCGTATATCTTAGGCATGGCGTCCATATTTTGACGTGCTTATTTATCAAAGCGCTTGATATTTATTTATTACTTTTGTATGCGCATGGCCGCACGATTTAAATATTTGTATTGGACATTGTATTTGGGTACTGCCTGACTTCTTGGGCGCCCAATAGCTTTAATTCTTTAGTTGGGTGCTATTTTGTAAATTGGGCTATTTCTTGAGTTTGAAGATGAATAATATATAAAATACATGCTTTGTGGAGCGCTCACACAAGGCATGGGGGGAGATTACATCCAATTGGTCTCTTGTTCATGTCGTGCAAGCTTTCTTCATTGTTTTTTGTGCAAAAAGTAGAGTTCTTTTGTTCTTGGGGACCTTCTGACACTCACTACGCGCGCATACGGCATCTGATCTGTGCACCAAAAGGAGAAAAAGGTAAAATATTTACACAAGTTAAATGACCTTAGCTTCCAACATGCATTTCTAATAAAGAGGAAAAAGGAAGGTGGTAAAGTACATCTAAGTTTTTGAGATATATCCGAGATACTATAATGCTTGCAGTAAAACAAGAACTCTTGATTCCATCAAAGCATCCAACAAGGGATGAGAGATCGACCATGCTAAATGTATATAAGAACAAAGGCAGTTAATTGAAAAAAACAAGTATGCAAGCACACAGGATGTGACTTGCTAGGACGATTTTTTCCAAGACCAAGAGAAAATACTTACAAAAATACAAAATGATGTTTGGCATCTAAAAAAACCTTTTGCATGGCCTAAAAGTTTGAGTACTACAAATCCTCTTACAAGGAGCAATGTACAAATGTTAGAGGAGATCCAAATGATCTTACATCCTAAGGAGTGAGAAATGTATATTGGTAGTAGAAGATCAAGAACAACAACTGAGAAGCTACAAGAAATATGGCAAGGTGATATTAATGATATTAAGGTAGGCTCACTTGTGGCAACACTGGAGGCTGAGGATGATGAGATGGGTCATCCATTTTGGATAGCAAAAGTTTTGGAAGTTAAGAATGATGATTCTTTAGGTAAGATATGCTCCATAGAAGTACATTGGTTTTAAACAAAGCATAAGGATACACTTGCAAGTAAATACACACTAGCCATGAACTCTACAAGAAATCCTACAACAAAAAGAAGGGTGATACCTTAGGTAAGATATGCTCCATAGAAGCACACTAGTTTCAAACGAAGCATAAGGATGCACTTGCAGGTAAATACAAACTAGCCATGAACTCTACAAGAAATCCTATAACAAAAAGAAAGTGAGCAAAGTCAAGTCGATGCACAAGCATATTGAAACTTAATGAGGTGGATATATTAGTATATGATTTTTTCCTTATAGCAATTGGACATCTCAAGAAGTCAACCATTGCAATTCTCAAAGAGAAAGTTCCTAGTTTGCAAAAAAATGATGATCATGATGAGCATAGGAAAACAAGATGTACTAGAAGTAGAGCCAAAAACTTGAAAAAGCAAAGTCTACATTTAGATGAAAGCAATGCTCTTGTTGATAGTAGAGAAGAGGATGCATCATCTAGTTCAAAAGCTACATGGATAGAAGCTAGTGATACTGATGGTGCAACATAAGAGATAGATGAAGAAGAGTGAATGACTTACAACAATGAAATTTGTCCATGTTTTTTTTACATCTTCTTGTTGAAATATCTATCATTTTTTCAATTAGTATAAATTTAGTAAATGTTTTAAAATCTCGCCAACATGTGTATATAGAGTTTTAGTAAATAGTAAGTTTTAGATGATGGATAACATTTGTGTACTTCTCTTATGGTCCCCTTTTAATTTTTTCTTTCAAAATCAAGTATTTTTCAACATGAAAAATATGATATTATTCAAAAAAATTAGTCATTTTCATATCACTTTTTCAAAAGATTTACTCAAAAAAGTGTGATTTTGAATAATAATATGAAAAAATGGTAGTTTTTTTAGAATCTTTGAAAATATTTCAAATCTTTCTCCTAAGACAAAATATTACCCAAAAGGTTTACAAGTGTGTTTTGGAGATGGGACATTGATAGAGACTTAAAAGAATCCATTTCTTCTAGGTAATATTCGACAAAGGAACAATCATATTCGTCGGTGAAACAATAGACCTAGAGCTAGAGAGCCTCTTTTATGCTTCACCTACAAGCTACATAACTCATTTTTGTGCTTGCGCATTTGCATGCTCCAAGGTTTCATTCAAAATTCAAGCCATTCAAAACTCCCTAGAGAGAGCTCTTGGTCAGGTTGTAGGTCCAGATTTGATGAAAATCCATACTCTCAATTCATCTTTTCAATGGTTGATTGGCATGAAAGGGAATCCACCATTACCTCATAGCACTCTATTTGACTTGTCAAAAATAGGGATCTCTTGATCTCATCCTCCAACCAAGAAATTCATCACTGCCATTGTGGTTATGTTCTTTCCTCAAACTATCATGCTTCCATAATTTTTTCTCAGTCAGCAAGACCACGATAACAATCTTGCCCCACAAGAAAGTAAAAAATGGGGATGGTCTGAAAGGATATTTTGTTGGATGTCCACTCTTTTTATCATTGAAACACATGTATCAATGTGATGTTAGTCTCATGTTCCATATTGTAATGTGGTTTTTGACGTCATATTCCATTTCCTTGGTGTACATTCATCCCCTTAAAGAAAATTGTCCATCAATGAGCACCCTAGAATCTCCCCATAGCCCTTCTACTCGTCATCATTTGTGTTGCAAAGATGATTATGGACAAGTAGTTGTTTCCATGGTATGTTTATGTAGCTCTCAGCTCTTGCCCATCCAAACACCAATTTGTCTTCCTTCTTAGTAGGGTGCCAGAGAAGGAGAATCCTAGGGCAATCAATCGCCATTGTTCATTCAAACTTGCAAACTATCCTATGTATACATAGAAAAAATACCAACTTTCTCTCGCCCACTATTTGGAGAGACCCCTCCACCCACCCAATCAACCTTCAAATGTGTGTGTGTGTGTGTGTGTGTGTGTGTGTGTGTGTGTGTGTGTGTGTGTGTGTGTGTGTGTGTGTGTGTGTGTGTGTGTGTGTGTGTGTGTGTGTGTGTGTGTGTGTGTGTGTGTGTGTGTGTGTGTGTGTGTGTGTGTGTGTGTGTGTGTGTGTGTGTGTGTGTGTGTGTGTGTGTGATCTAACAACTCCCTTCAAAAATGTAAACTATATATATTTAAGAAAAAAGTTTAATAGAAAAATCTTTATATTAACCTCCAATTGTCCTTGATAAGTATGCTCATCAATTCATGATGTTTCACACAAAACAAAGGTAGAATGTTTTCAATCAAAATCTTGGGTAGCTACAATCAGCCACACCTAGTATCACAAGGCTAGGAACTATACATGTATCCATGTAAAAGAAGAAGGTTAGAACCAAGCCTTCTAATACGTATAACAGGTGTTATGATTCTCAGCCACTTGTCATCGATGTCAATGATAACAAGTGGTAGCTAATGTTAGCCAACCCTAGATCCTAAAGTAAATTTAAAATATAAATTATATCATCATGTATATTGTATGAGAAGGAGGATCAACTGATAATAATATCCTAGTCCCTACTAAGTCAATCTCATATCCCAAGTATTCTATATGTCAAGAAGGGCCAAAGGATAAAAATATTGTAGTCCTTACTACGTCAACTTCATACTTTTCATAAGCCAATGAGAGTAAAAGAGATTTAATGGTACTAGACATCTATTTGTTTCAAAGACTCTTTCAAACTTCGAAGTACTAGAATTGAGAGGTATTATGAGAGACCAATCAAGGAGAGAATCATATTCTGCTTCATGTATTTGTGAATGGGTAGTCTACTATCCTAGGGTGCTAGAGATACCTCTTAGACACTAATTCAGATAGGCATCTCTAGTAATGTTGACCCTGCACGAATATTACAGATAGGCATCTGAGGCTATGCATATACAAGAGTCAACTACATGCATGCTTATGATACAATACTTTCTTTAAAAATCTTTTTTTAAACAATAAGGAAAGCTAAACCAGCTTCAACCTTTGTTGTCATCAAATCCAGCTGTGTTTTATTTTCATATGGCCCATGGTTAGGACAATTCAAACATAAATTGTAGCTAGTAATTCAATATACTAATATCAGGAAGATTCATCAAAGAGAGCATCAAAAATATTAATAATCTTGCTAGTCATTCGAACTAGGTTGTACAATCATATGTATGCACAGTTGGAACTTGACCTTAGTATCCAGAGCCATAATACTCTAGCATTTCAATCAGGGGAGTATACATACCATCAATCAATACTGTTATAACAAGCCTTAGTCTAGTTTAAGTAATCCAACCTCAAAGTGTAGTTGTTGCTACTTAGGTATACAATACCCAATGCAGTTTCTCATTCCATTAGCAGCATTATGTCCTACAGGTAACACTACCTATTTCAGGATTGTGATGGAGATCAAGGTGAGACTGGTGTTCATAGAAGGAGTGTTATTTAATGTCATAAAAAGTAAACTGTGTCATGTAATAATCTTTGATGGTTTCACAGTATCAATAGTTTCGAATATCCAAGTATTAATAGCATATATGCATCATTAACCATCCCACTATGTGCATTGTCCATAATATCTTAATCAGCAAAATAGGAGATTTGCCCTATTGACTGCATCCCCAAAGGGATGTGACAAAAATACCACAATCTGCAGTTTCAGTATCCTCCTGCATAAATCTAAGTGTAAAGACTTAATTAGTGCCAGCCCAAAGTCTCTATTATTAGCCACCCACCACAGAATCAATTAATGGCTTTCCCTCAACCTTATTACCATATGCTACCGGGGCCATAAGTGGGCAAACTCTGAAGCCGCACATATGGTTTATACCTATAGCAACAATTTCTATAATTAATGTATCCCCAACCTGTGCCTTGCAGGAAAACTATTAGCAATAACTCACTAAGTCAAGCTCCAATCATTACTATGTGCCTTATGGTCAGAGAAAGTGTTTAGCTAATAAGGTATATTCCGAAGGTCTATTTCCACAGAATTACCCATCAGTTAATTCCGTTTTATTTAATTTCCTTGATCAATTATTGGCTTGACTCAGTAACAACATAATATGAACTGACTCAGTAGCCTCATAATGTGGACTTGTACCACTCAGGTCGCAATTCAACCTGCAACAATAAAGATGTGATTTAACCATGTTTTATACAATTTCTTACTAGTATCCCATGACTTGACTCGGTAGCCAATGTCAATTTATGGCCTGCTGATGCAATATTCTCATAATATAGGTTGTTGTACCTAAGGTCACACAATTAGACCTGTAACTATTTAATGTTTAGGTGATCATATCATTTCTTAATTTGAGAATCTGAATTGGTTAGGCAACGGTACATCAGAGCATTATCCAAAGCACCAACTGGAACCCCCAAATCACTTTGTTTTAAGCATGTTTAAGAACAAGAAAGCTTTATGCATGCATAAGTATTTATCTGTACCAATTTTAAACCTAAACCTGTACCATGCAGAGATATTTACTTGCTACAACTAGTATTAGTTTGTTATTTGAATCAGGAAGACTCCAATATCTCAAAAGCATATTATCCATAAATAGTATACAAATCAATCAAAGATATAATACAAGATTTATTAATGTATTAGGTTAATTATACATAGTTATTAATCCTGGAAGCCTTGCCATGACTTTTAGTAGGTACTTAAGTACTCAAATTCATCCAAAGTGATGCATCATCATAAATCAACCCATATTCAAATACTAATCTGATCATGCTATTTTCGAACAACCACCCATGGTAGTACATCCAATTAATAAGGCTAGGGCTAAGCTTAATATAACCACAATTCCATCAATTTTGCATAATATGCTAATTATGCACAAAGTTACTAGTTTACATAATATTTTGTTTGAGCAATTCAATGAACAATTTATCCAAACTATATCTGTCAGTGTTAGGGCCACACTAAAACCCTCAACTAATTGTCATTAGAATATTGCTAAACACATGGATCCACGTAATCCAAAGCATAGTCACAGAATCAATAATGACTGTAATAACGGATTAAGACACCTGATATGCAATGCTAGATCTAGAAGCTTTTACCATGGCCATTTGCAACTATTAAAGTACTCTATACCATCTTAAGAAATGCCCCAACATAATTCTACATCAGTAAGCCCATTTATGTTTAAAGGTCTGATAATGCTACTCCCATCTATCTAGATCATGTCATTATAACCTAGTAGTACATTTTTCCTTTGTACTTGAGACAATCAATAAGCTAAGTTTTGCACAAAATTCCAACCATGCAAGCCTTATCACTGCTTGGGCAATATCTATATTTACTGAGCAATGTATTGTGTAGTTAGGGGCATAAATTTTCTAAATGATGTTGCTCTGTCTAAACATTATTTTATCAGTTCTCAATATGCATGCAATTAATTATTTTGGATTATTATTAGAGTGCCAATACTCAGCTATTCCTGCAACCCTGCATCTTATGACAATTACTTAAAGCATGCGATTTGTGATAACCAATGGTAAGATCAATAGTTATCAAACGAGCTTTAAAGCATTATAAATTAATAGCAGTAAATGAAACCAAACTTCTCAGTTTTACAAGCATAACCCAAACCTGAAAGTTAGACGACAATGGCACCAAATCCATTGAGAATAAAGGCCCAAGAAGGCTAATGAAGACCACACAGAAACCAATAATAGACAAGGTGAAGATTGAAGCAAGTAGTTGCTTGTGAACAAAGGCCTCCATGAAATAGTTAGATGTCCTATAGATCACAGGGACAGATCGAGATTACAGAAAGGAGCATGAAGAACATTAGAGGCATCCCCCACTGCTTGAATGCTACATTAGAACCCTCCCTCACCGAATGAACACTAAATTAGAACCCTCCCTCATCGAATGAAGGGAGAACAAAATAAAGATTTAGTTTAGCAAGCCCATGCCCCCTCTCCCCCCCCCCCAAACATATGGCCTTAAGAGTTACATAGAAGAAGTTGCTAGATTCTAAACAATCAATGGAAAGTCCTAGATACCCAAGTCTTCCCCCTTCATGGCCTTGAAGAGTTACAAATGAGTTGCTAAATTCTAAACAATCAATGGAAGGTCCTAGAGTCTAAATAACCATGGAAAGCCACAAACTAGACCGCGATTATGCATCAAGCTTGGTCAATGACTCGCAAATGCTAATTGGCATAGTAGTTTCAATATTGGTATCATTTGTAGATTTATCTCATTTCTCTTACTTATTAAGAAAAGGTTTTGAGGTGCTTGCCACGTCGCAACAACACAGGTACCTCTCAACCATCACAAAAAAATGCCGTGTGGAAGGCTTTCTTTATCCACCTCTTTTTTCTTTGCCGGTGGAAGTGCTCTCTCCTTGCAATGCGCGCACATGCACACACACACACACTCTCTCTCTCTCTCTCTCTCTCTCTCTCTCTCTCTCTTTCTTCATAAAAGGTAATTGTATTAATTCTCTCTCTCTCTCACCGCTACTGCTAGAGTCCTCCCACCTACATTCTCTCTCTCTCGTGGTTGCTTTCCAATAGAGACAGTGGCAGGGTGGGGCATACAATGGCGCCAACGGGCATAGGTGGGCAGGGCACACAACGGCATTGTCAGGGCAGGGCGTAGGCAGTGGTGCCAACAAGCGTCGGCAAGGTGGAAGGACCCTTTGCAACAGGCGAGGCCTCTCTCTCTCTCAGTTGCCAGCGGTTGTAGGCAGGACAGAAGGCCTTCTGCAATAGGTAAGCAGGGCATAGGCGGTCCTGCCAGCCGGCGTAGGCAAGGTGGGGCGCACTGCGGTGTTGTCGATGCTCTCTCTCGCCTATCAGACAGCAATAGGGACAGCGGTTGGAGCGACAGACTGGGCGGTAGCGTGACCTGGGTGGTGCAACAACTGGACTCCCGAGGGCACCTAGACGCAGTAGGCCATAGCAGGTGGCAGCCTGGACACCAAGCCATGGCGGCTGGTCGCGGGCAGGTGGGGGGCAGCCGTGTAGATACGGCAGAGGCGCGCGACGGCTAGAAGAATAGGGGTGGAGGCAGCAGAGGCAACCATCAGGGCAGGCGTGCACAGAGAGAGAGAGAGAGAGTTTCTTTTTCCCAAAGAAAGAGCATTTAAACCTACCAATAAAAATCCTCCATGAGAAAAAGAGCGACGGAGGGAAATGTGAGAAAGAAAGAGAGAGATGGCACCATGACATCCTACATCAACGAACAACCACCTCAACGTTTAGACTCTGCATTTTAGAATACATGTAAGGTCCTTACATCATGATAGAGCCGGGGGAAATGTCCATGCAGAAGGGCAACGTCCAGAGAAATTCCAATTTGATGGCAGTCAGACACAAAAGCCTTCGAGTATGCCACAGGTTCTCAGTCGAAATAAGTAGCACATTTCTGTTGACTCCTATTTCTTCTCCTTAAACTGCAGTACAGAAGTAATAGCCTACTCTGGATAATGTTTCATCGTTTTGTAAAGGGAGTGAGTGCCAAAGTGTTCAATTCTTTCCCAGTGATGTGAAACAGCACGTTCTTTAACTTGCAGGTCGATGGGGAGACATTTGCCTTTTATTCACGCTACCACTCCTGGCGATGCTTATGAATGCAAAGATACTACACCAACAAAGACTTCTTGTCACAGCTTTGTAGATTGTAAAAAACGGTCACTTTAGTGTGTGTTCTATAAACAAATTTCCCTGCCAAATCTGTGAGTTCAATCTGAAAGACAAGTCAGCCACACTTCAAATAATAAAATCTAGAAATGCTTATCATTGCAAGTTTAAACTTAAACTTAGCATTACCATGCAAATACAGCAAAGTAGTTAACAATTAAGGATTGCCTTCCATAATAAATGGCAGCGAGAGTATCCAGAACTCTCATAGGAAACAAACTTTGTCAGATTACCCAAACAGAATGGGTTTCTGCTTGATTTCTTCATCCAGATCCCTAAGCTCACTTTACTTAGAGCTACAAAAAACCAACCCAGATCACACACATGAAGTGCATCTAACATCTAGCTGTACTGGAAGCTCAATTCATACGAAGGGGTGTACAACTATTTCGCAAGCTACTCCACGTTACACCTTGAGAGTAAACATAGGTGATAAGAGCGAAGCCTTAGGCTGCACCGACTTTTTTATATAGAGTGGACCTGTTTTGACAAAAGGAAAAACAGGCCACATAGCTTACCCTCCAATAGCTTGATAAGCTTATACTCAATGCTTAGTTGCTTGCATACCCAAACCATCAAGTTCACACAAATAGAGACGAGGATTAACTTGGACAAGACAGCCTTATCATGCTCTGAAGCCAAAAGGTTCTACTTTTCCATTCTTCACAATGATGGTACATGGTAATGGATATGGATCGAACCATTCAAAATCTGGAACCATTAACAAGACTATCTTCAACTGAAACCAATGCAGAATTCCAGTAGTGTTTATACACCACCATATGTCATTAAACTAAACATGTGCTTTTTCATTTTTATTCAATTACAAACGCAAGGGTGATGAAGCAACCTCTTGCTTCAAGTTCTGGCAAAAATTTGAATAGGACAATATTGAAAACACTATCATCTGAACCAATTTGTCATCTGGATGGCACATGTAACAACAGATTAACTTGACTGAAGTAGACCTCGTTCCTCCTATCCCAGGTGTCAGTAAAAGGTCTTCAACAAAGACCAGGTTGCAAAGCTGCTCTTACATGTCACAGATTTTTGTCCAGGAAAGACGCCCAGTGTGAAGCTTTTCAGAGATCAAAATGTTGAATGGCACAAACATTCATTCTCCAGTCGTGTTAAATTGACGTTATGAGCAGCATGCAGACTTCGGCTTGTTTTCTTGCGAGTCCTTTGGTGCATTAGGTCTAGAGATGGTGATTGTTGGTGCCTGTATGAAGAATGTACCACAATTGAATATCAAGTAAATCAACTAAAACTGTTTTAGGTCTAGAGATAGTGATTGTTGGTGCCTGTGTGAACAATGTACCTCGATTGAATATCAAGTAAATCAACTAAAACTGTTCTAGGTCCTTCATCACACAGTGATAAATTACCTCTGTTTTTGTTGCAGCCTCAGAAAGCCTTTGCTTGATGTCCCTTGCTATGGTGTAAAAGACTTGTTCAACGTTCATGTTTGTCTTTGCACTCTGCAGGTACAAAATCAAACCACTCAAACACCTGGATGAAAGAAATCTTACAGGGCTCTTACATAGTGGACATTGTACCTTACTGTGAGCTCAAATCTGCTTAATACCAAAACGCATCACAGAAACAGAAGAAATCTCAGCCTTGTAATTCACTAACACCATCAGTTCACTAAAGACCACATCAAACACACTTTTGACCTTCCAAGCCATAGAATTTACTGAAACCATAGTAAAAAACACAGGCAAGAAGGACTTTTGACCTTACAAGCCATAAGGATTCACTGACAGGAGTATAACTCTAACCTTGCAGGGCCATAAGAATCAACTCGCACCTAAAAGACAAGCCATCTTTGTTTGCACTCAGAATGAACGAGATCTAATTAGAACTTGGACACATGGACAAGGATATTGGCATGCAAAATAACAATATAAACTGAAAGTTTTCCAAAAGAAGTACAAGCCGAAGACATCACATGCCTCGTTCAAAATTAAGCAATGCAAATATAGATTGCTACCTTGTACGCAATCTCCTACTAGTGTTTGTTACTGGACATGGTGTAATTATGGTGATCTTGATAGCAACATTCTCAATTTGGAAGTGACCCAAGTCACTACCTGACGCTCAGTTAATTGTCACAATCAACCAACACTATAAACCAATTACCAATGTCACTTGGTTCCCGTATATATCATCTACATTATTGAACTACCCATCCCTTTCACATATGATCTAAGTAAAATATTCCCAGTTCTAATCCCACATCCTGGTTGCCTAACATTTTTTATTCATCTTTGCAGACACTGTACAAAACTGATAACTGGACCACCTATTGTATGCCCCTGACAGATCCTTCCATCAGGTAGGCCTGATAGGCGGCAGCTTACCCTGTGGAGACTCACAAAGCCTGGTCAGCCTGAAGTATCAATCCCTCTACTCCAACCTATAATCATGTGTAAGACTAACATTGAACCATATAATTATAAAGCCCAGTAATGAAACTGAGATAGATAATAAACAAGGTGTACAGAAGCAAAACATCACTTCCAGGGGGGGAAACATGCAACTCACTGTTTCAAAAAAGTTCAGCCCATACTCATTTGCCAAAGCTTGACCACGTGCAGTTGACACAGCCTGACAAATAACAAGCCTTGTTACAAAGACAAAGAGCTGAAAAGATAAACATGCATTGAAAATTCAACAAGACTCAGGTAGAGAGTTACTCTCTTGCTTTCATCCATGTCTGCTTTGTTTCCAACCAATATCTTGTTAACATTATCAGATGCATGCTGCTCAATGTTCTTTATCCAGTTTCGAATATCTGAGGCATCTGGTTAAGACTACACTAGTGCACCTAGAGTCAAAAACAAGGAAGAGCACCTAGTTGAAAACATTTAACACATTCTGGGGCCAAGCTCTATAGTTTTCAAAATTCTGTCCCTCTGCAGCTGTGAGGTTAAACACACCAACTCAACAAAAACATCTCTTAACATGGGATATGTTTCTAGCATGTGAATGTGATATATTCTACAGAAATGATTATAAGACAGCCTAGTCCAGGATCAAACACTGGGACCATGAGCGCAGCCTTTGTTGGGACCACCCAGGACTTCAATTCTGTAACTGGAGCCCTCTTTGGAATTAGCTGGCATTCCCTTCTCTGTAAACAGATAGAAGAACCAACAAAAAGGATACTGTTGAATGATGACTCGTCTGTAACATCATACACTAGGATGATCCCCATTGCTCCTCTGTAATAAGCTGAGATGATAAGCCAACCGGCAACATCACATCCATCCGTTACATCAGAGTCAATAATTCAAGAGATACACAAATGAACAGAAAACTAAGTATAAGTGAAACTGTAGATCCACATGTTTGCTTGACCTGTGGTGATTGTCCGAAACCGTTCCTGGCCGGCAGTATCCCAAATCTGAAGCTTGACACGTTTGCCATCAAGCTCTATTGTTCTAATCTTGAAATCAATCCTGTGCGGAAACCCTTGATACTTTGAGACCCACTCAGCAACCCCTCAAGTTCAGGAAAGAAAGCAACATACAACAAAAGGGGAAAAAAAAAGAAAGAAATGCAAGAGGAGAAAGGACATCCATACCCTATGGTAGTGATGAAGCTTGTAGTGAAGGTGTCGTCGGAGAAGCGCAGAAGCAAGCAACTTTTCCCTACACCTGATTCCAATAGGCCAGGCGGGAGATCAGAGATGTGTACCAGAGACGGCAAAAGAACGGCAAGAAAAAACGATGCAGAGAATGAAAGCAGAACAGAGAAAGCAGAAGGATGAAGGCATACATACCACTGTCACCGATCAGGAGAAGCTTGATGAGGTAATCGTGATCTCGAGCTCTAGCTGCGCCCGATGCCATGGCCGGTTAGCGGGAGGGACGGAGGGAGGGATCGGAAATGCCGAAGGGGGAGGGGATAAAAATGAAACGAAGATGGTGTGCCGCCTGCTGGGTTGGGGTATCTTCTTCCTTCCTCCTTCTCTCTCTCTCTCTGTCTCTCTCTCTCTCTGACTGAGCAGGCGGAGCAGGCGGAGGAAAAGGGGGCAAACAGGAGGGACAAAAATATGAAAGAGAGAAGAGGGGAGAGAGAGAGAGAGACACACACACACACACACACAAAAAGAAGAAAAGAAGGGAAGAATAAGAGTTTGATTTTGGCTCTGATTTTTGGTTTTTGGCCAGGCAGGCAGAGACAGCTAAACCTGCCTATAGGACACCATTTTTTACTCAGTGTATCCTCCCCCCCCCCAACGAAAAGGAGTTACTGCCCCCTTGACCTTGCTTTCCCCTAACCCCACCACTAATCCCACATGGTTTAATGAGTCACCCCTTGTTGACCTTGCCTTTCCCCTAACCCCACCACTAATCCCAAAATCAAGTAGATGGGAGAACTCCGTCAAAGAATCAAAAGTAGTTTTGCATGAACTTCTTCCTTAGCACACCCTCTCACACCTCTCAAATACTAACAAAGTGCCAATCTCCAAAAGGTTTTTTTATGGATGCTCATTTTTATATAAGATTGTTCACTAATATTGCCTCTCACACCTATTCGAGGTCATCAGCTCCAATCTCCAAAAGGTTTTCAATTGGATGCTCATGGTCAGATGCAACCCCATGGACTTGAGCAATGCAAATGCTATACAAGCAAGAAATGTGCAATGAAAAGTCCTTCGAGCTCTAAAGAAAGGTCTAAAAAGAGTAGGTTGATTTTTCATGAAGGTCCCAAAAAGAAGGATACCTTGAAGGGTCTCACAATTGAAGGTCCTAATAAGGAGTACACTCTTTCTCTTGTCACATGAGATGCCAAACAATCAAAGGAGTGCATTCTAAGGTGTCCATCCCTCATGCAATTCTTAAGACCACTCTATCAAGCAAATTGGAGGTAAGTGGCAAGTCAATAAGCATTTGAAGAACTTTATCTTATGACAATCAAAGTAGCATAAGGAGTAGCAAACTACGTTATGCATGACACATGAAAAATGAGAGGTAGCCACATGAGGGCCTATCAAACTACCAAGAGTGATCAAATGAAAGACAAGCCAAGACCAAAGAAGTCCCTAAAGGAGTTGGCTTGGATGCAAACAAACTAAGGGTTGGACTTCATAGTTTAAGTGAAACTCAACAAGATCCAAGTTAGTCAACCCACCTAGGAGACTTTCAAGCACAAGCTTGAGGATAAACCAAATACAAAAACAACGAGCAAAAACATTAAGGAATAAGGGAACCCCACACCCAAACGTACAAAAATTAGAGACCATAGAACCTTAAAGGGCTTTGTTATAGCTATGGAGAGCAACTAACCCACATAGGAATATTTGCATGGCTTATTTAGACTACACTCCATCAAGAAAATTCACAATATTCTCAAGAGACAAATGCAAAAATAACTAAAATCAACAACCATGACCTTGAATGCTTTACAAGCAACATTGCATGGACGAGCCATGATTTCAATACACAAACCACATCTAATAGTGTAGCTACTATGAACTCAAAAATTTGCATTCGAAAGGTGGATTTGTGAACCTAGGTCGAGAACACAATGAGTCAATACACCTACCTATCTTATGGTCAAACTTACTATGAAAAGAGGGTATATGATTGATGCTCTCATTGATGAAAGAGCAAACTTCAATATCGTAATATATGATGTATGGACTAAAATAGATTAGCTAGAGCTTACACAAACTAGCACAACCCTCAATCCTTATGGGCGAAGTCCTATTCTCTCTTAGGAAAATGTAGAATCTTCACAACTATCAAAACTGAAAGCTTGCCCATCTTGTTTCCTGCACTTTCGAACTATGAAGATGTGGGAAAGGAAATACTCCTTGGTAGCTTTTAGTTGGGAAACAAAATGTGAGGCTAACTATGTAGCATAAAAGATACATTCGAGACTTTTGAATGTGAGGATAATCACAACTTTCAACAAGGATAATCTCATTGAACCTCGAGGGAAAGGCAAGGAGCAAGCCCCTAACTCGAAAGAGATATCTAGTCATGGAAGTAAAGAGATCCTTGAGGAGTTTCTTAATGCACATAACAAAGAGAGGAGACCACTTAGCACAGGTTCCCCCCCTCTCCCCAAAAAAAAAAAAAAAAAAAAAGAAATCTAGTTGTTGATACCAAGGATATTGGCATAGCCTCCAAAACAACCACATCTAAGCAAAAAAGGGCTCCTTATAAATGATGGAAAAGATCTAGACCTTATAAACAAAGATGTCAATAGAGAGCTAGCATAAAGCAACAATGGGTTTGAAAGCTCCTCTTGCATGCTCAAGTGCATGACATAGGAAATCGTTGGGTATAGTTACTTAAACCACCTATTGCACCACCTCTATCATACCATACAAGAACCAAGCACCCCCCCTCAATGAAGGAGAACCAAATCTAAACAAAGAGCCAAGCTAGAAGATGGACTACTAAAGACATCAAGAGTGATCAATTACCCCAAAGAGAAGCAAACCTCAAGAGGAAACCCTAAAGACTACTACAGGTGAAAAAGAATTGTAGTTAAAGAAAACTCTCAAGTCATCTAGCAGAATGGAAATAGCCAAAAAAACTCACTCCTCCAAAGGAAGAAGCTAAACCATCAGAACCTAGTGGTATCACTCGCCATAACTTAGAGAAGCCCCATGAGGAGACAAAAGAAAAAGAGAATATAGATGACAACTAAGTGACACAATTTCTAGACCATTTGAATGCCCCAAGTCTCCTAAGTTCAAATCTTGTGTGTCCAAAAGAAAGAAGAAGAAGAAAAAGACATAGTAAGTTGCAAGCTACTACAAAAACCACCAAAGTAGAGCCCATGGATAAAAACGTGAAGTTAGTAAACTTGTCATAAGATCAAACAGTAAATAGTTCCAAGTTCTCTTCTCCCTGGAATGATAAACCTTAGAATATGTCCAAGGATTCAAACCAACACTTACCTTCAATTGCTATCGACACTCAAACCACCAAAACCAAAGGTACTAATGCCTAATCAAGACTGGAATCAAAGTTGTTGTATCTACAAGTTGCAACTCCATCCATCACATCTAGAGACAAGGAATAAGCCTCTATAGTTACATTGAATAAGGATATGAATGAGGACCCCCCAAGCACGAGTAAGCCAATATCAAACAAGTCATGCTCATCTCAACCAAAACCTCTAGTTGAAGTTAATCCCAAATCAATGATTAGAACTCTTAGGGAAATGGCAATGGAGCAAGCTTGCAATGAGAATAGGGATGCCAAGAATTGTCTAATGGAATTGATTGCTAGGCTAAGATTATTTGCACATGTCTATGCCCATGTTGATATGGACACATTACGAAGAGTACATGAGGAGTACCTAGCATTGCCACTAATGTACAAACAAAAGGAATATATCAACAAACATTATAGTGAGCTTCTGGATTACCTCACGAGGCACATCTTTGATGAAGAAGATAAGGAATGTTGCTTAATCTCCACACTCCATGATGGGCTTTGCTAACAAAATACAATAACTAAAGCAAAAAGCAAAGAGATGTAGCCAATTTGAAAATTGTTGCTACAATATTCAAGCTTTGATGGCCGAACTTGGAGGTTAGCTAGCTTGGAAGAAAGATGAGCCATATGGTGGTCTCAAAGGGATCCAATGCATGTGGCTCCTACTTCTCTTCAAGTACTTGCTACTATACAAGGTATAGAGTTAGTTGGATTGATCCTAGAATACTCCCTACTTGATAAAATCCTTATAAAGGAAGAATTGAATGTTTTCAACAGACTTAAACAAGGAACAATACTACTTGACATTGCATGAGACTTATTCTTACTAGTAAATTTTCCATGACTCCTTCGTGCTTGTGTTGCACTTGAGTATAATCTTGCTTTCTACAACTACCTTCTTCCATCTCAAAGAGACATGGAATAAATCCTGTGAATGTGTACATAAATAACTTATGTATTTCAATGATTATACATAAATAAAATATAAAGCAAGCAAAACCTCACACACAAGCAATGTTGTCAAGCTAGTGCAACAAGAGCTAGAATCAATTCAACTCAATTTAAATAAGTGGTGATTCCTTTACTAAAACTCTTTTATTTTATTGAAAATGGATCAACTACATGTTCTGTCAAATCTTCACCAAGTGAATGCAGGATAGAGTAAGTCATTGAATTGATGGGTCAAGGGTCCCCAAAGCACCATGTGCCATAACTTCTCTTGAATAACCACTAGATATAACACTATCAACCAATGGACTAAGTAGAAGACCCAACCAAGGAAGCCTCCCAAGACCACAATATGCAAATGCCGTCCTCCTCATGCATGTAAGGCTTGGACAAGCATATCTATGTGCTATTGTTTCTTTCACAAGGAATGCCCTACTCCAATGTGAAGGTAGACATTCAACAACAATAGAAGTTTCCCCCCCAACAACCATTCTTTCGAATCTTTGAGGTACCTTGCCTCAAGTTCCAAGGACTACAAAATGATACCCTTTTGACATGGGTCTCCTTACCCTTACAATCTCGTAATGCTCACAAAAGTTGAAAGCCTTCTTGTACAATATTGTTACTCAAAAAGAAAAGAATAAGAATAATGAAAACATGCATCCACAAACACAACAACATACCTAGGGGCCCTCAAGTTAGGTATGCTTTGTGGCCTCAGCCAGTTGGCATCGCCCTTAACTCCCTATCCCTGCTTCATACTTCCCCACACAATCTCAAGGCACATCAAGGGAAGAACATACCTAGAGACCCATTTTCTAAGTCACTTGCATAATTCTCTTCATTCCTTCTCAAATCCCTCAATATCATTGCAATAATATCGAAAGTAAGACAATAGGCATAGCAATTGGGAATCTCCTAGTGTAGCAATCTTTACTAACTAATTTCATGAACCTCATCCATTGAACTTGATCACATAAAATCCATAATGCTCAGTAAAGTTCAAGGGTTCTCTTAAAAATTCTCCTTCAATTTTCTTGCCCCTTATCAACAACATTACTTTCCATCTTTTATAGATCAACTTGTATCTTGCTTCATCAAATTGATGGCAAGAACAAACCATGAAGCTATCTTCTAACTATGTATAATAGCCTATGTAAGCATGTGCTCACATAGTAATTGCACCATAACCTACACACAAATTGGGTCCTCCAGTGTGGGACAACACTCTAGGCTTGGTTGGAGTTTAACCCATCTCCCAACCTAGTAAAATGCCCTTCACATGTAGAAACAAAGTAGCACTCCCCTAGGGAGGGAAAGCATGAGAGGTTCTTCCTTGTAGATACAAGCAAATGTGGCAATTCTTAGTTTCTACCCTAACAAAAAATATTCCACTAGTAACCAACTTCAATCACCTCATTTAGATCTAACCACCCTTAGCAACAAAGGATGCCCATCTTGCTCTAATCACCACTTCTGCTTGACATCCAAGACACCTCCAACCACGGCTTACCATGCCATCAAGCTTCAATGATGTTCATTGCCCCTCCTCACAATGTCCACATGATTGTCCTTGGAATACCCTATCTATGATGCAAGTGGAAGCATGCTACCTTCAACAAAGAGTGCCATGGAACTAGCAATCAGGTAGGAGGGGGATAGTTAATCACAAATGGCAAAAGCAAAAGGCAAATATTGAAAATGGAAAAAGGTGAATAAGAATGCAAATCTAGCAAAGATGTAATGTGCTAGGAATAATTTCATAAGGATTAATCCTTTCTAGCTATTTTATTATAGGTAGGGCCATACATATTGTGCATTACCATAGTTCCTGATTAATTATTGCGATTACATACTTATTTTTAATATTAATTGAGAGTTGGGTTCAACTACCATGCAAGTTGTAATATTTCATAGTGTTGGAGAGGAAGGAGCGTAGCTAGGTGAGGTTGTGAGAAGTTTGCTTTGATCCACTTTCAATAATACAGGCTTAATTAATCCAAGGCATATGCATAAAGTAAAGGAGGTTGAGTAAGAGGTGAAAAAGAAGAGTAGGGTGCCCAACCTAACCCCATGCATAAATATAAAAAACTAAAATGATAATCTCATTCTTATGTGTGTGCAAATTTGAGAGCTTTGTTATTCTACTTGCTCCCATTCTATATTCTTATGCATCATCTCGAGAGCGAGCAAGGGAGAGTGAGAGTGAGGAACTTGGGAAGTGAAGCTCCTCTCTTGAAATGAGTTATTCTCTTCTTTCCCTTCTTCTTAGGTGAGAGGTAGAGTGGGGGAGAGGTTGGATTATCTCTCTTCTTCTCTACATTTCCTCTTATTGTGATGGAGCACACTTGGATTGGATTGGTAGCCATGGAGTAGAGGAGGTGGATTGAGGAGCAAGCCTCAAATTGTGGAGCCACTTGTTAGCCTTCGATTATGGTATCAATAGAAAGGTAAGGAGTTGAGTTCACCACACTTCATTGGTTGAGAAGTTTTGATTCCATTGGATTGAGAGAAGAGTGAGTAGATTGGTGAGAGAAGAGTTAATGGATCAATGAAAGAAGAAGAGTTCTATCCAGTGCCTCATTACATTTGCAAAGACATCAATGTCAAGTGATTTATTTAGTAAAAAGTGAGTGATTTTAGGTCTTTGTTTTACGTTGGAGTTTGTATACTGGTAGACACAACCAAGAGTTATGGCATCCGTAGCTATGATAGATGGGCTACTTAGGAAAGGCCCAACCAAGGATCACCAATTCATACTATAGATCATGTAGAAGGATACATTATAGGGCCACTTGATCCACTTCTAGAAGCTAAGGAGTATGCCATGACAAGGATCCAAGTGGGATTTAGCTCGAGCAACACATTCTTTTTGTAAAGATAAAGGTAAGTGATATTTTAAATCAATTCAAATATAGTTCTCCCATGCATTTACTTTACACCACCAATTGTACCACAAAGTCGACATATAAACTTACCAAGGATCCTTGATCGGTGCCATTCACTAATAGAGGATTGAAATCAATGTATTTACTTTTATGTATGATGTTGATGAGTGTCTTGAGCACATCTTGGTATCAAAGCCATTCTCCACAACTACATGGAGCTTGATTGAAGGCTGAGGTAAAGGCATTCGAGCATGAAAGTAAGTAAGCAAGCAATGGGTAAGAAGCTCTTCCACCTTGCTCAATTTACCTTGGGTTATAGTGGCAAGAGTCTCTCCTAAGGTTGGCAAGGAAGTTGCAGTCTCTAATTGCAACAAACCTTAGTGAGCAAGGAAAATAGTGTATATACTGCAAATAATCCTTATAGGGTCTTACCACTATGTTTTTTGGCATTTGAGATCATTTCAGCCTCCATTTTGGACCTTTCAATTGGACAACATTTTTTTGGTATATTATAGTTTTGATTGTGTTGGCCATTTACAGATGCACAAGTTACGGATTTCAAGGTGACAAATCTTGTAACTATAAAATCAATCCAATATATTATTGTCTAAGCTATATGAAATCATCATACATATTGAACTTTATCCAATCTAGAGCCATACCACCTTGATGGGTTTTATTTATTATGAAAAATTCCAACATAGAGGGTAGTACCACCTAGATTGGCTTTGTGCATTGTAATAATCATAATCTCTTTTGAAATTAAGAGGTAAATTTGATAAGGAAAATTGGAACATAGAAGGCTATGCTTGCCATTACTTCACTACACATATGAATATAAGATATTTCATTAGGAAAATCTTTACTATTTTTTCCTAGAAAAATGCCATTTAACTAAGGATTGATTGAATGAAAATAAGGATCAAGATTCTTTCAAAAATGATATTGAAATTAGCACTACATTGGTCCTAATAGAGTATGTACATTGTATGCAAACAACCTTGTTGAAGTCTTTTCATAGATAAAGGGGTTATCAAATTATCACATCAATGTAGCACATAAGTACAAAGAAATTGTTGCCATGGATCCATCTAGGGGCAAAGGGTGTGGAAATTAGGTTGGAATATCCCATAACTTCACAAACTTTTGGCTTGTTCAAAAGTGAGGTTCTTGAAGGTCATGTGCTAGTATAATAAAAGAGTTTCTCTTAAAAGAGCAAGTGCCCATTGTACATACCGGCTTTGATAGTAGTAGTTGGATTGTTTGCTATGTATCTATTCTTTTTTATTTGAAAATGGATTAGTTAAATACACTTTTTTTAAATTATGTGACCATTGCATTAATTAATAAATGTGATGATATTTAAAGCATCCTAAGTGGATAACCCTTTCAAAACCAAAAAAGGATTGTTGGGACAAAATATTCACAGTCTTAACATATAATAAAGCTAGCAAAGTGTTACACTCGAAATTGTGAGAACTTTTTGGCAGCCACTTTGAAGATATGTTTGTGATGCTTTAGGTTGCAAAAATTACTTTTAACCTCTCTAAGCTAGGTATTGACATCCTTGTCAATCCCTTTGCTAATTCTAGGGTCCCTCTTAAGTTTGAGATTTTTTTAATGCTAGATTGTTTTGAAAATTGCCCCTCCAACTAGCACCTATAGCTTACAGCTCTCCAAATTCATATTTTCCTTGTCCCCAAGCAAAGTCTGCTTGCACCTAATGGTGTTATGAAACCTAGCCCTATCAATTAATTTCTCGAATGCCTTCCATATATGAGGATAAAAATGGCACTCCCAAAAGAGGTGGAAGATATCCTCCTCTTGTTTCCCACAAAAGAAACACATAGGACTAATGGTTGTCAACTTACTCAATTGCTGCTTTTTAGTAGGTAGTTATTGGAAAAAGGACTATTCACAATAGTGTGTTGAGGTAGCTAGAGGGAGTTTCCTTCCATGTCCTTCTATACATCTTAATCCACACTTGTAATGAATCATTGGGAAATCTTTGGTTCAAACCTCGGTAAATGTCCATTATCCTCCTTCTTGAAAGAGCTACACCCCTTGATCATTTGAATCTTTATACCATTCTTCATTAGCCTTTCTTCCTCTTCAAGTTATTGAAGCGATCCAAAGGTCCTTCTTTCTCTATAGCACTAGTTGAATCCACTCCTCTTTGTCCTAGAGGTTAAAATCCCTTTGTAGCTCTTCAATCGATTTGAGTTGCAATGTGGTTCCATTCTAGACATAAATCTAGCATGTTATGCCCTTACTTGCAATTCTTTTGGCAAGCCTTGGCTTTTCCTTGAGTGAAACATAGCCATTGTGGAAGGCAGTGTGCATACACCACAATGATTGATTGAGGGCTAGATCTCCCCTAGGGTCACCTTCCCACTCAACTTGGTGAAATACTTCCTACTAGCTCCCCACTAGTGCCATAATCACATTTGAGCCTTTGATTCACAATCTAACTCTGGTTGCAACAGTTTGTTAGCATGTCCCATACCTATGATGCCACTTAGAAGCATAGGCTTGCCTCAATCGTGTGCCTTTCTAAGATTCCCTAAGGTTGTTGGACCTCTAGTTGCTTGAGAAGGGAGAACTATAACCTCCATGCTCTATCCCATTGTGGTCCATATGAAAGCCTTGAGTAGCATTCCAATTTTCTTCTAGTACCTCCAGGAAAAGGGAAGAATAGAGGCCATGAAGTATGAGCAAAGTATACTTTTCATGATGATAAATTTCCCAACTAGTCCCTATGTGTGTCTAACCTAGGCTTGGAACTTGATTTTGATATTGTTAAAAAGTCAATCAAGATGTTGGACAAGGTTAATCCCTATAAGCATGGATTGACTACATATGTAATTACTCAAAAATTTATGTCAAGATGCATAATTACCATGTTAACATGTTTATACTAATTAGTATTTACTCTTGAGTAGGTGAAAGATCACTTGATAACCACTAGGCTTTTTGAATTTCTTGAAAGGTAGAGCCCAATGGAAGCACACAAGTGGAAGCAAGAGCTATGACAAATGGAGCAAGAGAGCAAGAGAGAGAGACACAATATGTGGGAACTCCAACAATCACAATGTATGACTGGCCTTCCCTATTTCAATAGCCATTGAACGAATAAAGAATAAAGTGATAGTAATGGGTGCCCACCATTTGCAATGTATAGGTATGCAAACATAGTCTGTGTAGTAAATATAGGCTGATGTAAGCACAAGTGCCTTTACCCTCTCCCCCCCCCCCCGCCCCCAACAACCTCACACTTAAAGATAAATGTGCCTCAACTGAGGAGAGAACAAGAAAAGTGAAAAACTACAAATGCACATAAAGTATAATAGGATAAGGAATAGATGACATCTCATCCTGCGACCATAATCTTCCTAAGGAATACAAAATGTTTTGTTGAGAGACTTTTGGTGGGCAAATCTATGGGATTCTTGTTAGTTGAGATCTTGACAAGCTTAATAGACTTATCCTCTACCCACTTCATGATGAAGTGATAGCGCATCTCGATATAATTTGACTTCACATGGAAAAGCTGATTCTTAGCTAATTGGATCTCACTCATAGAATTCAAATGCCATATAGGAGTAATAGTAATACCAAGGTTTGCTGTGACAGGGCCTCCTTGCAAGTCTTCATGGCTGCAATATACTCTACCTCAGTAGATAAGGACATGCATTTTTGCACCCTAGATGTCCAAGAAACAACACCTCCAACAATAGTGAAGACATACCTAGAGGTGGAGTTCCTACTATCTACATGTCTTGCATAGTCGGAGTTCTTGTAATCCACAACTAGAGGATCATGGCCACCATAGCAAATGCTCATATCTATAGTGTCTTGTAGGTACCTCATGATACCCTTCATGGCGTCCCAATGTTGCCAGCTAGGTGTAGCCATATAGCATGCCACAACTCTTATTGCAAATGCTATGTTAGGGGAAGTGGCTATCATGGCATACATAAAAATGCCCATGGTGGATGAATAAGGGATCTTGGCTATCTCATCCTTTTACTCCTATAATTGGGGATAATCTGCCTAGCTAACCTTCATATGGGAAGGTACAGGACAATGAATAGACCTAATATCATACATATGGAATTGCTTAAGCATTTTCTATATATACTCCTATTGTGATAGGTAAAGGAGTCCCTTAAAGCGATCGTGCCTTATGCATGTACCATGAATATGTGAGGCTTGCCCCATGTCCTTCATCTCAAAGCTATTCTTGAGTCGAGTCTTCAATGCATCTAGCTCATCATGAGCTCTCCAATAATCAACATGTCATCAGCATAAAGTACCAAGATAATAAGGCTACCATCAAGAGCCTTCTTTATGTATAAACATGGATCCATATCATTGCAAATATATCCCTGTTAATGCATGAAGGCATCAAACTTATGGTACCATTTTCTAGGTGCATACTCAAGGCCATAAAGGCTCTTTCTCAACTTGCACACTAGGTGTTCCCTACCCTTTTCCATAAATCCCTTAGGCTACTACATATAGATATCCTCATGTAAGTCCCCATATAGAAAAGTTGTTTTCACACCCATTTGATAAAGGTCCAGATTTAATCACACAACTAAGGTCAAAACCAATTGTAGTGTAGTCCTCTTGACTACAAGGGAAAAGGCTTCATCAAAGTCAACACCATTCTCATGCTTAAAACCCTTAGCAACCAATTTGGCCTTGTATGCTGGCTTGGGACATCTAGGGGTACTCTTCAACCTATATATCCACTTGTATGGCACTGTATGTTTCCCATTGTGCAAAGGAACTAAATCCAATGTATGGTTTTTTGGGAATGAATGAAACTCAAATTGTATGGCCCCCTCCCAAGAGTGAGTATCATCTTCATGCATGGCCTCCTCATAGCATAATCCATGGATGGCACAAAAAGCAATCAATCTCACTAGTATTTGTCACCATAACATAATCCATGGATGGCACAAAGCAATTAGCTATCTTTAGTAGACCATCTCAAAATGAGTTGTGGGGCATGTACATCCTATACAACATCATGATCGTAGGCCACTAGAGTATTAGCTGCTATAGGCTATCTACCTGGTTATGTGGTAATAGGAGGTTCCTCCTAAAAGATCACCCTATGTACCTCAATTACATGCTTAGGCTGCTTATGCATCTTCTCCTCATGGAAAACAATATCATGGATGTGGATAAGGTTCCGAGTGTGCAGATCCCATAAGTGATAGCTCATCTCACCTACATCCCTATAACCAAGAAAGATGCATTTCATTGACTTAGGATCTAGCTTATTACATTTATCCTTGGATACATGGGACAAAGCCTCACATCCAAAGACTCTAAGATACACATACAAGGGAGGTTTTTCATATCATATTTCCTCTGTAACCTAGCAAACCAATATCAGTATATTAGGATCTATTTATCAAATGTACTATAATCCTAATTGCCTTAGCCCAAAAATACTATTGTAAGCCTACCTAACTAGGCATACTATAAACTCTTTTTTGAATGAACCTGTTCATGCACTGTGGAATATCAAGCTAATCAATTGATGCTTAATATCCCTCATCATGAAACTACTCAAATTCTTTAGAAACATACTCACCCCCATTCTCAGACCTTGGGTATTTCTACTTATACCCAAATTGGTTCTCAACTAGAGCAATCCAATGCTGAAAAAGATATATAGGACATTTGATTTTGCTTAATAGGATATGCTTAGATTTTATACAAATAATCATCAATGAAGGACATGGAACCACATACATCAAAATGCACCAGAGCCACAGGCTCACCCATGTGTGTAATGCCAAACTTCTTATGAAAATTGTTTGCCTATCTAACATAAAGACAATGATTACAAAAAATCAAAACATTTGTAATCAAGAGGTAGAAGATACTACAAATGCGAAGCATTTTCATTCCCTTTAAGGACGTTGTCCAAGGCAATGATGTCGGAAAGATACATGTGATATGTTAGCCATTAGCCAAAACATGGTCAAGGGATCCATATATAAATAAAGAATAGAGGCTACCAATCTTGGTACCTTGAGCAAAAATAATATTTCCACATGTATTCTTCCATGCAAAATCATCAAAAGATTCATAATGGCCTGCATCATCCAATTGTCTAGTATAGATAGAAGACTTTTAATCAAAGTCGGTATATGATGTACATTATATAGAGTAAAAGAGGTGCCTAAAGGAAATTGTAGCCATGATCCCCAATGCCAATAATATCCAATGCCAAGTCATTTTCCAATCTCATAGAACTTTCCACCTTGCGATAGGACTGAGACCAATGCTTATGCAGGGTAATATGAGAGGAAGCTACGAAGTCAAGCAATTAACACTGAGAATATATAGATGAAGTATCAGTTAATTGAGAAGCATCAAGAGAGGAAGTGATGCCAGGAGGCATATTTCATAGTGGATTCTGTGATCACTATGGATTATGTAAAACTAATTATTTGCCGGGGCTCGTACACAAGGTCGATTCCTCGTGCAAGAAGTGGAAAGGGACGCCTGTCCTTTTCGGGCGTCAAATTAATTTAATGTGCACATGGGTGATTTCGTAAAATACATATTAAATTAATCGACATTTATGAGTTCAGAGTGTGCACTCGAATTAACTTAAGATCATGACCTATTTAATTATTTTGTAGATGAAGACTGTTAGGTATTCACTTTTATTGGGTTTTATTTAATTATTTCTAACAATTGTGAATGCTTCAATTGATGTGTAGAGCAGGTGATGGAGGCATTGGGTAGCACACCGGGCGATGACGTGAATCCAAATGCCTAGAAGAATTACTATTTTGATGGTTGCGCACCTTCTCACTAAAGGCATGGCGCCAATATTTATTTAAGCATGCTTATTTATTAAAGCACTTGAAAAAATATTTATTATATTATATGCGCATATGCGCTCAATTATATATTTCATTATTTGATATTTGTATTTGGGCACAGCTCGACTTTTGGATGCCCAAACGCCTTATTTTATATCTTGGCAAAAGCAAACACAAAATCAAAAGTATGCTATTTGTAAAGTTGGCTATTTTTGGGCTTGGAGTTAAATAAATCTATAAATATATGCATTGTGATGCGCTCATATAAGGCATGGGGGGAGATTGCACCCAATTTGTATTTTTGTCTCATGTCATGCAAATTCCCTTTTACTTTTCACTTGAAATTATGAAGGTTTGTAGAGTTCTTTGTTCTTGGGGACCTTCCACATTCACTATGTATGCACACAACATTTGATCTTATATGCACCAGTGGTATTAGAGCGAAGCTGAGATCAAGAGCTTCCAATCGCTTGCCATCTCGCACGAAGGCAAACCTTCTAGAATGAATGGGCTCTATAGGCTGTCTCACAACGAACTGTCAATATAGGCATGTTCCTAGCGGTGAAGAACCCCCTGATGTACCCTCTGATCATGAAGGACCTCTCACAATAGGTGGAGGACCACTCGGGAAGCCCCTTTGTCAAGTTGTTTTTCTCACAGAGAAAGCAATTGATGTTATTGGAATTGTTAAGCTTAATGCTTAAGCTTAGAGAGCTTAAGCTCTAAACTTCTCAAATTAGTAATTCAGCATGAACTCGCTGATGTCGATTCTGTCAAAGATATACCATCGTCCTGTACCGAATTTGTCAATTTGCTTAAGCTTTTTAAAAGTTTTAAGCTATTAAGCTTAATCCAAAGCTTAAAGTTTAATTATCAATCTCTTACATAGCAGGTGTTCATACTGTGGTACTCTCGAATTGGTTTTGAAGCTTCAGTAGGCCCCTGCTCCCACTTGCAACTTGATTGAACGGATTTACAACAAGTAGACTATCATGCGCAGTGTATGTGGAAGACTATTTTGCTTTGAAGAAGACCATTTTCAATTGTTGTACCCAAGAAAAGCAAGATCATAAAAGCAAATGCATACTAATAAACAAAGCAAGTTCATGGTGATCTTATTCACACGTGACTAGAAGACGAGTGATGGATCTTCAATCAAATCCAGGATGTTGAATTATAACATGGACGATTTTATGGGCGAAGGCAATTTGCCAGAGCTGACTATGGAATAGAAATTGGATCTAATCATGATGTAGCTTCAATAAGAGTGAAGGGAACGTCGAAACTTGCAAGCACAACTGGCTACACTTCAACAATCCATTGTCGATCAAGATGGAGCGCAACCTAAAGATGTCATTTGATGTACTATTGATGCGACACTCGATGCACAAGCTCTTAGAAAAGAGGCAAAGAGAAGTAAAATAAAAGTTAAATTCCGCACTTATAATGGGCAACGTGATGGCAAAATTGTTCTTACTTTCATTAGTTAGTTTGATGACTATTTTCATGAAGAGCAATATGCTGAAAAAGATAAACTTAAATGTGTAATTAACCATCTGGCAGATAGAGCATCATTATGGTAGACAGTTGTCTGTAAAAGTGTTGATTGTCCCTCTACTTGCCTTTCAAAAGAATTTTTTTGCACAATTTCCTTCTGCCTCAATTCCATGAGAAAGTTATCAAATAGTGGAGTCTTCTACAATAAAGAGATCTTCGAATGCTTGAAGATGTTTCTAGAGTGCCTTATTTCCACTTCGAATGCTTGAAGATGTTCCTAAGGCGACCCACAAGCGCAAGCATATGTCTAGTTTGCTTGGTTACTTCTATGTGGAAGTGAATATGTTCAAGCCAAAGACTTTGGAGGATACGATTTCTTTAGCGCATGATGCGGAGGATAAAATTCATGGATGAGAAAAGTGACCACAACAACTCTTGGTTAATGGTAACTTTGGTACAAAGCAATTCAATTCTAACTTTCGAAAATTCAATCAAAATTGCTTGCTCCTTCTTTTTTTTCGTAAACCTTGGACTCGACCTCCTGCTTTATCATCAAATACAAATTCAAATCCTAAGCCTTCCCTCCAGCAGCCAAATCCCAATACATCCAAACTTCCAGCCCTTATCAACAATGTCTCCAAAGCAAAGCCTATGGTTTGCTACAAGTACCATCAACCTAGACACTTAGCAGCGAACTGTGAGTCCAAGAAGCAAGCTGTTCAAATCAATCACTTGGGAGCAACTGATGACGAGGACCATGAAGATATGCCAGACTTAATTGAAGAAGATGATGATATCAGCGATGCTTTAGATACTTTACCAGGTATGCCAAATCCTCATTCGTTATTAACAATGAAATATTTTGTGCATGGTCAAGAAAAGATTGTTTTGCATGATGATGGAAGCACGCATGATTTTTTTTTTGCAAAGTTGGTAAAAGAATTGAATTTATCTACTATTCCAACTCATTATTGCATAAAGACTGCATTCTTAGGCACTAGGTACAATGGTACACAAGAAGTGCATGATTTAGAGATTAAAATCAGTGATTATGTTGAGCGTAGAAATTTCTTGGTTATGCCCTTACAAGCTAGTGATATTATTTTAGGAATGCCTTGGCGTCACAAATATAACCCTGTCATAGATTATTTAACACATTCCATGAAAATTCATTTTAACGGAAACCAAATCACATTACATGGATTGCATACCTTTGATAATTTTCCATTGCTTAGTCACACATAGGCTAAACTTGCATTGAGAAAATGTAGTAATTTAGTATGGGTGAATGAAATTGAAGCTAAGGAAAATTAGATATATCCTAGGCATGCACAATTTATTTCATAATTTAAAGATTGTTTTGCCACCTGGTTTACTACCTACACGTCCTCAATACCATAAAATAGATTTAATCCCAGGTTCTCAACCACCATGCAAAGCATCTTATAGACACAATCAGATTGAACAAAAAGAAATCCAAATACAAGTTGAGAAACTGCTGAACCCAGGACTCATTATGCCCAGTAGTTCTCGTTTTGGTGCACATGTCCTATTAATTAAGAAGAAAAATAATACATATAGGATGTGCATTGACTATCGTGCCCTAAACAAAATCAATGTTAGAATAGATATCCGATCCCTAGGGTAGACGACCTCATGGATAAACTACAAGGGGCCATTGTTTTTAGTAAGATAGATCTCAAATCTAGATATAATCAAGTACGCTTGGATACACCTGACCTTTTTAAGACTGCATTTAAAACTCAGTTTGGTCATTATGAATTTCTTGTTATGTCTTTGGTTTGACCAATGTGCTAGCTACATTCAGTCATATGATGAATCGTATATTTTTGAAGTATCAGAATTATGTGATTGTTTTCTTTGATGAGATATTGGTTTTCAGTAAGGATGAGAATGAGTATTGTGAACATTTATCTTTAGTTTTCAAATTGTTGAAAGAGAATCAATTATATGCTAACTCTGACAAGAGTGAATTTTTCCAAACCCAGATTGAATACTTAGGTCACATTGTTTCTTCTAATGGTATCTACGTTGATTCTAAAAATATAGAGGCAATTTTGAATTTACCAATCCCTAAAAATGTGCATGAGTTACATTCTTTCTTAGGCCTTGTCAGCTTTTATAGAAAATTTTCTCGAATTTTTTCCAAAAATTTTCATTGCTTGCATTGCCTTTGACAAAATTGTTAAAGAAAGGTGTTGTGTATCGTTGGTTTGACAACCACCAAAAGTCTTTTGATTTGTTGAAATATACTTTAACATATGCACGTGTCTTGCAATTACCTGATTTTAGTCGACCATTCTTCCTAATAGTCACTAATGCTAGCAGATCAGGAATAGAAGCTATCCTCATGCAAGATTCACATCCCATAGCCTATTTTAGTTGTAAACTTAAACCTTTTGAGTTGAAGTATTTCACCTATGATAAATAATTGTTAGTTGTAGTCCAAGCTTACATCAATGGAAACACTATCTAATGGGATCTGAATTTATGATTAAAACTGAGCAACAAAGTATCAAACATCTCCTTAGTCAGCCACAAATTTTTGACCAGCCAAGAAGAGAAAATGTTGTTATAGATACATTGAGTAGAAGACCAAGTATCCATAATATTTCCATTCTTGATTGCCTTACTCATATGAAGGATACCTATGACCATGACCCATTTTTCAAGCGGATTGGAACAAATTAGTCACTAACAATTGGATTCCAATTGGTTCTTTCTCTTACTTTGATGGATTTATGTTTTATGAGAAAAGATTGTGTGTCACTTTTCAACTTAGATCATTTGTGTTGCATGGAATTCATTGTTCTCCATATCAAGGTCATAGAGGTATTATTTTCACTTTACAAACATTGGTTGAAGTTTTTTAGTGGTCGCAAATGGAATATGATGTTTCTAACTTTGTTTTTGAGTGTTTAATTTGCCAAAGAGTCAAGCGACACCATGGTAAGCAATATGGTTTGTTAGTGCCTTTACCAATTCTTGACTATCCATGGAAACATATTTCAATGGATTTTATAAGTGGTTTGCTTGATACACAAGCTAATCATGGTATGATTTGGACTATAGTAGATTCAGTAAGCAAGCATATTTTCTACCATGCAAGAAAACATTAACTGCATCTCAAGGTGCACAATTGTTTTTGAAGACTATTTTCACTAATCATAGTTTGACAAAAGTTATTATTTTTGATCATGATTCTAGATTTTATAATAATTTTTGGATTACTTTGTTTGCTAATTTGGATACTAAGATTGATTTATAATCTGCATTCCATCTTGAAACCAATGGGCAAACAGAAGCTACTAATAGTACAATTCTAGATCTTTTACGCGTGCACACAATTTCAAAACGACAAACATGGGGCACACATTTGCATCTACTTCAATTTACATACAGTAATACACCACACACAACTACTCATAAAGCACATTTTGAAATCATTTATTATCATAGATTGTCTACACATGTTACATCATTGTCGAATAAATTAAAGCTGCTAATGATATTGCCAATATACATGCTATTATTTTTGCTCAAGTTAAAGATATGATTGTGAAAGCCCGTCAATCATACATTAAATAAGATAATAAGAAAAGACAAGCCATGGGTTTCAATGTTGGTGATTATGTTTGGTTATGCATTGAAAAGAGAAGATTGAAAAGTGTTGAGAAACACCCTGCTGTTAAATTAGCAGCTAGGTTTTATGAACCTTTCAAAATAATTCATAAGATTAATGACAATGAATTTAAATTAGAACTACCTAAACATTGGAAGATCCATAATACTTTTCATATCAGTTTGTTACGACCTTTTAGAGGCTAGTTACCTATCCACCCTACCTATGAAAACACTCCTTTGTTAGAAGAAGAAACTGAAATCCTTGAACTTGAAACTATTCTAGACACTGACTTTATGACGACTAGAACTGACCATAGATATTCTAGATATTTGATTAAGTTTAAAAATCCTCCTATTGAAGAGGCCTAATGGATGCATGCCTGCGACCTAAGTGATTACCCCTCACTGCTAGCTCCACATTGAGCTAATATAATTGAGGACAATTGCTATTCCACCTCAGGGGTATGATGCTTGGAGGCATATTTCATAGTGGATTCTATAAAACTAATTTTTTGCCGAGGCTCATACATAAGGTGGATTCCTCATGCGAGAAGTTGACGGGGACGCCTGTCCTTTGCAGGCATCAGATTAATTTAATGTGCACATGGGTGATTCCATAGCAGGTGATTCTGTAAAATACATATTAAATTAATCAACGTTTACGAGTTTAGAGTGCGCACTCGAATTAAATTAAGGTCAGGATAGAGTTTCAACCTATTAATTATTTTGTAGCTGAAGACCTCGGCTGAAGACTACTAGGTATTCACTTTTTTGGGGTTTTATTTAATTATTTTTAACAATTGTGAATGCTTCAATTGATGTGTAGAGCAGGCGGTGGAGGCGTTGGGTAGCACCAGGTGATGATGTGAATCTAAATGCCTAGAAGAATTACTATTTTGATGGGCGTACGTCTTATCACTAAAGGCATGGTACCAATATTTATTAAAGTGCGCTTATTTATTAAAGCACTTGACAAAATATTTATTATCTTGTATGGACGTAAGCACTCGATTAAATATTTTATTATTTGATATTTGTATTTGGGCACAGCTTGGACGTCCAAATGTCTTGTTTTATGTTTGGGCAAAAGCAAATGCAAAAGCAAAAGCATGCTATTTGTAAAGTGGGCTATTTTTGGGTTTGAAGATAAATAAATCTATAAATACATGCCTTGTAAAGTGCTCACACAAAGCATGGGGGGAGATTGCACCCAATTTGTCTTCTTGTCTCATGTCATGCAAATTTCCTTTTGCTTTTTACTTGAACTTATGAAGGTTTGTAGAGTTCTTTGTTCTTGGGGACCTTCCAGCATTCACTATGTACGCATATAACATCCGATTTGCACACTACGAAGTTGCTAAGATGTACTCATCATGTGAATTTGGATGCACTATATTTATCCCTTCAATCTTTACACTGGACTTACTAGGAACAATGTTGTGATCATTAGACTTTTCTTGTTGGAGGGGAGCTACGGAGCTCTATCCCGAGACCTACGGATTGCTTATTGATCAAGAATTTCAAGCCGAGCAACCATGGCTACCTCTCACATAGCCAATGCGCAATGCCTACATTACGGGTGTAGTGAGCTTACCTTGATGCTCGATCAAGTTCCCTCCTCTCTCTTGCACTCCAGTAGCTTCACGATCCTTGCGGTAAGCTCAAGCAACCTCAAGCCCTCTCCGTCAAGCTCCATCCTCCATAGCCACGCGAGAAAAGAGAAGAGAAGATGAAGAGAGAATATGGGGAGCTTCTTCTCCAAGATCCCTCACTCTCACACACTTACTCCCTCACACTCCCTCAATCCCTCACTCGAGCGCAAGCAAGAAGGCAAGAAACAAGAGAAGAAGAAGAAGAAGCTTTGGCCACACACAAGAATGAGTTTCTCATTCACTTTTCAACTTTATATACAAAATCCTAAATCCCTTTTGGGTGGTCATCCCCTTATCCTCTTTTTTACATGGCCAGCTGTGGCCTAGACCCTTTTTCCCATTGTCTTTCTATCTTCCTAGCTTCCTTTCCACCTCCCGTCTACATTTACGAATTGCACAGGTGAGAGCCCAGTGCTCCTTAAATTAAATTACGATGCGCTTGTGCTCTTTTACAAAAGTATTGACTTGCGCTTTTCCTTGTGCACATTTTTTCCTTATTTGGGACTTTTTTGCGCTTCTTGTGTTTCTAGATTTTTCTTGGCGTGCCTTTGTCTTCCGTTTCACTTTGCCTTGGCCTTTGTCTTCTGCTTTAGCTTTTCTAGATTTTCCACCTTGTTCGTCTATCGGTTAACATTACCCCCTCCTAGACGAGTGCCAGTCCCATGGCACTCACCGTCGTAGGTAGCAGGCTTTGGCATGCACTGAAGACATGGGTGGAAGGGACATCGATGGATGCCATGGAGAAGTGTTGGTGGTGGTGTGAAGGAAGGTCCTTGGGGGCATGTTGGTGGCCTAGGTGGCTGGTGGTAGGGTGGTTGGAGTTGATGGTAGGGCTGTTCTTTGTTGGGGATTGCACTGATGGCCAGCACAAGTCTTGGTTTGTTAGGGATTCTGCACATGACGATTCTTGGCGGGCTTGCAAGATGATAAAGGATAAGAATTCAAAATTGGGTATCGATGAAGAGCGAACGACACTGTCGTTGGAGAACCTCTCATAGATGGTCTCTCCCTAGGGGTAGTGCTAGTTTCTCTATCGTGCACAAGACATAGTTCAATTAGTTTGGGAGACAGGTCAAACTCGAAGCAAGCTGAGAGTATTGTCCTGCACTTGAGGACCCAAACTTTGTATATATTTCGCTGCAGATATTATGTGAGTGCTTGTGCATACTTAGATATTACGTAGTTAGAAGATCGTGGGTTGGTTTCTTATAACAATGTGTGGATAAAGCAAAGTTGTCCATGTTGAGAAGAAGTACACGTGAAGGTGTATGAGACATCCTTTGCATTGTGACTGCACGACGTAGCATAATTGAACATAGGGATACCGCACTTTCGGTAGTAGCTGGGAGCTATTGGACTCGCTTGATGAGGAAGGTGTACTTTGCATGGCTATTCTTGCGGTGCTTACCACAATTGATTGCAATGGTATTAACGCAGAGTGCAAGAGGGAATTGTGCGAATGGGTCAGAGTGACATGTCTAACTATAGATGAGGTAAGCTCCCTAGGCATGTCCTGCCCTTGATGTGCCCTAAACAATTGTGGGTGATGCTAAAGGGCTAGGGGACTAGGGACGGAGCCTGCCGACCAAGGTCACTGGACGTGCCTAATTTGAGGACCCCTAGGTGCTTTGCTGTGATCGTGGGTGCTTCTTATCTTTTTCTTCTTTTCTTTTATTTTCTTTCTTTTTTTGGTTTTTTTTTCTTTCTTTCTTCTATCTCTTTTTTTTTCTTTTTATTTTTTTGGTTTTTTTTTTGGACTTGCCTGAGTACAACCATTGCAATATGTTGAGGCTATCAGCCTTTCAATGGGTTGGGAAATGTCAAGCTTTGAAGGCTCAGGAAATGGATATTACAGTGATGATTATGCCCTAGCCTCATTGTTAGAGAAGTAGTCGTTGAGATGGGGAGATACACTTGAGATATTGCAACCCTCTTTGGAATGTGCGATGTTGGTACAATTGAGGTAACAGCTGCCATGAGTGCCCGGCACAGAGTGTAATCCAGAAAGAGGAAGTGGTTAAGATCATGTTTTGGCCCATGCGACGTGGGCACTCGCACGGGTGATCTTTGCTTTCAGTAGCGTGGCTTTGTCGTGGCTCTTTGTGGGGTCGGTGGACTTGCAGTGACTTGGGCATTGAACACTTTTGCACAAAGACCTGCGTCATCCTGCATCCAGTTGTCACTTCATGAGAGTACATGCACAACATATGCTGCAACTATAATAAACCAGTGCAATGCAAGGAGACATCACTTATCTAAATTCCATGGTGTTGACTTAGATACTTACCACCTGCGCTTGATTAGCTTTTTCTTTTGCTAAAGACGTGAAATATATTAAATGCAAATATGAAAAGTTTGTACAATCGGGGAATATGTCAGCACTTAACCATTTAAAGACAAAAAGTCATGGCTAGGTAGCATTTGATAAGTCTTTTATACAACATGGGGCTACTCTATTTGTACGAGGCGGGGCGAGTTTGGGTGGTCGGACGACTGAGGCTGTGTTGGTGAGGGGCTCCTGTGAGGCTGGGTGGGAAAAATGTTGGCTGGGACTTGAACGATGTAGTCCCTGGCCACAATTGTTTCCAGAATGCTTTTAAACAGTGCATCAAATTCCTGCTTGTCTCGAGCCTACACGATCGGTGTTGCCATGCCCCATGTGCTCCCTTGAGCTTCTATTCCCCTAGCTTGGGGATTTTTTGGCCTACATCCGGGGTGGTGTTGCTTGGGGCCTCATTTCTTTGCATACCTTTTAAGGGTAGGTACGTAGCATTTCGGCAGAGGAGCTTGTGCTACATACTCCCTTCGACGGCGGATAATGTCCTTACAAGCCAGCTGCACTGGGTGTTCCATGTCGGCTACCGTAGGGGGACTTGCAATATGCGAACCAAGGATTATGCCTTGAGGCGGGATAAAACTATTCGCATGGAAGGGATTATACAATGGTTTATCAAGCGCATATGATGAGGAGGGGAGAGGTGAGGCATGCAGTGTTTGTTGTAGAGGGATGGCCCCCATGATGATGTTTGCTTTGCCTCTAGCCATTAGCAGATCTTGACTTATGCTAAGTTGCGTGGATTGGTTATCATGGAGTGGGGCAGGGCTCATTCTCGGAAGGATAGATCGGAAAGGGGGAAAGGTGTATAGAAAGGGACGGTACCCCATGTACACCATCAAAGATGTTGGTTAAGGCTTCCTATGGTGGTAATGAGGGTTGCATGCCCTCCACCTGGAGGTGGGAATGGTCACACAACTTCTAAATGTGTGGTGAGAGGAGGACTTGAGGAGCTTAGCCTGTTGAACCCAGCTCTTCTCCCTGTGCTTGACTATCATTGCTTGTGTGTGTTGATATTGTCTATACAGGGTCGCAAAATTAATTGTTTATTTATGTACATATTTACGAATCCATATCACTTCACGAGGATAAAAGCCATTTGTAGAGCTCCAGATTGTACTGGAGTATGGCACACACATCTAGTACTTGTGGCAACTTACTCAATACCGATAGATATTTTGCAACATCGAGTAGCATGGAGCCTTGTCTGAGTCTACTGACAACATGTAACTCCTCCTCAATGAGAACCTTATTAGACAGAGAGTTCTCTTGACTAGTTTCAGCTAAGTCCGTACCCCGAATGGCAGTCAGCAATACTTGAAAGTAAGTTGGTGCCACATAAGTTGGGTCTCTTTGAGACTGCCATTTGACTCGCCATTTGGCCAATCGCTCCTCTGAGACTGTCATGATATGGGCTCCTAGTTCGACCATCGCAACGCGGTTTTCACACCAACATTGTTCAAATTGACTTCGACCCTCTGATTGTCGCTTTAGTTGCTCTATCTCTAAGAGATTTGGTTGGCAGAGCACATCATTGAATGTTAATGTTAAGCATAGTTCATCGGCTTCCTTGTCAGAGATGAGTCGCATGTGTTCATGCAGGCACCTATTATAGTGCTCGTCAATATGTTCTTGCTCTTCCTAGGATAAGGGAAATGGCAAGTGTTCTTCAAGTTGCTCTTTAGGGAATGTGCCCATGTCTACCAGGACATAGACACATGTGAACACTTTGAGCTTAGCATCCAACTCGGTTAAGCATTCTGCGACACTTCTATGTTCAATGAGGGCTTGCTCAGTTGCTATCTCATGCAAGGTTCTAGGAGTTTGCCTAGGATTTAGCATAGTTGGGGGACTCAGGTCTAGACGAGCAAGATTGGTCAATGCTAGGATTTCTTATGCTCTTGGGGTTTCCATGTTTCTCATGAGGCTTTGTTATTGCATCATGGTTCTCCTTGGATGTGACTGGTATAAAATTATCACCCTGTTGTGACAGCGTTGTATCCACTCTTGATTGGTCAATGCGAGTTTTGTTATCGGTGGATTGAGTGTTGCAAGCAACCATTGATGGTAACTACTGGTTTGATTTTTCAGAGCACACGGATGTGTCTGAGGTTTCACCGTTATTAGGAGAGGCATCAATGGGGTTATTGGTGGATGGACTCGATGCTTTATTTCTCAGCTCTCCATCAGTGCTCTTGGTGTCAATGTTCTTGGGGTCCACAACCACCTGTATAACTGCTGTTGTTTTTGCTATTTTTTCCTCTTTTTCTTGGTCAGTGAAGGTGCATCTCTCAACGACTCAGGACCCTGGAGTAGGTCAATCGTTGACATGCTTGATTAGGTCTCAGCATTCTCTTTCTCTAGTGTGTTCTTATGGGACATAGCCATGGCCTACTGAATAGCCTCGCTAGGTTGTGAGGGTACAACTGCCTCCCTTTTTGGAGAGTCTAGCTCTTCCCTTCTATTTAACTCCTCCAACCTAGACTTTAGGCACTTTGGAAGTGCTGGAGTTGTCAATGAAGTTGGTTACGACACCTCCTCCACAAGTAAACTACTAAGGACATGTTCTGCAAGGGGCATTGTCATGGCCAAGGGCTGTGACTGCTGTGATCCTTGATTGGAAGTAGTAGTAGCTAGTTCAGTGGACTTGCTACTATTGGTGAATTGCCGTGTCAAGTCCTTAGGTCGATTGGAAGTAGTCGTGTCTTTTTTTGCCCTTAGAGCATTCACCTGTGTAGATCAAGCATGAGTTGATCTAGTCACATTAGGTTGCACATGCATATCCTTGGGCTGAGAGCTACAGCTGGTGTCATGTCCCACCTCTTGGAAATTTGGAAGCTTAGATGGAGATGGAGATTGGGATTGAGTAGCCACCCTTGACGACTGTTGTTGTGCTTCCTGTGTTTGTTTAGGGGAAGAGGGTGTAGGAGACTTGGAACTCCTAAGTGGCTTTGACACTGGCTAGGAGATTTGTTCGTGGCTATTAGATGATTTTGCTATCTGCTTTGTTGAGCATTTAACCTTGCCATGAGCAATGTTATGCCTATGATGCCTGTTATCCTCTTGGGGAATCAAAGGCTCCTTGGGCACCGGTGGCTTTTGTGTATCCTCAACGATTACATATGATATCTGCTTGTTAAGCACTCTAGGCTGAGGATCTACCCTCCGATTAGTCCCATTTAGTTTCTTGATTTCGACTGTGAGGGGCTCAGTCACTCCAATGGTTTTGACTCGAGACTTGGTCTTTCGTTTAGATCTCCTCCTACACTTCCTTGCTCTTGATACGATCTAGCCTTCAATCTACAAAGGAGGTTTAGCACGGGGTTTTGGTACCCAAATCCATCGGTTACCTGCGTAATACCCTTGAGTACGTAGCAACGCTTTGGATATCCATCGCGGTGTTGTGCTGACCCTCCATCGATGCCTTCGTCTATAAGGCTTGGGCTTCTTTTGGGGTCTGCTATGATATTTGTAAGTCCAAAGGCCGTGCTTGGCATTGTCTCTTGACCTTTTTGTTTCATGTATGGCCTCACTCACTGGTTCTCGTTGTTCGATCTAAGCTTGTATCAACTCTTCCAACAAGTCCTTACTCTCATCAGCAGGCTTGACTGCTATATCAGCACCTTCCTTGCCTTTCCCTCGAGGTTCGATGAGGTCACCCTTGCTAAAGGTTGTGACTATCCTCACAGCCGGTAGTGTCAGGTGTATCCTCTGTGCTACATAGTCAGCCTCACACTTGGTCACCCTTTTGAAGGGTCTTACTAGGAGGGTTTCCTTCCCGTAATTAGCACTATTTGGAGGAACATGAAATAGGATAGGCAAGCTTTTAGTTTCGATTGTTGCAAGGATTTTGCACTTCCCTATTAGTGCTTGTGGGTGTCCCCTGTAAGGGCTAAGAGTTGCACTAGTTGGTGTGAGCTTTGGTTGGCCTAGTAGGGTCCATGATTCATAGGTCAAGATATTAAAATCTGCTCCTTCATCAATCAGAGCATCAATAGTGTGCTCTCTTTTTGCGGTGAGTTTGACCCTAAGATAAGCAGGTGGTACTATGTCTTCGTCTTTCGGGTCTTGGCTTATAAATTTAAGCCTTTTGACAAATGCCTTTGAGTCTCCAATCGCACGACCAGATGTGGATTCTCTACTGATGTCTTGGATTGTCTATGCAGTGGTATTCAAGGTGCATTTATTGACAGGATTGTCATATCTAGTCATTCTCGCTTTTTAGCTTGATGTTGTTACTTTCCGCTTTGACTAGATGCAGTCCGAATGTAACACGTATGTGTTTTTACAGTGTGGCCTTTTTGCCCTTGTTGGCTAGATCGGCCCATTGATGTTCTAGGGTCTCTGTTTCTCTCTGTTCGGGTATGGGCTTTTGGTTGCTCTTTTGTAAGTGAGAATCCATGCTCGTGTAGAGCCATTACTACACTAGGGTCCAATTTGGAGGACCTATCAGGACGTGTGTTTTCTCTCCAACCTACTTGGGGGAGGTGCGGAGGGGGTAGAGCCCCCTTTGCGGGGGTCCGGGGGGGGGGGGGGGGGGGTCAGAGATGTGAACAGGGTAGCTAGGACTATTAGACAGGTTTAAAAACCCTCTACTTAAAGTTTTGGTGAAGTGGTCCAGAATCGGACAGGTTGGTCCGATTTTGAGACTCGGACAAGCTGGTCTGATTCTGGGAATCGGATGGGTTGGTTCGATTGTGAGACTCAAACAGGATGGTCCGATTGTGAAACTAGGACACGTGGTCTGATTTTGACACTAGGTCCAATTCTCACAGTCGGACAGGGTGGTCCGATTCTAGCAGTTGGACGGTCCGACTCCAGAAATCACGTGGTCCGATTCTGGGACTCGGATGGGCTGGTTCGACTGCGCAGACGACGGCTTGTGGGTTGCGTGTGATGACTCAAGCTCAGCGCCTACTCTACGAAATCATTCAGCGCCTTCCAAATAGGTGCAAAACACTGCAAGGAAATGTCAGACATACCTGGAATCACTGTGGTGCTCGAATCAACGGCACTCCAAGGATCTCCTTGCAGCTCTCTCTCTCTCTCTCTCTCTCTCCCTAGCTCTCAAGCTCACTCTCTCTCACAAAGCAGAATGTCAAATCTGGTCTTTCCTAGTTCCATGGGCCTCTTATTGCCCCATCCCAGCCTACTGCAACCTCAAAAGCTAATCCCTCATGATCTTCCAACCATAAATTTGAATTTGTGCCCCTATTTCCCTGTTTCTAGCAGTAGTACCTTTTTTTTTTCCTTTTTTTTCCTATCCTAATCTTAACCTAAATACAACAAACATCAAAATCAGAGATGGAGATGGATGGTCCTACTCTAATATTCAACAACAAATCAAAATACTTACTTGCTCCAAGGATTAAAACCTCCTAAATCTCCTAACTATCTCGAGCACCGGTTCGGGCTGCAAACCCTACTTCTATGCTCGATTCAATGCGCGTGGTGCTTAAGGCTCGATTCCGTCGGTCCCGACAATGGAACCAAATGGAGGGGTGGAGATGTACCCTGAGACCTACGGATCGCTTATTGATCAAGCGTTTCAAGCCGAGCGGCCATGGCTACCTCTCACATAGCCGACACGCAATGCCTACCTTACGGGTGTAGTGAGCTTACCTTGATTGCTTGATCGAGTTTCCTCCTGTCTCTTGCACTTCGGTAGCTCCATGATCCTTGCGGCAAGCTCAAGCAAGCTCAAGCCCTCTCCATCAAGCTCCATCCTCCATAGTCGTGTGAGAAAAGAGAAGAGAAGAGAAGAAGAGAAGACGAAGAGAGAAGATGGGGAGCTTCTTCTCCATGATCCCTCACTCTCACACACTCACTCCCTCACACTCCCTCAATCCCTCACTTGAGCACAAGCAAGAAGGCAAGAAACAAGAGAAGAAGAAGAAGAAGCTTTGGCCACACACAAGAATGAGCTTCTCATTCACTTTTCAACTTTATATACAAAACCCTAAATCCCTTTTGGGCGATCATCCCCTTATCCCCTTTTTTACATGGCCAACCGTGGCCTAGGCCCTTTTTCCCATTGTCCTTCTATCTTCCTAGCGTCCTTTCCACCGCCCATCTACATTTACGAATTGCATGGGTGAGAGCCCAGTGCTCCTTAAATTAAATCATGATGCGCTTGTGCTCTTTTACAAAAGTATTGACTTGCGCTTTTCCTTGTGCACCCTTTTCCCTTATTTGGGACTTTTCTGCGCTTCTTGTGTTTCTAGATTTCTCTTGGCGCGCCTTTGTCTTTCGTTTCACTTTGCCTTGGCCTTTGTCTTCTGCTTTAGCTTTTCCAGATTTTCCACCTTGTTCGTCTATTGGTTAACACTTGCACTTTGCCCTTGCCTTTCTCTTTACACTTATCATAGTGCATCTTATGATACTACGATCGAATACGACCTTGCTTCCCACAATAAGGACATGTCAGAGAGGTGATAACTAGGAAATCTGTGCAAATAAAATGTGCTCAATGGAAACATCTTTTGCAAAAATGTTTTTTGCTCATGTACTTCTTGTCAAAAATTGAATATGAAGCAATGTAACTTGTGGGTCCAAAGCTCCCACTATAAAATGTTGAAGGAAAAGGAAAGGTTAAATACCTTTTGTCCCATTCCAAAAATGAAAGGGTCTTTAGACCTTAGCCAAGATGTATGCAAGTTCAATTTTATATATCAATATAAGAAAAGGAAGAGGCTTGTCGGGTGATTTGGGGAGGTGGGAGGTTGAGGCGGTTACAATCTCTCTCTTCCTATATCTTTTCCTCTCATGCTTCATTTCTTTCTCTCTCACTTTGGCACAACTCTTGCTATCTTTCCTTGCTTTTTTCTTTTCATCTATGGAAAAGGGAGAGAGTGAAGATGAAGATGCCTATATTTCTTATGTGTGTTAGCTTGCAAGTTTTTGAGGGCACAAGCATTGTAGATGCCACCATGAGGCGGCATGCTCTCTTAGTAGATTAGATGTTGTCCTTAGGCTCTTCATTTTTGGCGATCTTGCCAAGGGGACTCATGGATGCTCTTGAAACTTGCAAGAAGAAATGGGCCTCTACCATTTCAAATTTAAGGCCAAAGAAGAATGACAAGAAGGTGGTGTTAACCATGAAGAGGATAGAGAAGAAGACATTGCTTGTAATAAAGAGAAGATCAAATAGAAGAGATGAAGACAGAGAGTTTGATGTTGCTCATGGTTCGAGTATTTTGTGGCACAAGGAAATGAATCTGCAGTGGAGGAGGCAAAAGACTGGATGATCAATCTCTCTCATTTATTTCTAGGCCATCAATTTGCTTTAGGAGCCTATAGTAGGGTTTATCTTGGCAAATACAAAGGCAAGGAGTAGCCGTCAAAGTTTTGAGACAACCCAAAGAGATTTCAAGGAGGCTTGAGTAACAACTTAGATGTGTAGTTAGTGTGCTTTCTTGTGTTCATCATTGTATTTCCCCTTGTCCCTTGTACTGATCCACTTTAGAAATTTTATGAGTATTAATTTTTGGAAGGAAGAACGAGAAGAAGATGATGAAGAGTACGGTGTCATCATGATCATTGACTTCTTCCAAGGCGTCATCTGCCCCATTCCACGTACTCTTGTCTTTGCCCATCTCCACACCATCTTCATAGCACAAGATACACTTTAGTAATACCAAGCCAAATCCTCCAAGCCCCTTTCGTGGCATTACAACCTACTTTGAAGTCAACACAACATCATTCATTGCTGTGCACTCCATTTTTAAGCATGCCTACACCACATTCCCTTCCACCATGTCTAGCCCATGCATCTTTACCCTTCATGCATCATCTTCATTTCTTCTCCCCCCAAATCACTTTCCTTGATGCTGATGCCATATTGCTTTGTCTTCTATCTTTTGCGAGCAATGATCGGCAATTCATCATTCTTTATGCAACAGCAAGGTGTCGTCCATTTCTTCCTTATCTTCATAATGTTTGCAATAAAATAAGTGAAAAAGAAAATCCTTTGGAGCCAGTTTATGTGTGGATTCTTCTTATCTCCAATTCTCTCTCTTCTTTGCGAGTATCATCCTTGATATACACAAAAAATTCCTATAAATCTCCTTTTTATCAGATTTTTTTCTTTTATTAATACTAAAATCACATTCCTTTTTCTCTTCAAAACAAGAACCAGGTGGGAGAACTCCAATGCAAAATCTTAGGCAAGGTTGTACTTTATTATTATATCTTTTCAGGGATTTCTTATGTGCTTCATTGGTGGTTAAAGCCTACGTTGAGTGTCATGCCCATCCTTGTATGCAAATTTGTTGAAAAACCTTATCTTTTATGATGTGTGTATTACTTAGTGTGCTTGATATTTAAGCAAATACAACCTAGTTGTGTGGTTTTCTTTTTGTGTGATGTGTGTTCAACTTGCTTTTCCCCCATGGAAGCAATCAAGAAGATGAAGATGAAGATTTTTCCAAGTGTTGATTGTGGTTCTTCTCCAATTTCATTCACGGGGACACTTCACACTTAAGTGCGGGAGGAATGATAACCAAGAAATCTATGCAAATAAAGGCACAAAAATGTGCTCAACATGGAAACTTCTTTTGCGAAAATGTTTTTTTTTTGGTAATTCTTGTAAAAAAAATAAAATAAAGCAATGCAACTTGTGGATCCAAAGCTCACACTATAAAATGTTGAAGGAAAAGGAAAGGTTAAATACCTTTTGTCCCATTCCAAAAATGAAAGGGTCTTTAGACATCCAAGATGTATGCAAGTTCAATTTTATATATCAATAAAACAAAAGAAAGAGGCTTCTTTTATCTTCTCCTCTCTCTCTCTCTCTCTCTCTCTCTCTCTCTCTCTCTCTCGCACAATTCTTGCTCTCTTTTCTTTCTTGTGCTTTCTTGTTTCTTTTCATCTATGGAAGAGGAAGAGAGTGAGGATGAAGATGATGGCCATATTTCTTGTGTGCCAGATTCTTGTATGTGTTAGCTTGTACGTTTTTGAGAGCACATGCATTGTAGATGCCACCATGAGGCATGCTCTCTTGGTAGATTAGGTGCTGTCCTTGGGCTCTTCAAGAGGACTTACGACCATGAGACTTACTCCAAGATTTCCCGTGAGACTGAAACCTCTATAAGTCTCTACCATGATAGTCATTACCACTCTTACCACCATGTTTGTCCTAACATTCAATGCATGAGAAGTACATGCTATATCCATATTCTTTTTGTGACTAAAGAACCCTTAACATCCTAGAGTTTCAAGCCATTCGTAGGCATATTAGCACACATGGCTGTACGAAAAGTGTCCCATGACTCGAGAAGTCTCACAAGCAAGAACAGGGGAGGTAGGTTATCCTTGAACTCAATGTGATGCAAAGTCAAGTGGCTAAAAATCGAATGAAATGCATTGGATGGACACATTTGTTCCTACCTTCATGCAAAGGTCCATAAGATATTTCAACCAATACATTTGTGATGTAGGACTTTTCTTGTCATAAACATTGCATATATTTTCCCATAACTACCAACCATTATCCTCACCTGCAACAACATTGAAGTAAACTTGTTTAGACAATGACAATATAAGGGTGGATTTCCATAGCTCATCCAACTCATTCCAATCATCCTAATCCATGCCTTCGGGCATTACACTCTTGGTTTTCAATGGCCTAACCTACTTCTTTTGAACTAATAACTGCCATATATGTGTCTTTCAATGAGTGAAATTGATTAAAAACAATACTAGCATTCGAACAACCAACCATCATGATAGTATACAAACATAAAATCTAAGTGAAAGAGCTAGTGTAAATGATTACAAATCAACCCCAAAAACTTAGCCAAAACAAGAGGAAATACCAAAGTATAGAGATGTCCACCAATTGCAAGCAATAGATTGCCAAAGTACAATAGTTTCTCTTCAAGATAATACTGAAAATTGTATGCTGAAACAAAGATAGCAGTATATATCAATCTAACTATATATAAATAGCCAAGAAAGAAAACTCTCATCGGTAGGGATATCCAAGTAGCAACTGGGATACAAAGCATGCAACTAGTAGTAACTAAGCATAGCCCACTAGTGCCAAAGACTATCACAAACTCAAAGTGTCAACAAACCATACATCCCGTAAGCATATATATTATTAACAAATTGTTGATAGAGGTAAGTGCTGGTGTCCAAAGCATATGGAATTAAATCAGTCCATAACTAGAACTAAATGCATTCAATAGCATACAAGAGAGCATATATATGAACCAAGAGTCTCACTATCTCAAAGAACCAAGCTTTGCAAAGTAAGTACAAGCCAAAATGCAAAGTGAGCAAGGAAAGCTCAACACATATACATCAAACCATCTAGAAAGCCCAAGTGCATCATAATATATCCTAGAGCATAAGTGTCCAATAATGATGCTTTAATACTCATAAGTGAGTAAGCATGGAAGGTCAACGCAACTAACTAAAGCTCAAGTGCATCAAATGTAACTCAAATCCAAGTGCCAAAGCATGGCATAACCATATCCAGGCTTATACATCAATGCTAAACATCATTGTAGACATATAGCATACCCAAAATACATTGTAGACACAATAGGCATTCAAAACATAAAGCTCACTATTGTATGCTTATTGCCCAATCTACTATTATAGCAATAAACACTTCAATGCCTGAGCTAATCAAGATCCAACCAGTCCAAAATCCTTTCTAGAGTATCAATGCATCATTTAGGCATCACAAACATTTCCCATAAGCATCAATAGAGCATAAATTAATTGACTGATTACTGCCCAAACCAAAATTGTTCTATTTTGTGTAAAAAGAAAAACTAAAAACTACACAAAATCAACTCTATGAGTACTCAGATTTGTAGTTCTCATTGCACTCTTTGTTTCTACTAAAATACTTGAATCTGATATCATATGCAAAAGTTATGACCAAAATATAAAAGTGTTGTCAAGCTACTATTGCTATCCATAACTTTTGCAACATACCTTATAATATGCGCTCAAAATGGATAGAAATTTTGCTTCCCAACTTAATAAGCACTCAATAAGGCTCAACCAAGTCATGGGAAGCTCCTCAACAAGTCGAGAGTAAGTTGGAATAAGTGGGGAGAAGGAAAGACTCAATGCATACCTCGAGAGTGAGAAACAATGCCTACCATAAAACCTTGAGTTGAAGATTTGAATCCAGCCTAATGTAAAGGATGAAGAAGCTCCTTGAATTTCTACTTTGATACTAGCGGAAAGATAGAGTATGAGTGGAAGCTCACAAGTGGAAGCAAGAGCAAACCAAGACCTGTAGCGCGCGCGCGCACACACAGAGAGAGAGAGAGAGAGAGAGAGAGAGAGAGAGAGAGAGAGAGAGAGAGAGAGAGAGAGAGAGAGAGAGAGAGAGAGAGAGAGAGAGAGAGAGAGAGAGAGAGAGAGAGAGAGAGAGAGAGAGAGAGAGAGAGAGAGAGAGAGAGAGTGTGTGTGTGTGTGTGTGTGTGGGAACTCCAATAGTCACAATGTGTAATCAGTCTTCCCTTATTCAATAGTCTCTTAAATAATAAAGAATAAAGTGATAGTGATGGGCACCCGCCACATGTATTGTGCAGGTGTGCAGTCACGGTGTATAGTAAATATAGGGCAGTGTAGGCACATGTGCATTCACCCCCAATATTTCTTGATGGGTCCATTTAGAAAAAAAATCATGGCAATCCCAATCAAAAGCTCAATGAACCCCAAATTTATAAAAAGGGGGCCCAAGGGGCCTATTGGGCTCCCATTTTTCTCCTTCTACTCTATGTACTCTCTCTCTCTCTCTCTCTCTATTATAGCACCCTAGACTGCCACCACTAGTCATATAAATCCATGCATGAGAAGATCTCTATGATAGAACCCTTGTTTTGAAGGAAAGACTCTAAATTGTAAAAGTGGGTGCAGAATCATTGTCAAGTATTTTTGTAAAAATTGAAAACACCTAGTAAAACTATAGATAGGTTGAGGTTAGTTGTTTGTGTGACTGTTTGTTTTGTTGTTTTATAGCTGGATTTTTTGTGTTTGTCTAGTCTAGGATAATAGCTACTAAACATCTTCGAATATGTATGATTTCTTGCCAATACTTTTACACTTCATAGGGCATTATGGGTTTATAAGCACTTCACGTTGCACTTATCGATTACATTGCACTTAGGGGTCATCTCCTAATCTTATCAATGATTTCCATGCCATGGATTGGCTTGATACATGTTTTGCACCATCATTGAGCACTAGCACGGCATGAGGCCCGTTGAAATATGCAGTAATTTTTAGATGTATGTGCACTTGAGAGAGCATCTTTACTGAGCATGCACTATTTCTTGCACGCATGAGAGTTGGGATATTCATCACCAAGTTAGGAATTTCAAGTTGAGTGGGAAAGGTGGTTAGGTGAGTTTGAGGATTGTGAAGGACGTTGCTAGTTATGAGATGGGTTGTTTTTTGGGTCAACACCTTGAGGACCATTATTTTCTTGAGTGACAGTGAGAATTTGGGAGGGTGGAGTGGAGTACAACATTTTTCTTTGTTGAGTGATGAGAGATGAGATTAAAGATCTAAAGTAATCAAGGGATTGTGTTTGCATCCTGCATGATGTGCGGGCACATGTAGATAAGCTAGGCACTGTATTTTCCAGTGCATACATAATATTTTCCAGTGTAGCATTACTTGTATGATTGCACAGCATGGATCCAATTTTGCATTTCTTCTCGATGTCATAAATGGTTGAGCACGACATACATTTTCACATCATATTTCTACTAGGACACATTGCATGAAATCAAAAGCAATAAAACAAAAGGAGTTTGTCATCAAAAGAGCAATTGTAGGGCTATGATGGGAATAATAAATGGAGGATATGCAATGACAAGTTTGGAGTAAAGGGAGATACTAGGAAGTATCAAAGTGCTTCGGTACTAGTGTTACTAGAAAAAGTAAGAAGACCTATTGAAATGATGCTCAAGTGAGAAGAGCCCTTTATCTAGCAAAGTTTTAGTAAGTTATGATCTTCATGTCAAGAAGGAAGCCTATCAGAGATAATTACCTACATTCATGGGTTATACATCAATTGGACATTAGGTGGTATTGTAATCAACATGGTGGTTGGAGAAATCTAAATTTGGGGTGTACTTTGTAGGCAATATGTTCCACACAAGTAATTGGTTTTTTCGGGCATGCTATTGGTTTCTTTATGTGGATCTTTCAAAGATGCATTTATGAGATGGAGCTTATCCTGGACTCAGAATTCATTGTTGTTATTGTTGGAGGTCACTTTATCGGGTTGAAGAATTTAGAGTGGTTGCATTGATAAAGGGAGTTTTGTGTTTCCATACACATGGTTTAAACATTGAAAGGGTGTTATATGATGGTGTGTTGATTGAGTTCGAAGTAATTTACATCCTCAAGGATGACCATTATGGAGAAAGAAAAACCCTAATTATGAACCAAGATCATATCTTTGTCTGCTGATGTTGCTTGACATTGCATATGCACACTATCTAAGAGCTTTAGAGAAAGCGATGGTGGCAAGGCTACTTGTATTCATTCAAGAGCTATCTATATCATCTCATGAGAATCATGATGTTCCATAGCCTAGGTTTGATGCTGGAAGAATGTGGTGTACAGAAGCTTGTTGTTGAATATCGTGTTAAGACATACTTGGATGCTGGCATGGTGTTATCCAAGCGGCGGCAGTTCATGGGAATCCGACTTACAAGGATAAATAAGCTTTAGATACAATTGATATGGCAAGTTGAGAGCAAGGTTTAGTGCGAAGAGGAGGAAGATGATCATGAAGAAGTTCGAGGTCATTGAGGCGTAGGCCAAATTGGGGATGAGTTCCGAGTTGCCCAAGCATCGAAGTCTGCAAAAGTTCTGTAGCAGCTTGTGTGTTTTCCAAGCTAGGCATAGAGCATATAAAGAGAGAGAGGAGTTGCAGTGTATAGCAACACAAAGGACATAGGGGTGGTTAAGGACATAGGGGTGGTTGGTCATTACCACACCGAGTGGAAACTTGGTTAAGGACATAGGGGTGGTTGGTCATTACCACACCGAGTGGAAACTTGGTTTCTTGTGAGAGGTTAGTGAGATGGGTCACACGCAAGTGAATGTGACTTCTTGTGTTAGTTTCCGAGTTTGAAGATGCAAAAGGTTTTCAACATATTGTACCAAATTTTTGTCAAGGTATGAGGAATATTTGCAATCGTTTTTTAGAAGCTTGTGTTTGATGCTCTACATGGAGTGTATTGTCAATAAATTTTTGAGCTACAAGAGACATAGTTGTTTTGTTTATGTTCGTGTGTTGGTCAAGTTGAGATTGTGAAACATTTAAAATTTTCATTATGTGTTGAATTTTGACAAAGTCGATTCCCCAACTGGCACTCCTCAATGTCTCGTTATTGGGTTGTAAGAGAGGCTTGTCTTCAATCGCCGCTCGCTTAACATCGTGTCTCTACAAGGAGCTTTAGCATGCATGGCATCCAAGCTTGTCAAATAGTTGACCTCTCTTCATATTAACAAACTTGAAAACTTTCATGCAATCATTTATAATATTTGCAAACTAAGTTGTATCCTCCTTTTCATACCAATCATTCAAGACTGAATTGACTGAGTGGGTTGCAATATTTACAAACCAATCATTCAAGACTAAATTGACTGAGTGGGTTGCAATATTTACAAACCAAGTTGTGTCCTCCTTTTCATACCAATCTTTCAAAACTAAATTAAGCAAGTGGGTGTTGCAACCACTATAGGTAATCTCTTGACAACATTCTTGTACAAGTTTGGTAGCATTTTTGCATTCTTTGCATTATCCATAACTAGTTCTACCACATGGCAATGCTCTATGTCTTCAATGGTTTTGTATAAAATATTTGCAATGTACTCACGTGATTTGATCTTTCCCGTACTATCTATAGCTTTTAAAAATGTCTCCCCACTTGGTGAAACCGACATGATACTTATAAATGGCAGTCATCATTGATTGGGCCAACTGTATGATGACACAATGGTACATCCAATCATGTCTAAGTTTAGTAGAACAATCCTCTCAACCCACTTCTTCACGTCTGAGTGGCACTTATCATCATATGGTATTAAGTCCCCAATCTTCTTCCATGAATGTTTCTAGTAATCATTGTCCAAATTGTCATTGCATGGCCAAAAAAAAAGATAGCCTTAGCCAAGGGCATTTGTGCTTCTTCTAAAATTGTCAGAAGAAAATTCTCATGGAGAGAGGTCACTTGCTTTGTTCTTAGATTAACAACTTCCCCCATTGTGTTGTACTCCAAACTCTCCAAAGTTAGAAGCAAGGGGTGTCTAAGACTAAGAGGCATTTGCCAAGTGGACAATGCCATTGCGTGAGTCGAATATCTAAACCTCAACACATGACCCTCTAGTAGAGCAAAACCTCTCTTGATTTCATAGTGCTCTTGAATGGCGTTAATTGCTAATATGCATGCATGGACTTCCTCACACTTACCAAGGAAGTGATCCCTAATGCAAAGTGTACCATCGGACTTCACGATGTGACATAAATTACACTCTTGATACGTATATCCCCCTAATAAGTTTTTGAAAAATTGCCACTCTATCCCTAGTAACTTCTTTTTAAATAACTGGGACATGACTTTGCATTATGATGGTTAGAGAAAGAGGCATCCATTGTCTTTGAAGGCTTAGTACAATCAATGCCCTAATATTCTTAGATATTGCAATGCACATGGAGCTAAGTGATCAATGATCATCGATCCGTAATATTGCTAGCCACATCGAATGCTCATAATAGTACAAGATAGACCAATAAGGAATACATGGAATGAATACACAAACAAGCAATACAACAATCCATGGATGATGGAACAATCAATTGTTTATATTGTAAACCGTAAACATATAAAATTAACTAAATATAAACATCAAAATATATGCATTTACATGTGAATGTTATCAATACATCATTTCAACAGCTCTATACACACACTTCTTGTTTTTGCATTGAAGTGAAAGTTATAATTAAGCAATATTTTGTAAATATATCATGATTTCATTTCAAATCTTCTATCTAATTTTAATTAACATCTAATGCATGTGACATCAAAGGACTACGAAATACATAAGTAGATAAACATGCAATAATACTATGAAAATGGATAGCTTTTACATGTTACAAACTTGCATCAGTACATGCATATGTACTATGCACACATATTTATATTGCAATTTGCAGATAAGTAGCTATAGTCATATGTTGCAATAAGTAGCTATAGTTATACGCATACAAGCTCTGAATGTAATGTAATGTAAGGACTAGCAATTCAGGAAAAGAATGGTGAAATTAAGTACAACTTGCAAGACTTAGTATAATATTAAAGCACATGTTTAAATTAACAAATGCTAATGAACTAATTTTGATTGGTCAGGGAGACAAGATAGTCCAATTAGCATCAAACAACAATCAAATCATAAACTATAAAGAAGGCTTATTCTACCATGAAAATCAACATAAAAACTAATGAATTGAATCAGAAAAGAACAAGAAATAACATGAAATGCTTCATTCAAGTCCATGCCATATTCATTTTCCATTATACAATAGCACATTCTAGCCATGGAAGCTGAAATCAAGATACAAGAAATAAAGCTTGGTACTCACCCCAAGATGGTGATGAACAAGAAATCTCCAAAAATTAGTGTAAGTGTCAAAAATCTACCCCACATTAGGTCTTTGCCTTTTATAGTAAACCCTAGTACCATCATGGCTAAGGTATTTACATGGCTTTATTTTAGTAAAGGTAAGCAAACTAATACATCTAATTTGCTTCATTACAAACCATCCCTTCTTAAAGATGGTTTTGTCCTCAAAACTAAAGATAACGGGGTGATAGACAAGTCATTAATGAAGCAACGCATGTCGATGAAGATCTAGAAGCATGTGGAAGCACTTTCCAAGAAGAAATCTCACAATGAACCTAAAACAGTGAACTGACTGCTTGGTGTCCAAACAAGGCCGAATTCGTAAAACTGCCATAACTTTTGACTGAAGTGTCCAAATTGAGTGTTTGTGGTATAAAAATGAAGTACACATCCCAAGGAATCAGCCCGTACCATCAAAACCACTTCTCAATGTTGTTAAGGCAATTTAATGCATGATATTATTTTAATACATCAACTTGTTCCTACACAGATTGTCATAATTCTTCCTACAAGAGCCATGGGAAAGCATCCAAGTATGAAGAGGGTGTAGTGAAAACCAGGAACTTGTACATAAGAAAATACTATGCACAATAAGGGAAAGAGATAGAGGCAATATAGAAGTGGAGTGAACTATAGTTGAACATTTCATTGCTAGTAGTTGTATACATACGTGGTACATAAGAAAAGGTAGGTGAGCTTCATCTCTAAATATCTGAGATATTTACAAAGTGGATATCTATGGGATCCTTTTGTCCACATACTGACTTGTCCTTATCTTATCCAAAATTTTATCCTTATCCACAACTTTATCTTTACATCCCCCCTCAAAAGGATTCCATAGGTATTTGTAGAGAAATAAAATATTACATTCAATTCATCAATTCAGCTAGAATAGTTTTCCCTTCCCATTAGATCATGCAAAGGATTTGCATGGCAATTTTATGCTTTAAGTGGGGAACTGATTTGGTGAGGAAATCAACAGCATTATCACATGATGGTACATGTTGAAGGATGATATAGGAATTTTCAACTAATTCACGTACAAAATGATATCTTATATCAATATGGCAGAGTTTAAGACTCAAGGTCCATATTGATAATTTATTGTCGGTGAAGATTAGAATTTGCTAAGGCTGATATCCAAAACTATTATCTTCCAAGAGTATCTTTAGGTAAATTATTTCATGGGTAGCTATGTTGCATGCCACATATTCGACTTCAGTAGTAGAGAGTGCTATGGAGTGTTTTTGTTTAGTGCTCCAAGAGATGGGACCTCCTGCTAGAGTAATAATAATACCATTAAGAGATCTTCAGGTAGCAAGGTCACCACCCCAATTTGCAATGCAATATGCTCTTAAAAGAAAATCATTGTTGTCTTTTGTAAAACATATCTCCACATTTGATGTTGCCTTGAGATATCGTAAGACCCATTTGAGCTGCTTCTAATGTTCATAAGTGGGATGATGCATGGCTTTGGAGAGAATGTGTCTTGCAGAAGATAAATCTGGACGGGTACAAGTAATTCAATATCAAAGATATCCAAGTGCTTCCTTTTAAGGAATAGTCTCTATTTCATGAGCCTGGTCAGTTGAAAGAGAATGGGATGAGGATGGATTTAATTGGAGATTTTGGGCTAGTAGAGTTACCATGGGATTAAAGTTGATCATGGAGTAATGGGAGAGAATAGATGTAATATATGTATGTTGATGCATTTTGATGGATGTGGGTGACTATTCAATTTCAATGCCAATACAATAATACATAGGACCATAGTCTATGATAGCAAACTGTGAAGATATGATAGATTTAGCTTTGGTAAGAATGGGAATCCCATCAACATAGAGGCCTAGGATAATGATGGTGTTGCCCTGAAGAAGAGTATAAATGTTATGATCTATTTCTAACCTGAAAGCCATGGTGTATTAAGTGAGAGTGAATATGAGTGTACCATTGCCTTGGTGCCTGTTTTAGGCCATAAAGAGCTTTATGCAGTAGGCAGACGTGTGTAGGACATTTTGGATAAACAAAGTTTGGTGGTTGAGACATAAAGATTTTCTAGTCTTCTAAATGACCATATAAGAAGATAGTTTAGACATCTATACGGTGAAGAATTATTTTGAAATGAGTAGCTATGGAGAGTAGTACCCATAAGGAGGTTAAAGATAGTACGGGAGAGAATGTACTTTCGTAATGGAGGCTTTCAATTTCTTTGAAACCGCGAGCTACAAGTAGAGCTTTGTACTTGTCAATAGAGCCATCTGGTTTGAGTTTTTTGTGAAGTACCCATTTGTAGTAGCTGATTGTAGATTCTCTAGGAGGAAGGGAAACCAATGTTCAGGTGTTGTTGTGAAGAAGAGCCTTGCATTCATCGAGCATTGTGGCTTGCCATCGAGAAGCTTCATGACTTTGAAGTGCTTGAGTGACAAAAGGGCAGATCGGGGGCTCGGGAATAATGATTGGAGGCAAATCTCGAGCTTTGTCCAAGGGCAATGTTGGCTTAAAGATGAAGGTCATGTAAGCTTTTGAAGCAAGGAGTTTGTAGAGTTGAATAGAGCAATGGGCATTCATGGGGAAGTTGGAGATGGAGGCTATACCTCATCAGTGTTGGAGTCAAAAGAGTTGAATAGAGCAATGGAGGCTGTATCCAAGGATTGTACCTCATCAGTGTTGGAGTTGGAAGAGTTGAATAGAGCAATGGGCATTGATGGGGAAGTTGGAGATGGAGGCTGTACCTCATCGGTGTTGGAGTCGAAAGAGTTGAATAGAGCAATGGGCATTGATGGGAAGTTGGAGATGGGGAGTGTACCTCATCAGTGTTGGAGTCAAAAGAGTTGAATAGAGCAATGGGCATTGATGGGGAAGTTGGAGATGGAGGCTGTAGAGTGGTGACAATGAGAGCACTGGGGGAAGAATTGCTTGAAGTGGAAGAGAGGATATTGGACTTGTGGGAGTGGAGGAACAGGAGCTCTCTGTTTAAGTAGAGCTTCAGCTGTGGAGAATGAGCTGGAATGTTGAGTGAGTTGAGGTGGACGTTGATTATGGCAGTTGTTGCTCATCATAGTAGCTGTTTGTTGGTGTGGATGCTGACCAGGCGACTTGGTATCAGTAGATGACGTTGTTTGCTACTTCATGGCAGGGATTAAAGGTGCCATGTGGACTGGATGCCTCATGGTAGAGATTGAAGCTGCCATGTGGACTATTGGGGCGCCTTAGTTTTGGCATGATTAGCACTGCCAGATCAGGAGCCATATTAAAGTCGTTTGGATTTTTGGATAAGCTATAATTTGAGTCATTAAGGTGAGATTGGTTTGGATTTGGGGCTTGTCCATATGGGATAGCTAATCTTGGCCCTTGTGAATGAGATAAGGACAATGATAATGAAGAAGATAATGAATGGATAGAAATAGGAATAGAGGATTTTGTAGAAGATATGGTGGGCCTTGCTTGAGCCATGTTGAATGTCCGAAATGTGTTATAATAAGGAACAATGGGATAAAAGTGTGAGAGATTGAGGGTGTGTGGTGTTTGCGGGAAAAAGATTAATTTCATGAAATATGGCACTTCTGCCATAAATAAAGACCTTGTTGTTTGGATCATAAAATCGATAGGCTTTGTGACCATGTGGCTCACCATATCCCGTAAAATTAATTGTGTGGCTATGGGAAAGAATTTGGATTTGTGGTCCTTGTTGACAAGAAAGGAGTGCATCCAAAGACCTTTAGATGTGATAGGTTAGGAGGGTGACAAAAACACAATCTGTAAATCCATAGAGTGCCTCAAATGGAGCCATCTTAATACTCATATGATATGTATTGTTATAACAAAATTCAACAAGATGCAACCAATGATCCCAAGAGGATTGTAGACTTCCACCCAACGATTAACCCTCTCAGTTTGGCCATTGGCTTGAGGGTGGTAAGCAATACTTGGAGTAAGACTAGTGCCCATGGAAGTAAAAAAACTCTTTCAAAAATTTCCCATGAATCTAGTATCTCTATCAAATACAATCCTCAAAGGCATTCCATATAGCTTGAATATTCCTTCCATGGATTGATTAGCTACTTGCTTGTTGGCTGAAAATTGCACCTTTGGTGGAATAAAATGGGCCGATTTGGTAAGTCTGCCCACAACAACAAATATACTATTCCAACCATGCCTTGTGGTAGGGAGGCGCGTAATGGAATCCATAGAGGTATCGGCCCACTTTCCTTGTGGAATTGGAAAGGGATGAAGGAGGCCAGCTGTTAACAAAGAAGAATATTTATTTTGTTGGCATTCCAAACATTGAGAGACATACCCCTTCACATCCCACCATAATCCCTTCCAATAAAAACTCTTATGTACTTTGTCAAAGGTCTTAAAGAGACCAAGATGACTAGCTAAGGGTGAAGGATGCATTTCTTGAAGGACTTTTAGCTTGAAATTACTTTGAGGGATCAAGTAGACCTTCCCTTTATACCATAAAAGTCCATTATGCCATTTGTGTTGGGGGCAAAGGTGCCTCTACCTAGTCGCCCATGTATTACTACATTGATAGTACATGCCACTGCATGCTCTAAGTGGCGGGCACCCATCATCATCACTTTATTCTTTATTCTTTTAGTGACAGTTTGAATAAAGGAAGGCCCGGACACACATTGTGACTGTTGGAGTTTCCACATTGTGAGACTTTCTCTCTTTTGCTCTTGCTCTCATGTGCAAGCTTCAATCCTTCTCACCTTTCAACTGGTATCAGAGCATGGTTGTTTGAGCATTTGAGCTTGGTTTATGATTCCTTTAGCATTCATTTGAATCTCTACACCATTGGGTCTCCTTCTTGACAGCCATAGGCGACTCTCCGAAGCTCCCGTCACTCCTCGACTTCTCAAGCATCTACCTGGCCCACTTGGGCACCCTTAGGGCATTCCTTTAGAGGTATTGGAGATCTCTTTTGTTATTTTACTTCAGTCCACAAGTTTTGTGAAGCAAGGCAGCCATGTCCTCTTGCTTCTTGTGATGCCTGCTCTCTATCGGTGACTTTGCCCTTCAAGAGGGAGCTCCTGGCGGTCCTTGAATACTCCCCCCAACCTTGCCTTGACCTTGCCTAGCCCTTCACAAGCCCTAGATCAGTTTGGGCTAGCTTGAAGACCTGCAAAAAAATTCATTTTTTACTTCAGTCCCCTCGGCACTCATTGGCAGCTTGAAAACACTTCATTTGGCACTTGGGAACACCCCCTTGATGCTCAACATTGGTGGTTATCATTGGCATTGATTTGTGGATTGATTTACCTCAGTCCAAGACTATTTTTCACAGTCCACAGGTGGCCACAAATCGTGTTATATCAACACTTTATGTTTATGCGTGGTTGGCATTGACATTTGTTGCTCGGTTGGTTCCGAATGCGCCTTGAATGCTAGGGGAATGTATGCATATGATGTGAGATGATTTTGGGGCTGAATTTACTTAGTAATTGACTGTTTTACATAGTCCATAGGTAGCCTAAAACAAGGCATCCCTCCATCATTACACTTTATGCTCATGCTACATAGTCATTTGATGCCTGATTATGCCCGGGGTTGGTGCCTATACATATGGGAAAGTATGCTTATGGTTTGTCTATGGTTTTGTGCTTGGATTGAGCCACTATTTGCTCAATTTTGGATGTTTATTTGCTAATGGAATATTCAGAACTGAAGCTCTTTTGCTTATGTTTGGATATGCCTATTGCATTTGGGCTATGTCTTAGATGTATACATTTATGTAATGACTCTCGAGGATCGACATAGAGCTTGGATTTGCTCTCGAATCATTGGTTGAGCTTGAGCATGCTTTGCATAGCATTTGGAACTTCATCTTTGATGTACTTATGGCATGTACTTTGCTTATGTTCGATCGGTGGTATTGACATGCTTGGCCTATGCCACTCCTACATGCCCGTTACATTGTTTGGAGTTGGATGCTACTGAGCCTTGCTTTGGCTTGACATTTGATTGCTTGGAGATTACTTTGGCTATTTCTTGGCTTGCTAGAGTTACAGTTTGGATGTACTTGATGTCTATGGATACTATGTATGAATGCTACACAACCTATATGCTCATGAGGTCTTATTGATACTTGATCTTGGATCTTCTGGCACAAGTGCTATCATATGCCCTCATTGAGCTTCTTTGCTTGATATTTACGACTTTTGTGCCAGTGGGAGCATCTTGATACGCTTGACAGACATTGAGCAGGCGTTTTATGCTACTTGAGCATTCGGATACTTGAGATTGGGATCTTTACTTGGATGTTGCATGGTTGATATGCAGTGGTTCTCATAGATGTACTTGGGCTGATTTAGGCTTTGCACCCCCTGACCATACACCTCTTTGTGTAAGGTCTTGCTAGTATTATGTACACTTTGCCCTACACAAGGGGTGTGCCAGCTTACTAACGGATTCATTTGACATGCTTGGGTGTTTGCTCGATGTCTTCATGACTGTCACATGTTGATTTATGCCCACTTGATGCTAGTTATGCTTTGACTACCAGTGGTTGACTTGGTGCATTCATTTTGCCTAGAGTTTGCTCTCATTGTACTTGCTTGTAAAATATTATAGCAAGTAGTTATGCATGGACTGATGTGAAATTTTCATGCTTAATCATCCTAATGTTATATACTTTTGATGGTACTTGGTGGATAACATAATTAGCTATCAGTTTGTGGTCATTTTGCCTTGGTTTTGGTGGTATTTGGGCAGTTTATAGTAGAAAACATCAAGCAATTTTGAACTATCTACACCATTTTGGACTGCAGTATGGTATCTTCTTCCATTGACAGTGCTATCTTCAACATCACTAAGCTTGATGGTACGAATTATGCCTATTGAAAGAGCCAAGTTTGGCAGGTATTGGTGTAGAAATCGTAGATAAAGTCACTAAGGATGCATGGCGAGTAGCTTGAAACTATGGCTAATGACAAATGGGATGAGCTTGATGAGTTCTACAAGTCCACCCTCATCTTGTTTCTCACTGAACGTGTGCATTACAATGTGGTTGAGGAAGCACAGAGTGCTTTGCAGCTTTGGGATAAAATTAAGAACCTTTATAACAAGAAAGTCCAGCAAGTCGTGCAGAAGTCTCCTAGGAGAAATGCTAATGTGATATGTGATCATTGTGGCAAGAAGGGTCATATACACCCATAGTGTCATGAGTTGTGCAATGAGAAGCACAAAGAGAAGGGGAAAGACAAAGTACATGAAAAGTCCTTTGATTGCAGCATTATGCCTACGAAATCCAGTGTGAAAATTGAGGAGATAAATATCATGTAGACTGATGACTTCAATGGGGAGTACATACTTATAGGTAATTCTTGTTGTTAATCCCAACACGAAGAAAGCAAAAGGAAATAAAAAAGACGCAGGGCAAAGGCGGAAAAAGGTAGCTCGATTGAAGAAAGAAGAGGAGAAAAGGCCAAAAGCGCAACTAAAAAAGCCCGAGGCAAATGCAAAAGGGGAAAGGTGCATTTTAGAATACAAAGGCCCACCCTGAAATCTTGTAAAAGAGTGCCAGGAGGTGGAAAATCCGAAAAGCTAAAACAGAAGACAAGGATAGAGGCCAAGGCGAAGAGAAACGGAAGACGAAGGCACACAAGGAAAAGCGCAAGTCAAATCTTTTGAAAAAAAGCGCAAGCGCATCATGGTTTATTCAAGGAGCGCCGAGCTCTCACCTGTGCAATGTGTAAATGTAGACGGGCGGCGGAAAGAAAGCAAGGAAGATAGAAGGACAATGGAAAAAAGGGCCTAGGCTACGATCGGCTGTGTAAAAAAGGGAAAATGGGATGACCGCCCAAAAGGGATTTAGGGTTTTGTATATAAAGTTGAAAAGTGAATGAGAAGCTCATTCTTGTGGGTGGCCAAAAGTGGCTCTCTTATTCTTTTTCTTCTTCTTGTTCTTGCTTGCTTGAGCTTGTGCTTGAGAGAGGGAGTGTGAGAGCGTGAGGGAGTGAGTGTGTGAGGGTGAGGGATCGGGGAGGAGAAGCTCTCCATCTTCTCCTCTCTTCTTCTCTTCTCTTCTCTTCTCTTGTCTTGCTTGCGGCGATAGAGCTTGGAGCGTGGAGTTTGAGGATAGAGCTTGGTTGAAGCTTGCACTTGGATCGTAGAGCTACTGGAGTGCGAGGGAGAGGAGGTAACTCGATCGACATGGAGGTAAGCTCACTATACCCATAGATATGGATGGCGCGTCAGCTATATGAGAGGTAGCTATTAGTACTCGGCTTGGAACACTTGAAACAATAAGCGGTCCGTGGGTCTTGGCGATTGAGCGAAAGCTCCCACATTTTGGTTCCATTTTTGCCTGGACCTACGGATTCCAGCCTTAAGCACTTGCGCACTTCAAATTGAGCATCGAAGCAAGGGTTTTCCCCGAACTAGTGCTTGAGATAGGTAGGGAGGGAGGTGGTTGAAGATGGTATTCGGCCTCCTTGGCAAGTAGGTTTTTGCTTTATGAGATTTATGTTGTGAGATGGAGTAGTGTAGGTATTTACTTTGTGATTTGGATGCATTAGGGTAGGAGAAAACAAAGAAAATAAGCATTAGGTTTTACTGTTGCAAAACAGGGCAGGAACAGGGCAAAAATCGTGCAAAAATTGGTAAAATGTTCGCTTGTGATGCCTAAAGTCGCCAAGTGAGTAATAGGGGGCATCAATACCATACTCGGGAAGGGGTATAAGGGCCAAAGGTGGCAAGAAAGGCCACATTGTGCACTGCAAGGTTTTAGGAGAACATGAGAGAAGAGGAAAGCTTGGTGAGTTGATCCGCTTTGATCTTGACATCAGAGAGATATTTGCCCAGTCCAGGTAATTCTACACCTTCCCCTACATGAGTAGGATGGATCTGGAGCTGCTTGACTAGGGGGAAGGCCTCCAACACCCGACACGGCAAATTTAGTGAGGTTCAACAAAAAAATGCGTCGTGCTCGGCGTGTCCCGAGTGATGGCGATTTTGGGCCGAGGCCTAGAGTCGGCCCTCAGACGCTCGGTCATTCGGCCCCTCAGACGCTCGGCCCTCTTGACCACATTCGGCCACTACCACGCGGACGCCCACGCTCAACCCATTCGAATCAAGCTCTCAAACTACCTTGGAACTCAGCCTCGGTCCACTCAGCCCTCCTGACCGGTTTGGACCAACCAAATTTGGCATTTGGACAATTACATACGGCCCTTTCCACTTGGCCCTCGGACGTGCCGAATCGAGCACTCGGACCCTGCAACTCAAACCAGTTGGGCCGAGTAAAAAAAAATTTGATCAGATCTCAAAAAATTGATCTGACCTGGTTAGAACTCAACAACGCAAACTGTCGAAAGGCCTTAGGACGCTCAGAACTTGATTTTGGCACAGGGAATAGGCAAAATCGTAGGGCGCAGCTGCTTGGCAACTAGAAGTAGGCAGATGCGGGACTAGGGACTTAGATGCAAACTGCTGGGTGGTAAAGCCTGATTGGACCCAAAAGAACAAACGAGGCAACTAATTAGAAAAACTTTGAACCCCGAAATTGACCCCACAGGCTACATAGAGCTAAAGGCGCATCACAAATCCATCATTGGGCTGAAACTTAGAGCAAGTAGTTCAAGATTTGACTGAATGGTCCTCCAAATTGCACATGGTGTTTACCATAACGGCCCTGCGGGCCGGGGAGGGGACTGCCCCTCGGACCCCCGCAGAGGGGGTTCCGCCCCCTCCGCACCTCCCCCAAGTAGGTTGGAGAGAAGGCGTGCACTGTGACAGCTCCTCCAAATTCAACCCTAGCGTAGTAATGGCTCTACATGAACATGGATTCTCACTAACAAAAGAGCAACCAAAGGCCCACACCCGAATCGAGAGAAATAGAGACCCTAGAACCCCAATGGGCCAATTTAGCCAGCAAGGGCAAAAAGGCCATGCCACAAGAACCCATGTACATTGTGTTCAAACTGCATCTAGTCAAAGCAGAATGCAACATCATCAAGCTAACAATGCGAGGATGACTAGACATGTCAGTCCTGATGATAGATGTGCCTTGAGTAGCACTGTACGGAGGACCCAAGAACTCCGTAGAGAATCCATGTCTTACTGTGCAGTTAGGGACTCAAAGGAATGTATCAAAAGGCTTGAAGCTGTAAACCAAGACCCGGAAGATGAAGACATAGTGCCACCTGCTTATCTTAGGGTCAGACTCGCCGCAAAAAGAGAGCATAGTGTTGATGCTCTCATTGATGAAGGAGCAGATTTCAACATCTTGCCTTACAAAGCATGGAATCTACTAGGTCAACCAGAGCTCAAACTGACTGATGCAACTCTTAATCCTTACGGGGAACACCCACAAGCACTTCTAGGGAAGTGCAGAATCCTTGTAACTATTAAAACAGAAAGCTTGCCAGTCCTATTCTATGTCCCTCCAAATGGCGAGAATTGTGGAAAGGAAATACTCCTAGGAAGGCCCTTCAAAAAGGCAACGAAGTGTGAAGCCGACTACGTGGCTCAGAGGATACACCTGACACTACTGGGTGTAAGGATAGTCATGACCTTTAGCAAGGGTGACCTCATCGAACCCCGAAAGAAAGGCAAGGAAGGTGCTAACGTAATAGTTAAGCCTACTAATGAGAGCAAGGAGTTGTTGGAAGAGTTGATACAAGCATAGGTAGAACGGAGAGAACCAGTGAGTGAGCCCATACTTGAAACAAAAAGGTTAGGAGACGGGGCCAAGGATAGGGTTTGGACGTACAAATATCGTAGAAGACCACGAAAGAAGCCCAAGCCTTATAGACGAATGCATCGATGGAGAGATAGCACAATGCCATGATGGATATCCAAGGCGTTGCTTCGTGCTCAAAGGTATTATGCAGACAACCGATGGATTTGGGTACCAAAACCCCCTGCTAAACTACCTCTGCCACCCAGAAGCCCAAATTATGCCAAAAGAAAAGAGGCGTAGGAGGAAACCTAAACAGAAATCCAAGTCTCAAACCAGAAATATCGGAGCGATTGGGCCCCTCATGATGGGAATCAAGAAACCGAATAGGACCTATCAAAAAGTAGATCCTCAGCCTGCCGTGCTTAGCAAGCAGATATCAGACGTCTCTGTCAAGCGTGCACAAGGTTCACTAGTGTCCAAGGAGCCTTTGACTTCCCACAAGGATAATGAGCACCACAGACACAACATCACTCGTGATAAGGCTGATTGCTCAGCAAAGCTAATGATAGAATCCCCTAATAATCATGAGCAAACCATTCAGTCAGTGCCAGGTCCACCTAAAAGTCCTAGGTCTCCCACATCCTATCTTCCCAAACTGACCAAGGAAGCACAACGACAGTCATCAATGGCGATTGCTCACTCCCAATCCCTGTCTCCGTCAAAGCTTCCAAACATCCAAGAGGGGAAACATGACACTAGCCGTAGCCCTCGCCCCAAGGATATGCCTGTGCAACCCAATGTGACTAGATCAACTCAGGATCTATCTACACAGGTGAATGCTCAGAGGACAACAAAAGACATGACCACGTCTGATCGCCCTGGGGACTCGACACTGCGATCAACTAAGAGTAACCAATCCACTGGACTAAATGCCACTGCTTCCAATTAGGGATCTCAGCAGTCATAGTCTTTGGCCGTGACTACACCCCTTGCAGAATGTACCCCTAGCAATCCATCTGCGGAGGTGGTGCCGCAACCAGTATCCATGACAACTCCAACCTGTCCAAAGCACTTGAAGCCTAGGCTCGAGAAGAAACCTCTCAAAGATGTGGCCAAGGAGATTGTTAACCCTCAAACGAACGAAGGTGAAAAATCCGGAAAAGCTAAAGCAGAAGACAAAGACGCACAAGGAGAAGAGTCCTAAATAAGGGAGAAAGGCGGACAAGGAAAAGCGCAAGTCAAAACTTTTGTAAAAGAGTGCAAGCGCATCATGGTTTAATTCAAGGAGCGCCGGGGGCTCTCACCTGTGCAATTTGTAAATGTAGACAGGCAGTGGAAAGGAAGTTAGGAAGATAGAAGGACAATGGGAAAAAGGGCCTAGGCTACGGTCGGCCATGTAAAAAAGAGGAAAAGGGGATGACCACCCAAAAGGGATTTAGGGTTTTGTATATAAAGTTGAAAAGTGAATGAGAAGCTCATTCTTGTGTGTGGCCAAAAGTAGCTCTCCTCTTCTTCTTCTTCTTTTTGTTCTTGCTTGCTTGAGCTTGTGCTTGAGAGAGGGAGTGTGAGAGTGTGAGGGTGAGGGACCGAGGAGGAGAAGCTCTCCATCTTCTCCTCTCTTATTCTCTTCTCTTCTCTTCTCTTGTCTTGCTCGCGGCAATGGAGCGTGGAGCTTGAGGATGGAGCTTGCTTGAAGCTTGCACTTGGATCGTGGAGCTACCGAAGTGCGCGGGAGAGGAGGTAACTTGATCAGCATGGACGTAAGCTCACTACACCCGTAGATATGGATGGCACATCGGTTATGTGAGAGGTAGCCATTAGTGCTCGGCTTGGAACGCTTGAAACAATAAGCGGTCCGTGGGTCTTGGCAGTTGAGCGTGAGCTCCCACATTTTGGTTCCGTTGCCGGGACCAATGGATTCAAGCCTTGAGCGCTTGCGCGCTTCGAATCGAGCATTGGAGTAGGGTTTTCCCCGAATCGGTGCTTGAAGTAGATAGTTAGGAAGCGAGGGAGTTTGAAGAGGTATTCGATCTCCTTAGCAAGTAGGTTTTTGGTTTTTTGGATTTGGAAAATCATGTTGGAGTAGTGTAGGTGATTGCTTTGTGATTTGTACGCATTTAGGATAGGAAAAAACAAAGAAAAAGAAGCAAACAGTAGGGTTTTCTGTTGCTGTATAACATGCTAAAACAGGGAAATAGGGGCACAGATACTTAGAGTGCCATTTGATTCGAGCATCATAAAGATTCCAGGCATGTCTGGCAATTCCTTATAGTGTTTTGTACCCAACTACTTGGGGAGCCGAGGACCACGAATTTTGGCAGGATAAAGTCCTCCAGGTGCCTAGATCGGTGGAAGGCTATAATTGCCAACCCACCTGGAGAAGACGCATTTTTGATGTCAAGCTTGACGCTTGGACGGCGTTTTGTAACACCCTCCCTTTTGGGAGAAAGGACCCCATTTTTATGCCATATCCTCGAAGGGTAGGCGTGGATTTTAATCCATCCATCGACGACAGGTTCGACTTCCCCATCATCTATAATGCCAATAACACCTCCTATAAGGATGCCCTTGTATTTACCCTCCCTAATTTTTACAGTTCTATAGATAGATTCCTTAGTGAGTTCACCTCCTGTTCTGACCCCGCCTTCATAACAGCTTGTAATTACCTCAGACTAATTAGGGTCCTAGTCCACCAAGAGCCTACCCCTCAAGAATGCCACCTCCCACCCCTTTTCTTCGACCCCAATGCCATAGATAGCAGCACCATGATTCGCCTCATGATGCGCGCTACTCTTTTGCCATCCTTCTGTGTTGCACTGCTTGAGGATATGAGCGATAGCAAATTCACACAGTGCAACCAGCCCTTCCTTTCCACCACCACTCTCAAAACCCCCCTCAATCTCAAGGGCTACTTGCTGAGTCGTAGATTCCTTAACAAAGCCCCCCGCCCTCCACAATCCCCTACCTGCCATTCAGATGACGAGGATTAAACTCCCGTCATGCCCTTGTATCACATGCATCTATGTATAAGCCTCTTTATATAAAAAAAAAAGAAGAAGCCACAAGGCAACAAAAGAAAAGGGTGAACTGGAAAGAAGAGACAACATCAAAGCATAGGAAAGCCAAGGGATGCATCTACTATTAAGCAAAGATAAGAGAGAGAGACATTCGCAAGATCCGCTTGCAACTCCCCTTCGCCTCGTCGTGCACCACAATCACTACACCTAGGGTTCTCCCTAGCCCCTTCCCCACTTCACGCTTAGGGCACATCAAGGCAAGACTTTCAGACCTGTCACCCTAAGACTTGCACCACACCTCCAACAACACATGTAGTGGGTCCTCAAGTGTAGACATTGCCAAGGGCAAGGTTAGACCCATCTCCCAGTTCCACTGCCACGGGCACCACACACTACACGGAGAGGCAGACACACCCCTTAGAGAGTGCATAACTTTTCTTGCAAGGTATGCTCGAGTTTCAAGAACTGGCTATTCAGCTGAAGATGATCACCCACGGCATCCTTGAATGACCAAAATTTGTTCCATATGCCGGACATGACACCATTGCTGCTGTTTCAGGAGCTTTTCTGCATTGGAGTGGACAGACCAACGTGCTTCATGCTGCCAACCATCTGCCTGCTGATAGCTACCATGATTGAACCAAATCAAGCAAAAGGAGTACTCAGTAATAGACCTGTCATTGGCATAGATCTTGGAACCTCATCTTCCAAAGATGCATGCCCAATGCCTCAAGATCTACGGATCGCTTATTGATTCCACAAGCCTGAAGAATTTCAATGCAAGGTTGAAGATCTTCAACGCAGCATTGAAGACCTTCAACTCAAAGACAAAGATCTTCAAATCAAAGACACAGATTTTCAAGGCGACGACAAACCATATCATTGTCAAGGCAGAGTTCGAGGGGGGGGGGGGGGGCTTCTCTAGGATAAATCCCTCCAATACCATCCTCCTAAGGGATTGCTTATTGCTTCAAGTGTTTCTGATGCTCAAGGGATGACCGGCTACATAATGGACGCCACAACTGTGTGAAAGATGTCGAGCATCTTCATGAAGCCTAAAGCATGCCGAAATCTCTGCTGGTCATCGTCATTAAACTCCATCACCCCTCATTCACACAACCACCTTGGAAGCAGTGTCATCCACCCACCAGTTCCGCCTAGCAGCATACCTAACTAGCCACTACTTTCCACTGCAGTGCCATGGGACTAGCACTTGGCTAGGAGGGGGGTAATGTTACCATGTTTCCCACAGCATAGAGGAGCGGAAAATGGAAAAAAGGAAATAGCAAAAAAGGCACAGGATAAAAGCAGAAAAAGGCGCCTTGACTGGTAACCAGACCCTGAAAAATTTAAATGTTCGGGCACGGCCCTCAAAAAATCTCAGTGTCGCCCCGAGACAACAAAATAGTAAAAGGCATACCATTAAAATGTGGAAGCACTCCCGAATCCTTGTAAAAGAGCGCCATGCTCGCTCCTGTGCAAGGTGTATGCATTAGTTGGGAATAGGATAAATTAGAATGGTGGAAAATGGGAAAAAGGACCTAGGCTACAGCCGACCATGTAAAAAAGGGAAAAGGGGATGACCGCCCAAAAAGGATTTAGGGCTTTGTATATAAAGTTTAAAAGTGAATGAGAAGCTCATTCTTTTTGTGTGTGGCAAAAAGAGTCTTCTTCTTCCTCTCTTCTTCTCTCCTTCTTGCTTGTGTGTGATCTTGAGAGAGGGAGTGTGAGAGTGTGAGGGAGTGAGTGTGTGTGGGAGTGAGGGATCAAGAGGGTGAAGCTCTTCACCATCTCCTCTTCTCTTGTGTGCGTGGCTATGGAGGATGGAGCTTGGAGATGGAGGAGTCTTGAGGATGCCTGAGCTAGCATCAAGAATCATGGAGCTACCGAAGTGCAAGAGAGAGGAGGATACTCGATCAAGCATCAAGGTAAGCTCACTACACTCGTAGGATCGACGACGCATCTTCTAGGTGAGAGATAGCCATTAGAGCTCGCTTGGAACACTTGAAACAATAAGCGGTCCGTGGGTCTTGGCGGTTGAGCGAAAGCTCCCACATTTGGTTCCGTTGTTGCCAGGACAAACGGATTCAAGCTTGAGCACTTGCGCACCTCATATCGAGCATCGAAGTAGGGGCTGCATTCCCGAAATGGAGCTTGAGATATGTAGGAAGTTTGGGTGTTTTTGATCTTCAAAACAAGTAAGTATTTTGGGATCTTTTTGGTTGTTTGATGATTGGAAAACATGGATAAATTTGTTCAGTTTTTTGATTTCGATTCGTGTTGAGTTTAGAGTAGGCTAACATTAGGAAATCGCACCTGAAAGGCATAGGGTTTGCTGCTGTAAAACAGGGAGAAAACTGGGGAAAACATGTATAAAATGGGGGAAATGCTCATTTGAATGTGTAGGAATCGCAAGGGGAGTGATCAGTAACATCCGGGTAATGTCCAGCAGGGGTATAAGTTCTTGGAGGGCAAGGAAATCCTCATTTGCAACCAGCTGAGGCTGAGAGAGAGAGAGAGAGAGAGAGAGAGAGAGAGAGAGAGAGAGAGAGAGAGAGAGAGAGAGAGAGAGAGAGAGAGAGAGAGAGAGAGAGAGAGAGAGAGAGAGAGAGAGAGAGAGAGAGAGAGAGAGAGAGAGAGAGAGAGAGAGAGAGAGCTTGGGTGACCCATTCCGATCGATCAGTGTGAGGAGTCACGTTGCTATCGGCAATCCCCAGGTACATAGATCTCTTTCCCATCACTCTAGCATCATTCTTGTTGAATCTTGTAGTCTACAATAATCAATACCGCAAGATTCTGGACAATTTCATGCTCAAAAGTGCGTTCGGGTCGGCAGAATCGGACACCTGATTCAGTGTCCGATTCTTAGAATCGGACATTCGGATAACCGTCCAATTGGACCAACCCGTTCGATTTTGGAAATCGGACCACTCGGACCACTCCGACACTCGGACCAACCCCGTCCGATTGGATGCTTCGTCTAATCGAGGAAATCAGACCCACCCCTGTCGGATTTGTAGAATCGGAGCCACGGATTAGGACATGTCAGTGCTCGGACCACCCACCTGGTTCGATCAGACCACTTGTCCGATTTTCAAAAATCGGACACTTGACCTTTGTCCGATTTTGAGAATCAGACAGCTCAAAATCGGACCCACCTAGTCCGATTCCGAGAATCGGACCACTGGTAAATTGGACCATTGGCAAATCGGACATTCGATTCTTAGAATCGGACACACCCTTAGGCAGAAAAAAGAAAATTTACCCCCATGACTAACTGGAAGCGCAACCTGCTCCAAGACAACATAGCGAGCACTTTGTAGGCAGTTCTCGACGTAGGAGTCACCACCAAGGGACAGGGGACGGTGTTGGAGCAGTCCCTAGCCGACCAGATGCGATGAGAATGGAAATCCAATCGTAGGACCTGTGAGATCAGCGATGAAGCTTATCAGGCCCGAGACGAGACAAGAGGGCGGAAGGCATATAGAGATTATTTGCCCCACCCACATTGAATTCCACACTTGAAGTACACATAAGAGAGCCGAAAGATTGATTGACCACAAGTGCACGAGAAACGACACACACCGAGTGATCATAAATTGAGGACTGTATTCAATAAGTCAAGGAACTCACTCAGATAAAACCACTCAAGGAACCCACCAACAGGAGAGAACCAAGACATAGACAAACCATCAAAGAGTAGAGTAGGACCAAGCAAGGAGCGCCAATGACGTGAATCTATCAAGTCTATTCAACTTGATCAACAGCTTACTGGAGCGCAAGAACTCGACCATGATGGAAGAGAACTCTGACCATCGGTCTAATGAGGAGCTCGATTTGAATGTATTCCCAGATGCTATTCAGCACAGTTGGTGAGCAGTTACGATGCGCACGCCCGATACGAGCACCATGGTAGGACAGCAGATGCAATCATCGCAGATCTAGAGGAGGAGAGAAGGCTAGCCCGTAAGGCATTGCAGGGCATAGTCGAGTACAATAGGGATCAGCAGGCTAGGAGCCAAAGGTAAAGCATGGAGCTACATGAGGTGCAGCGAGTGCTGAACTTGGCTGGCTGAAATTGAACGGACCATGAACAAGCACTAGAGGGAGACTTGACGTTGAGCGAGCTTCTAATGAAATGGCTACTCGATAATACAATAGTAGAGTAGAGTGCCAACGCACTAGCGACGTCATTGCTCGCAGGATTAGGGGCAAACCAAGGCTCAAGGAGCCAAGCCAAAATACCGATTGTTGCCAAGCAACTCGATAAGTACCAACCTCATGATGACCCATATGACTTTGTTGAGCAGTTTGAGCAAGTCTGCAAAGCCAACAGCCTCAACAATCAAACTCAACGCTCGCAAGCATTTCGGCTTTGCCTAGGCGACAAGGGTAGGACGTGGTACACGAGCCTAGATGCTGTAGAGCGAGCCAACTTCAATGACCTCAAGGATCTCTTCATCAAGAGATTCGCTGAGCCCGGATACTCTGATAACCTGCTAGTACGATTGATGAACGTCAAGCAGAAAGAGGAGGACATCCATGACTACGTAACCCATGTGAGGAGTCTCTTCAAGAGAATCCTCTGGGCGAGTGACCGATTGAAAGAGTAGTTTCGACTGTATTCATCAGCGGAATTCGAGATGAAGAATTATATAAGGCTTTGGCAGGCAATTCAAGCTTGCAGTGAGATGTGGTGGTGGCTAGAGTGTTTAAGGAAGCCATTAGAGTCAATGATCAGCTGAAAGAGCAAAGCTCCAGGGGCACGAACGTAGAAGAGACCAACCCGCGAGGTTCCGAGAGGGCGTCAGCCTCTAGTGAGCGGGCAAATCCATCATCCTAAGATAAGGGGAAAGCCACCGAGACAAACCAAGGCTTGGCTGAGGTCAAGATGGAATTAGCCAAGTTGCAAGACATGTTGAGACGACTAACTCGCCCACACGTCCAATGCGTGTATTGTGGCGGAAACCACTTGGCTGAGTGTCAAGACCTTGTGCTAACTGCGGTAGGTTCGGCCATGATGTCGTGCATTATAGATTACCAAGAAGACTTCCATACTCGCAACCCTACGGCCAGCCTTATCTAGCAAACAGGCCGCAACCATTCTTCGGAAGGGGAGCCCCTTTGGCTCTTCGCGCGCCTAACGATATGAAACCAACCGTCCCTAGGATGGACATCAATCCTACCGGCATTCCTAGACCGCCTGGTCCTTACGTGACCCACCCACCGAGCGACGCTCTAGTACACTACGTAGAGGAGCCGAATGATGAAGAGACCTATATATACCCTTACGTCTCACACGACGACGAGGGCAACGCGGTCCTCATGGATTATCAATCCGTGCCAGTGATGGGGTTAGGACGAGGACGAGGTAGAGGCCTATGAGGGCAGCTGCAGGATCCAGTCACTTGTTGGACTTGTGGTCACCTCGGTCATGTCTCATCACGCTGCCCTGAAAGAGAGTAGCAAAATAGAGACAAGGCTAACCAAAGGTGCATAGAGTGCGGGATCACCCATCTCTTCGTAGACTACCCAAAGCGAAAGCCATCCTCTAGCTCAACCAACTTGCCATATATCCCATTGGGGCTATTTGGCATCAAAAACCTTGATGGGGAGGCCACACCTATTCCATTGCGGGTCATGACTTGAGCCCAAATGAAGCAGGCCGACATCTCTCTGCCAGGACCTAGCAATCTTGACACAACCTCGATAGGGAAGAAAAGTCGCAGGGGAAAAAAGAAGAGATCGGAGGCTAAGGTCACACTAAAGACCGAGAGTGCTACGACTCTGCCTGCTGGAAAGAAGGTTTTAGACGTAGAGGCAGAGACTTCAGCCCCTAAGACGGCTGAAAAGGGAAGCGCTAAGGTAGGGGAATACCCGCATTTGAAGCGACAATTAGAGGCCATAGAAAAGGTGAAGGAGGCTCAGAAGCACCTTAAGGACACTGAGCCCATTGTAGAGGATGAGATCAATGACCTCTCCAGCGTCAGCACGCCAATATCACCGCCTCAACCTAAGTCGGCAAAAGCAACTGCACCACAAGCAGTGTTGCGAAGACCAAGCCTTGACGCGACAGAGCCGCAGATCACAGCCGCGGTCATTGGCCTGGACAATCTAGGTTAGGGGAAGGACGAGTATCCAACAATCTCCTAACCACGCTAGTGACTACCCCTGTAACACTTAGCCTAGGAGATCTACTTAAGCAGCATCCTACCTTATGGCAATATCTTAAGCAGTGGGTCGAAGGGTTACAAAAGCAGGTCACGGTAGACCCTCAAGACCATGATGCAGTAACGCAATTACCAAGTTTGACGCTGCACTCCGTGCCTAAATCCTTGCACATCAATGCCTTTTGGGAAGGCTCTGAGATGCACGCGGTCTTACCAGTCCTAGCCCTGGGTGACATAACAAGAAAGGGAATCATAGATACGGGAGTTGGAGTTAGTGTGCTTAGCCATGCAGTGCTTCAGATTTGGGGAAACCCGCCTGTCGAAACTGCTAGGTTTAATGTCACGTTAGCAAATGGTATGAGACTGAAGCCATTCAGGGTACTTAAGAATTGGCCAGTGAAGATCGCACGTGTTCAGTTCTCTGTTGACTTTATAGTCATGAAGGGAGTGGACTACGATACCCTATTAGGCCGACCTTGGATGCGCAATGCTAGAGTCATCGAAGATTGGGGTAATAGCTTGATCTTCCTTGGCAATAGAATGGATGCCATGAGAAAAGAGATGGTACTTAGAAGACCTCACCAGTCGACTTAGACGCCATCTTTGCTATACTCAAGGGGAACACTCAGGTCAAGAAGCCCTATGGGCCCTTGACCAAGTATATCCCATGCCCAGAGGATGAGCGGTTATTGGATGCACGTTCTTGCTACAATCGACCTGCCATTCTCAGATCATGAGGCGTATGAGCAAGCCATCAAAACAATTGGCAAGTCTAACGGAGCACTCTCTACACCAGTCTGTATGATGGTAGGAAGCCTCCGTGGAAAGCCTAAGCCGTCACTTTCCACGTACCATCTAACAAAAGGGAACTCCAGGGGATATTGGAATACCTAACATACAAGCTAGTTGGAAATCTAGCTGCAAACTTCAAACCACTCCAGGATCTCTTAGAGGAATCCAAGTGGCAATGGACCAGGGTGCACGATTTAAACCTCATGTATAACTGGGCCCTAGTTCCTGACCAACGACACGAGGCATACCAAACCCTAGGAGACAACGAGCAGTCGAATGACAAAGATTCTAGCGACGAATATGAAGACTGCCAATCCTTTAGTGATGAGAGTGAGGGTACCATAGAATACGACACTAAAGGAAGAGAAATTGAGCAAATACAAGCAGATGCCAAGCCACAGAAAAGGCAGACCCTTAGAGTAGAATGAGGAGTCATGCGCATAGAATGTGATTGCGCTTGGTTAGAACGTGTAGGAGCCATAGACCTTGAGCAAGCAGGCCTAGCCCAGCCAGGAACGACATCGATACTTAGGACTGAATCACCATCTGAACTGCGGCCACCAGGGGAGACCACCTCTTCTAGTGAAGATGGAGAGTTTGACTCTAAAATGGAAGTTAGTTCGGATAGTGATCCAAAGATCCTTAGGCCACCCACGACCAGATGTACCAAGGGGGATCTACCCGTCCACCTGAGGCGCAGACGGTTGAGGCAGGAAAAGGCAAAGCAACCCAGGGATACACGAACAAAAGAACATTGAAAATTGCAGGACCTCCCTAAACGCTTCACAAAATTCAAAAAAGGGGATAAGATAGTAGTCCTGTTAGGGGCCAAATGTCAAGGGCAGACGAGCGAACCAATCGAGGGACCAGCCAAAGTCAAGGAGGTAGACTTAGCCCAGGAAGGGGAAATACCCCGACGAGTATTCATTGCCGACAACTTGACTGGTGAAGAAGAACCGAGTCTTGTCGCTCTCTTGCGAGAGTATATAGATGTGTTTTCCTGGTCCTTAGAGGAGCTACAGGGGGTAGATCCGAGTGTTGTGACTCACAACATACCCATGACGTCGGATGCAACGCCGGTCAAGCAGTGACCGTACCCTATGAATCCAAAACACGCTCATGCTGTCAAAGAGGAAATTGACAAGCTGATGAGAGCTGGATTCATTTACGAAATTGAGCACACAAACCGGGTATCACCCATAGTCATTGTGATGAAGAAGAACGGAAAAATCCGAGTGTGGGTCAATTACAAGAAGGTGAACGCTGCTACGAAGAGAGACAACTATCCATTGCCATACACCAAGCACATGCTCGAGAGGTGGCAAGCAAGGAAGCCTACAATTTTTTGGATGGCTTCTCAAGGTACAACCAGGTGCAAGTGCATCCCGTGGACAGGCACAAGACTGTGTTTGCCAGTGAGTGGGGCGTCTTTGCATACATATGCTTTTTGGGTTGACCAATGCCCCTGCCACTTTCCAATGTCTCATGTGCACCATCTTTAAGGACATGCTTTGCAAGGAGTTAGAGGTTTTTGTCGAAGACCTGTGTGTCCATTCGGCTTGGATCGAACACTTAGACAAACTCCGTGCAGTCTTTGAACGGTGTCACTTATATCGCCTCTCCTTGAACCCCTTGAAGTGCCGATTTTGGGTAAAGCATGGATGCATCTTAGGACATGTGGTGTCAAAGAACGGCATTGCCGCTGACTTCTTGAAGGTCAGGGTTATTGTTGACCTTGCACCCTAATTAATTACAAGGGAGTTCAATGCTTCTTAGGCCATATAGGATACTGTCGGCGGTTTGTACTGAACTACGTGCTGATCGCTAGACCATTGTACAAGCTGCTGATTGTCTTCAAGTGGACCGAGGCATGCCAATGAGCGTACAAAGAATTGAAAAAGGCTCTAACAATAGCACCAATTCTATGAGCCCCATATTGGGGACCATTACCTTCCACGTGCGCATCGATGCTTCTAAGTTTGCCATGGGGGCAGTGTTGTGCCAGCCTAGTGAGCACAACTTAGATTATCCAGTGAGATTTGCTAGCAGACAACTCACTGAGACGGAGATGAACTACTCGACAACAGAAAAGGAGGGATTAGCCATGGTGTTCGCTGTGAAGAAATTCCGGCATTATCTATTGGCCACACCCTTCATCTTTTTCGTGGATCATCAAGCCATGCTCTATTTAGTAAACAAACCTTGTGCTACAAAGCGCATAGCTCAATGGCTCCTCCTGCTTCTAGAGTTTGACTTCTCCGTGGTAGTACGGAAGGGAAAGCAGCATTACATGGTTGATCACATGTCATGCATCCCCACGGGAGAAGCCGCTGGGACAGGGCATCATTGATGAGTTACCCGACACCCACCTATTCCACCTATCTAGCAAGAGAGATTTATTTAAGGATGATCTAATGCCATATTGGGCGGATGACATAGTCCAAGTGCTCGAGCACGGACTACCCAAGTGACCAATAGAAAAAGCCCGGCTTAGGCGCTTGATCTTGAAGATCCAGCCCTACCAGCTGATTGCAGGCCAACTCTATAGGTTGCGAAAAGACGGATTGCTGCGTAGATGCGTGTGTGAGCATGAGATGGACGATGTGCTCTTGGAGGTGCACAGCGGCATTGCGGGAGGACACTTTAGTGGAGACACGATAGCACAAAAGGTGCGGCAGTCTCAACTATGGTGGCCCACACTTTTCCGCGACGCCAAGCGATTCGTCAAGCATTGTGATGATTGCCAACAAACAAAAGTCTCGATTCGTAAAGATCAAATGGAGTTGACCCCAATTATTGCTCGACAACCATTCGAAAAATGGAAAATAGACTTCATAGGACCCATCAGTCCTGCGGCACAATACTCACAAGCTAAGTATATCATTATAGCCACGGATTACCTCACAAAATGGGCAGAGGCAAGAGCCGCACGAAGAAAAAACACGAGGATGACTGCCAAGTTCTTATGGGAGCAAGTGATCTCGCGCTTCGGCTACCCCATCGAACTGGTTAGTGACCAAGGCACACACTTCATCAACAAAGTGATAACACATCTCATGTCCACCTTTTACATTATCCATCGCAAATCCTCACCATACTACCCTCAGGCGAATGGACAGGTAGAATCAACTAACAAGATTCTTATCAATGTCCTGACTAAAGTAGTCTCAGCCTCACACAACGACTGGGACAACAAGTTGATGGCAGCCTTGTGGGCCTACCGCACAGCTTATAAAACGGCTGTCGGCGGCCAAACCCCCTTTAGGTTGACCTATGGAACTGAGGCAATTCTACCATTAGAATTCTTCGTTCCTAGCCTAAGAATAGCACTTCAAGAATGATGGGAAGGGAAGGAGGCATGGACGCAACGCCTGGTTGAGCTTGAACGCCTCTATTAGAGACTCGTCTTCTAGCCACTCACGCACTTATCTGTGAGAAAGCCCGACGCAAGAGTTGGTTTGACAAGCATGTCAAGCAGTGCGAGTTTGAACAAGGTGACTTAGTGCTCCTTTACTCAGTTAAGGGGCATAAGAATAAAATAAAATTTAGAGGTCTCGGACCCTTCAAGGTTCGTGCAATCAACCGAACCGGCAACGTCGAGCTTGAGACACTAAACGGTGAGGGAATAGGCTTCTTCAATGGCAGTCGTGTCAAGAAGTACTTTCCTCCCACGCATCCTTTGCATGAGCCACCATCGTTAGAACTGCCGGTCAAAGTACGAGTAGCTACAATCACTGAAATCAACAAAGAGGATGAGGAAGCCGTAGAACCTGCTTACCTCCGTATCATGGTTCATTGCCAAGCAAACATGCGCTTTCAATGCTTTGATCGAAGAGGGAGTAGACTTCAACATCTTAACCCACAGTCATTGGATCCAACTTGGCAAACCACTACTTCAACCCACAACTGCCAAATTAAACCCATATGGGGCCCACTCATACGCACTTCTTGGCAAGTTCAGAGTCGCCGTTTCTATCGAGTCTGAGATTCTTCCAATGCTTTTTTATGTATTGCCAAATGCTACAGATGCGGGCACGGAGTCACTACTGGGGCGAACCTTCAAAAAGTAGACTCACTGCAATGTCGATTATGAGTCGCAGTGTATCCACCTAGCAATAGGCAACATGCGCATTGTCACAGCTTTCAGCAAGGGCTATGCGACACCATCACCGTTCGCAAAGCCACAGGTAGAAACATCCATAGGCAAGACTAAGGAGGGGGGTAGTGCACAGCTGCCACTCCCCGACTTCCATAAACCGTAACCTGCAGCAGCCAAAGCTAAGGCCCAACAGCCTCGCTTCCAATGGGTGCCTTAACAGCCGCAACAACCGCCTAGGAGTCGACGCTCCTATCCTCATAATACCCAGAACTCTAAACTTAGGAGGCCAAGATGCAATCAAAGGAAGCACCATGTGATCAACCAAAGATGGGTCCCTAAAGCCCTCTTGCATGTGCAAGGCTACTACGAGGGAAATACCTGGCTTGTGCCAAGATACACAATTGATGGTGCATTAGTGCGTCCAACCCGTGTGGCATAGGTGCAAGCAGGAAGGCCAGGAAGCCTTACAGTACCATGTAAAGAACAGAGTGATGTGTCATGTGCTAATGGCAGAGACCCATCCCATAGGTGTAGAGGGAAACAAAAACGTACTTGATGCTAATTGTCATAACGTCCCTCAATCCTCACCTCTCAATACTTAATTGAAGAAACATCCATCACACTCAACCTACTCTTTGTCTGATGCTCTGTTGAAACATATGGAGGATAACCCATTCCTAAAACCCATTGATGTAATCCTCATTGTCACTTATGCAGAGGTTGTATGCCTTGTGTGCTTTTGATGATGGGTTTAGCTTGGCAGAGATCCCAAACCTAGACATCCAACTGCAAGCAAAAATGGTGCACGCTTTGTTCTCGAGCTAGAGGTACAATAGCATAATGAGCCAGATCAACGTGCCTCTGCTCGACAGCATTGCGGCACAATCACTAGACGAGGTAAACCTAAATGGGTTTGTGAGGAGAACCATAGAGGCTTTGGCTAAGGCCTTAGCAACAGGAGGAAGAGCCGCTGGAGGAGAATCCCCATCATCCCGATCAACACACAAGGCATCATCCTCCAAAGCCTCAACCATAGGGTTTGGAGGCATCCTTACTGCCATAATCCAAGAAGCACTAGGGCAAGGATAGAAAGAAGAAGATAAGAAGGGAGGCGAAGAAGGAAGTGACGAGTCACCGTCACAATCCCCACCTCACACAGAAGAGCAACGTAGGTCTTCAAATTAAACGAAGACTGACGAAGTCGAAGAGGGAGAGTCCTAGGGTAGCCCACAGAGGCACACAGAACAAAGAACAAAAGCCCTACATGGAAAGAGGGAAGAGGAGCGCAAGAAAAAAGAAAAGGAAGATCTGGAGAGGGCTCGAAGGGAGTCGCTTAGGGATGAGGAGGAGAGAAAAAAAATACTGAAGAGGAGTTGAAAAGAAAGGAAGAGGAAGAAATAGTGCTGGCCACCCATCACTCCATTGAGGAGCAACACAAAAGAGACGAGGAAGGCACAAAGAGCCTGCATAGAACAGAAGCACCTGGTTCCAGTACCAGTGTGCCGAAAATTGCACCCCTGCCCCCAGTAGAAGGAAAAGGCAAAGAACCGATGACGCCAACTCCCCCTCTCTTCATACCTTCTACGCCAGCCACTCTCATCATGACAACGCCCACTGCCACCGCCACCCAAGGCTCCACTCCAAAAGTCGATGAGAGCAACATGGTCACTTGGCTGCAGTTTGTGGTGGAAAGAGAGTTGGCAAGAGAAGTGGGCATGGCCACCACAGCGTTAGGAGTGAAGAGGGCAGCCACGGCTAACATGGAGCCAAGGCCAGAGCTTAAAAGACAAGAACCACCGCCACCATGTCCCAACCCCCACCTCCAGCAGGCCAATACGATGAATACGTTAAGGAGCTGCTCTCGCAGCTAGAAAAGTCCAAGGAAGAAAAGAGAACATCCATGGAGGAGTTGGCAACAGAGCGAGAATCACGAGCCGCTCTCCAGCTCGTAGAGAAAACAAAGTAGATAGTAGAATACCAAAGGGAGATTGCTGTGCTAAAGGAAGAAGCCAGCAATAAAGATGTAGAAGAATCAAAAGCCCTGAAGGAACGTGATGCTGCTTGGGAGGGAAGAAGAAAAATCTTAATGGATCGCCTCAACGGAGAAAGGGAGACCGATGCTCACCTGCGGCGCAAGAACGACCAGCTCACTGTAGTCAACCTGGAGGCACAAAACCAGCTTGAAAAGATCAGACAGGAGACTGCAGAGCTGGACCAGCTAAGAGGAGAGCAGGTGTGAAGGATGTAGGTGAAGCTGGACCAGCTCAACGCACAGATAACCAATGAACAGCAAGAGCAGTCCCGCCTACACCACGAGCTCGAGGTCCAGCAACAACAACTCATGGCTATGACCCTCCATCAGGGGGAGAGCCTGGAGGATATGGAAAAGAGAGCAAAAGAATGGGCTGACCACAACGAAAGGAGAGTACGAGACCTGGCACGCCGACTGGCCAAAGCAGAAGGAGATAGAGTGTTGGCTGAGAATCAGGTAGAGGCTGCCCAGCTCTCAATGATAGCCAAGCAGCATACCTTCCTCAACATGCTGCTTCACTCCACCAAAACGGAAGAAAACGAAGCCAATGTTTAGCTGTCTGCAGAAGAAGCTAGCCATTGCACACAGAGCCCTAATAGCAGGCCTGCACGTACCACTGCAGCTAGGAGGCCCACCGCAGAGCTTAGAGGAGCAAAGAAGATATCTTGCACAGGTAGACCTGACGGTGCAGGAAATTGACGAACTCGGCTTCACAAAAGAGAAGGCGCAAGAAGACGGGCAAGCAAAAGGGGGTGAATCTGAGTTTGATCTGGGACCTCAGGAAGAGGACTATGTGCCACCACCCCCTCCTCCACAACAAGATGAAGTGCAGCCCACGGACACATCCGCTGAGAGGAAAGCAGCCCTGGCTAGGCGCAGGAGAAAAATGGTAGAGAAGGCAAGAAAAAAGTTGAACGTTAGACTTGTTCCAAGACAACCCGCCTCTCTCCCACCGCGCCCTGAAAATCTCCTCACTGAATTCCATGCAAGGTTGATTATTTGGGAACAGCAAGAATGTGCCTGCGATCCCTTCGACTTGAGCTTTGAGCTTCCCGCTACACTAAACAGACTAATGCCCATTAAACTTGTAAACGACGTAATCGCTATGGGTGCAAGGCTCAGGGACAAGTGGCTAGCAGAGCGAGAGGCCAACCCAACTGCTTGGGGAGCCGAGGACCGCGAATTTTGGCAGGATAAAGTCCTCTAGGTGCCTAGATCGGTGGAAGGCTATAATTGCCAACCCACTTGGAGAAGACACGTTTTTGATGTCAACCTTAACGCTTGGATGGCGTTTTGTAACACCCTCCCTTCTAAGAGAAACGACCCCATTTTTATGCCGTATCCTCGAAGGGTAGTCATGGATTTTAATCCGTCCATCCATAGCAGGTTCGACTTCCCCATCATCTTTAACACCAATAGCACCTCCTATAAGGATGCCCTTGTATTTATCCTCCCTAATTTGTATAGTTCTATAGATAGATTCCTTAGTGAGTTCACCTCCTGTCCTAACCCTGCCTTCATAACAACTTGTAATTACCTCAGACTAATTAGGGTCCTAGTCCACCAAGAGCCTGCCCCTCAAGAATGCCACCTCCCACCCCTTTTCTTCGACCCCAATGCCATAGACAGCAGCACCATGACTCGCCTCATGATGCGCGCTACTCTTTTGCCATCCTTCTGTGTTGCACTGCTTGAGGATATGAGCGATAGCAAATTCACACAGTGCAACCAGCCCTTTCTTTCCACCACCACTCTCAAAACCCACCTCAATCTCAAGGGCTACTTGTTGCTGAGTTGTAGATTCCTTAACAAAGCCCCCTGCCCTCCACAATCCCCTACCTGCCATACGAATGACAAGGATTAAACTCCCGTCATGCCCTTGTATCACATGCATCTATGTATAAGCCTCTTTATATAAAAAAAAGAAGAAGCCATAAGGCAACAAAAGAAAAGGGTAAACTGGAAAGAAGAGACAACATCAAAGCATAGGAAAGCCAAGGGATGCATCTACTATTAAGCAAAGATAGGAGAGAGAGACCTTTGCAAGATCCGCTTGCAACTCCCCTTCGCCTCGTCGTGCACCACAATCACTACACCTAGGGTTCTCCCTACCCCTTCCCCACTTCACGCTTAGGGCACATCAAGGGCAGGACTTTCAGAACTGTCACCCTAAGACTTGCACCGCACCTCCAATGACACACGAACTGGGTCCTCAAGTATGGACATTACCAAGGGCTTGCCCAAGGTTAGACCCATCTCCCAGTTCCACTGCCACGGACACCACGCACTACACGGAGAGGCAAACACACCCCTTAGGGAGTGCACAACTTTTCTTGCAGGGTATGTTTGAGTTTCAAGAACTGGCTACTCAGCTAAAGATGATCACCCATGACATCCTTGAATGACCAAAACTTGTTCCATATGCCGGACATGATACCATTGCTAGTGTTTCAGGAGCATTTCTGCATTGGAGTGGACAGACCAACATGCTTCATGCCGCCAACCATCTGCCTGCTGATGGCTACCATGATTGAACCAAATCAAGCAAAAGGAGTACTCAGTAATAGACCTGCCATTGGCATAGATCTTGGAACCACTTCGTCCAAAGATGCATGCCCAATGCCTCAAGTTCTACGGATCGCTTATTGATTTCACAAGCCTGAAGAATTTCAATGCAAGGTTGAAGATCTTCAATGTAGCACTGAAGACCTTCAACTCAAAGACAAAGATCTTCAAATCAAAGACACAGATTTTCAAAGCGACGACAAACCATATCATTGTCAAGGTAGAGTTCGGGGGCCTTCTCCAAGATAAATTCCTCCAATACCATCCTCCTAAGGGATTGCTTATTACTTCAAGCGTTTTTGATACTCAAGGGACGACCGGCTACATAATGGATGCCATAACTGTGTGAAAGATGCCGAGCATCTTCATCAAGCCTAAAGCATGCCGGAATCTCTGCTGGTCATCGTCATTAAACTCCATCACCCCTCATTCACACAACCACCTTGGAAGCAGTGTCATCCACCCACCAGTTCCACCTAGCAGCATACCTAACTAGCAACTACTTTCCACCGCAGTGCCATGGGACTAGCACTTGGCTAGGAGGGGGGTAATGTTACCATGTTTCCCGCAGCACAGAGAAGAAGAAAATGGAAAAAAGAAAATAGCAAAAAAGGCACAGGATAAAAGTAGAAAAAGGTGCTTTGACTGGTAACCAGACCCTGAAAAATTTAAATGTTCGGGCACGACCCTCAGAAAATCTCAGTGTCGCCCCAAGACAACAAAATAGTAAAAGGCGCACCATTGAAATGTGGAAGCGCTCCCTAATCCTTGTAAAAGAGCGCCAGGCTCGCTCCTATGCAAATTGTACGAATTAGTTGGGAATATGATAAATTAGAATGGTGGGAAATGGGAAAAAGGGCCTAGGCTACGGCCGGCCATGTAAAAAAGGGAAAAGGGAATGACCGCCCAAAAAGGATTTAGGGCTTTGTATATAAAGTTGAAAAGTGAGTGAGAAGCTCATTCTTTTGGTGTGTGGCAAAAAGAGCCTTCTTCTTCCTCTCTTCTTCTCTCCTTCTTGCTTGTGTGTGCTCTTGAGAGAGGGAGTGTGAGAGTGTGAGGGAGTGAGTGTGTGTGGGAGTGAGGGATCAAGAGGGTGAAGCTCTTCACAATGTCCTCTTCTCTTCTTCTCTTCTCTTCTCTTCTCTTCTCTTGCGCGCGCGGCTATGGAGGATGGAGCTTGGAGATGGAGGAGACTTGAGCTAGCATCAAGAATCGTGGAGCTACCGGAGTGCAAGAGAGAGGAGGGTACTCGATCAAGCATCAACGTAAGATCACTACACTCGTAGGATCGACAACGCGTCAGCTAGATGAGAGATAGCCATTAGAGCTCGCTTGGAATGCTTGAAACAATAAGCGGTCCGTGGGTCTTGGCAGTTGAGCAAAAGCTCCCACAGAGATGACGCATCAAACCACTCAACCTAGCAAGGCTATTCAGCGGGCCACGGCTATGTTCCATGAGTACACACTAGAGAAAGGAAATGCTAAGGCCCAACCAGGCACAACAACGATTAACCTAGTCCAGGGTCTTGAGTCATTGAGAGACGCGCCTTCACTGACCAAGAAAAAGAGAAGAAAACAACGAAAACAACAACAGTTGCAGGTGGTTGGGGACCCCAAGAACATTGAGATGAAGAGCGCTGAAGAGTTGATGAATAAAGCATTGAGTCCACCCGCTAATGAACCCATTAACGCCTTTCCTAATAGCGGTGAAACCTCAGACATGTGCGCATGCTTTGAAAAATCAAAGCAGTCGTTACCGTCAATGGCTGCTTGCAACACTCAATCCATTGACAATGGAACTTGCATGGACCAGTCAAGAGTGGATATAATGCTGTCACAACAGGGTGACAAACCTATACTAGTTACATCCACAAAAAACCATGACGCAATAATGAAGCCTTAGGAGAAACATGGAAACCCCAAGAGCGTCAGACATCCTAGCATTGACCAATCCTGCTCATCTAGGCCTGAGTTCCCAACTACGCTAAAGCCCAGGCAAACTCCTAGAACCTTGCATGAGATAGTAACCGAGCACCTTGTTGAGCATAGAAGTGTCGTAGAATGCTTAACTGAGTTGGATGCCAAGCTCAAGGTGTTCGCACGTGTCTATGTCCTGGCAGACATGCGCGCATTCCCTAAAGAGCAGCTCGGATAATACTTGCCATTTCCCTTATCTTGGGAAGAGCAAGAACATCTCGACAAGCACTATAGCAGGCTCCTGCATGAGCGCATGCCACTCATCTCGGGCGAGGAAGCCGACGAACTCCGCTTAATTGTCACATTCAATGATTCGCTCTGCCAACCAAATCTCTTAGAGATAGAGCAACTAAAGTGACTGTCAGAAGGCCGAAGTCGATTTGAACAACGTTGGTGTGAAAACCGGCAATGGCCGAACTAGGAGCTTAGATCATGAAAGTCTTTGAGGAGCGATTGGCCAAATGGCAATCTCAAAGAGACCCAACCTATGTGGCACCAACTTCCCTTCGAGTGCTGACTACCATTCGGGGCATGGACTTGGCTGAACCAAGCCAAGAAAACCCTCTGCTTGATAAAGTTCTCACTGAGGAGGAGTTACATGTCGCCAATAGACTCAGGCAAGGTTCCATGCTACTCGATCTGGCAAAATACCTATCAGTATTGAGTAAGCTGCCATGTGTACTAGATGTGTGTGCCACGCTTCAGTACAATCCCGAGTTCTACAATTGATTTCTATCCTCATGAAGTGACAAGGATTCATAAATATTTATATATATAAAAACAATGATTTTTGTGTCACCCTGTATCAACACCATCAACACACACAAGCAATAAAAAGTCAAGCGCAGACAGGAGAGTGGGGGATCAATAGGCTAGGCTAGTCCAGTCCCCCTCTCACATGATCATGTCCACCTCCGGGCGAAGGGCATGCACCCCACATTGCCACCATGGAAAGCCTTGACCAACATCTCTGATAATGTAAGTAGGGCGTAGTCCCTCTCTATGCACTTTTCCCTTTCCAGCCTATCCGTCCGAGGATAAGCCCCGCCCAACCGCAGGACCACCAACCGATGTAACTCAGAGTGAGTCAAGGTTGGCTAGTAGTTGGAGGCTAAATGGACACCATTACGGGGGACTATCCCTTGACAACGAGTACAACATGTTCCACACCTTCTCTTCTAGTCATATGCGTTTGATAACCCACACTGAAATCCCTCCTATGTGAACAATCTTATTCCGTATCAAGGCCTAACCCTTGGGTTGCATCTTGCAGGCCCCCACAAGGAAAACATGGAGAACCACGAGCAGCTGGCGTGCAGAGACGCTCTTCGCGAATGATAGGAACATACGGCACGCGCCCCTCTGCTGGTGCACTATGTGCCTACTCTCAAGAGATATGCAAAGAAACGCGGCCCTAAACGGCACCGCCCTGGGGATGAAGGCCTAAAAATCCTTGGACCAGGAAAGTCGAAGCTCAATGAAGTGTGCAAGCCGTGGCAACACCAGTTGCACAAACCCCCCACATGCGCTCAAGCACTAGATGCTCAAGGGCAGGAAAGGCAGCCAGGGACATGGAAGAGTTCAATGAATTATTTAAAGGCATTTTGGAAATGGTGGCGGCTCAGGACTACACCATCCATGTCTCGACCGACATGTGCTGTGCCCGACCTCATGAGAGTCCCGCACCAGCACCAGCCCAGTCGCCTAACCAATCAGACTCGCCCCGCCTAGTACAAATCGACTAAGCCCGTATGATGTACAAGCATCTTGACAAGTTATCAAGACCTAACTTTTTGTCTTTTGATGGGTAAAAGGGCAACTCCCCACTTGTACAACTTCTTCTATCGCTAATGTATGCCACATCTTTGACAAGCGATTGCATGGGCGTTGCAATTAACATCATAGCATTTTGAAAATTCATGTTTTAACATAACTACATCTGTTAAATTACTTAACGAAATCAAGCATGTTCTCTCACGATGTGACAAGTGGATGCAGGATAACACAGGTCTTCGTGCAAACGTGTTCAACGCTTGGGTCACCGTAAAACCACGACCGTGCATTAACCGCAACAAAGTCACGCTGCTAAATGTGAACAATCACCCTTGTGAGTGCCCACATTGCACGAACCAATGCGTAGTCATGGGCTACACTCTCTTCTTGGGCCAAGCTCTACACTCACGATGGGTGACGCTGCAATCGTACCGATATCGCAACAACGGCTCCCCTAACAACGAGGCTAGGGCCAAATCATCACGGTCATATCCATTTCCTGAGCCTCCGAGGCTTGACATGTTCCCGACCCATTGAAAGGCTCATAGCCTCCACATGTTGCAATGGTTGTACTGTGGCCAAAAAAAAAAGAAAAGCACCGCACCTAGGGGTCCTCAAATTAGGTGCGTCCAGTGACCTTGGTCGGCTGGCTCCATCCCTAGTCCCGTAGTCCCCTAGCATCACCCACAATAGTTCAGGGCACATCAAGGGTAGGACAGCCTTAGGGAGCTTGTCTCGCCTGGGGTTAGACCCGTCACCCTGAACCATTTCCACACTTCCCTCTTACACTTTGCCTTAAAACCATGGCAACCAATTGGAGCACGCACCACACGAATGGCCATGAACAGTACACCGTCCTCATCCATAGGCCCAATGTCTCCCACCTACAGCTAGTACACTATCCCTATGTCCTATCCTGCTACGTCATGCAATCACAATACAGGATGTCGCACCCACCTTCACGTGTACTTCTTTCCACCATGGACCACCTTGCTTCATCCACATGACGTTACGAGCCACCAGGCCATGGCCTTCTACCTACATAATATCTATGTATGCACGAGCACTCACATAATATCTGCACAAAAGTCTATACACAGTTTGGGTCCTCAAGTGCAGGACAATACTCCAGGCTTGCTTAGAGTTTGACCTATCTCCCAAACTACTCACAATATGTCTGGTGCACGGTAAGAAGACTAGCACTACCCCTTAGGGAGAGACCATATGAGAGGTTTTCCAATTGAAGACTTCAATGAAAGTGCCGTCAGCTCTACATCACCGCTCAACTCTAAACTCTTGTCCTTTGCTTCATCATACCAACCACCAGAGAATCTTCACGAGCAAACTCAACCATGAGTATCCCACGAACACCAACCCCCGGGCCAACTATGAGTGGCCATTCCCAACAAGGAGTAGCCCTATCGCCACCTACAACAATCATATTACCAGCCAATTGGAACAGCACAGTGCCACCAACCACCTTCATCCGCATCAACATCCAAACTCCTCCAAGGCAAACCACAACCGTCCTTGCCACCCACGTCTTTGGTGCATGCTAACGCTTGCTACCTACGCTGGTGAGTGCCATGGGAGTGGCATTCGTCTAGGAGGGGGATAATGTTAACCCCAACACGAAGAAAGCAAAAGGAAATAAAAAAGATGCAGGGCAAAGGTGGAAAAAGGTAGCTCGACTGAAGAAAGAAGAGGAGAAAAGACCAAAAGCGCAACTAAAAAAGCTCGAGGCAAATGCAAAAGGGGAAAGGTGCATTTTAGAATACAATGGCGCACCCTGAAATCTTGTAAAAGAGTGCCAGGTGGTGGAAAATCCGGAACGCTAAAACAAAAGACAAGGACAGAGGCCAAGGCGAAGAGAAATAGAAGACAAAGGCGCACAAGGAAAAGCGCAAGTCAAATCTTTTGAAAAAAAGTGCAAGTGCATCATGGTTTATTCAGGGAGCGTTGGGCTCTCAACTGTGCAATGTGTAAATGTAGATGGGCGGTGGAAAGAAAGTAAGGAATATAGAAGAACAATGGGAAAAATGGCCTAGGCTATGGCCAGCCGTGTAAAAAAAGGAAAAGGGGATGACCGCCCAAAAGGGATTTAGGGTTTTGTATAAAGTTGAAAAGTGAATGAGAAGCTCATTCTTGTGGGTGGCAAAAGTGGCTCTCTTCTTCTTCTTCTTCTTCTTCTTCTTGTTCTTGCTTGCTTGAGCTTGTGCTTGAGAGAGAGAGTGTGAGAGCGTGAGGGAGTGAGTGTGTGAGGGTGAGGGACAGGGGAGGAGAAGCTCTCCATCTTCTCCTCTCTTCTTCTCTTCTCTTCTCTTCTCTTCTCTTGTCTTGCTTGCGGCGATGGAGCTTGGAGCGTGGAGTTTGAGGATAGAGCTTGGTTGAAGCTTGCACTTGGATCGTGGAGCTACCAGAGTGTGCGGGAGAGGAGGTAACTCGATCAGCATGGAGGTAAGCTCACTACACCCATAGATATGGATGGCGCGTCGGCTATGTGAGAGGTAGCCATTAGTGCTCGGCTTGGAATGCTTGAAACAATAAGCAGTCCGTGGGTCTTGGCGTTTGATCGAAAGATCCCACACTTATGATGCTATGCCATTGGCTAAGGTTCACTCTATGTATGCGCAGTGCTGGCTTTTGGATTCTGGTGCTTCATTTCATGTTACACCATGCCGTGAGTGGTTCCATTCCTACCACACTGTCTCTAGTTCAATTCGCTTGGGTGATGACAGGTCTGGCAGCATTGGTACATTCGAATGTTTGTGGATCCATGCCCCATCAGTCTTATGGGTGGTGCAAACACTAGCGAGTGACAGTTTGTACATTCGAATGTCTGTGGGCCCATGCCCCATCAATCTATGGGGGGTGAAAAGTATTTTATGACGTTTATTGATGATTTTTTGCATAAAGTTTGGGCTTATCCCCTTAAGCTTAAGTCAGATGTCTTGACTGTGTTTCAGAGATGGCTTGCATTGGTCGAGAACCAGACTGGGCATAGGCTGAAATGCCTTTGGACTAACAATGGGGGAGAATATGTATCACGTGCCTTTGAGCAACTATGTGACGAGAGAGGTATTAAGCGTCACTTGACTGCCCCCTATACCCCACCCAAGAATGGTTTGACTGAGCGGATGAATAGAACCATCCAGGAGCGTGTATATAGTATGCTTAGACAATAGGCCAACTACAGGCAGAGACAGTCGGTATAGTTGTGCATGTCATCAATAGATCACCTTCCAGTGTTTTGGATTTCCAGGTTGCAGAGGAGGTATGGACTGGAAAACCTCCATCTTATGCGCATTTACGTGTCTTTGGATGTGAGGCATTCTACCATGTGCCCAAGGACAAGCGGACTAAGTTGGATCCTAAGAGTGTAAAATACATTTTCCTTGGCTATGGAGATGCAGGTGAGATGGGCTACTGTCTTTGGGATCCACAGGCAGGGAAAGTCATCTGCAGCCATGATGTAGTCTTCCATGGAGACAAGATGCATATGCAGTTTGAGAAGGTGGTGGAGATACATAGGGTTATATTCCAGGAGGAGCCACGTGCTCTTGCATAGCCAGTTGGACAGCTTGGCCAGGGTATTGAACAAGATGCTTATGTTGAAAGAGAGGAAGAGAGATAGAGTGGAGTAGAAGATGAGCCTCAACTCATTGATGTTGTTCTTCCATTATTCTTCCATCATACAAACTGAAACAAACTTACACACATAGGTATGACTAACCAAGACTAACTGTGGTTAATTCACTAACAACACTGACTTATTGAATGTCACACACATGTACAGCTATATCTAGCTAATGTCGGTCACACACACAATAGACTGACTAAAGAGTAATGAGAGCTTGATATTCTAACACTCCCTCTCAAGCTCAAACCATTTGATAAACTCCAAGTAGCTACCTGAAGTATATGAAATTTTATTTACCAAGAGACTTGGTAAATATATCTGCTACTTGGTCTTCAATCTTCACATGAATCAAGTCAATATAAGAACCATTTCTATGATGAAATGGTAGTGAACCTCAATATGTTTGGACCTAGCATGGTAGATAGGATTGCTAACCAACATACCACTGCTGAGGTTATCACAATGCAATCTCACTCTGATTTCCAGCTATATTCCCAAGTCTTTCAATAGTTTCATTAACCAAACTACTTCGCAAGCCGCTAAGGTAGCTTCTATATGTACTCAGCTTTTGTACTAGACAATGCAACAATAGGTTGTTTCTTACTCTGCCAAACTGATCATACTACTGCCCAATCCAAATGCATAACCATTGGTTGACCTCGTGTCATAGGCACAACTAGCCCAATCAGCATCAGTAAACCCTATCAAGTCAAAAGATTTTCCATATGCATAAAACACCCATAATCTATAGTACCCTTTACATATCTCATGATCCTCTTGACTGCATCTAAATGTGGTTTGCGAGGCTTTTGCATGAATTGACTAATTAGTCCCACTGCATAACATAAGTCAGGACATGTAATAGTCAAGTATATCAAGCTAACCGCCATCTGTCGATACGTGGTCACTTTCTCTATGTCATTCCCAACACCAATCTCTAGCTTGACATTCTGATCAAGAGGTGTCTCCATAGGCTTGCATTTAGCCATACTATACTTCTGTAACATGTCATGAGCATACTACTTTTGTAGCAGTCATATACCTTGAGGCGTAGAGACTACCTCGATCCCAAGGAAATACTTTAGTTCACCATGGTATTTGACTCTGAAACCAGCCTGTAAACATGATTTAATTTTAGCAATGCCCTCTTCATCATCTCCAGTGATGATAAGATCATCTACATAAACCACTAGAAATGCATATCCATAAGATTTGTCTTCTTCGTGAATAGACTGTGATTTGCATCACCCAATCTTAATCCATGTTGCTGTAAATAATTTCTAATCCGAGCATTCCATGCTCTAGGTGCATGTTTTAGTCCATATAAAGCCTTTCTCAGCTTACATACATGTGTAGGAAAGTTCGGGTGAACATAGCCTTCAGGATGCTCCATATATACTTCCTCAACCAAATCACCATTCAAGAAAGCATTCTTGGCATCCATTTGCCATAATTTCTAGCATTTGCATGTTGCCAAAGCAATGACAGTTCTGACTTTTGCCATTTTAGCCACCGGATTGAAAGTCTCCTCATAGTCAAAGCCATATTGGTGCGCATGCCCTTTTGCAACTAGCCTAGCCTTATAGTGTTCTAACGAACCATCTGACTTGCATTTAACTTTGTATACCCATTTTTAGCCAATGGGGACTTTTCCTTCAGGGAACTCAACCAATTCCCATGTCTCAATTTCAGCCAAGGCAGCATACTCCTCATCCATGACAGCACACTAGTTATCATCTGTAACTGCATCATCAAACTTTGTAGGTTCTTTGTAACCTATCACACTAGCCATATCTGCATAATGGCAGGTTGAATAACCAGTATATGTAAACCTGTCAATTGGTTTTCTGACTCTCTCATATCTCCGTAACTGTGGCTTACTCTAAGCTTGCCTCTCATGAGACGATACATAACGACTCTGCCTTGCTCCAGGCGTCATAATAGATGGAATGCCCAACTCACTATCCAAACCGTCACTGTTAGATGACTCATAACCTGTTGTAAGTGGACCTGTCACATCCTCAAGTGTCTTTTCTTTTCCCTTATCCAATCTCCCCCTCAATGACATATTGGTGTCAGTGGATGTAGGAGTACGACTCCGCAAGTGTCCTAACCAAGGACTTATTGTAGATGACCCATCACCTATAGGACCACTCATAGATGTACTCACTGCAGGTGTATTTTTAGCATTAATAGTGTTGGTTGATCCATCAATAGACACTGCAATAGGATTACCATACCACGATGCTAGCTCATAAAAAATAACATCTTTGCTAATCAATGTCTCATGTGTAGACGGTACATAACACTTGTAAGCTTTCTGGTCTTGTGCATAACCAAGGAACACCCTCTTGATAGCTTTAGGATTCAATTTCTTTCTCTTTTTATCAGGAACATGCACATATGCAATGCTGCCAAATACCTTCAAGTGTGAAGTGTCAGGCTTATGACCATACAACCTCTCATATGGAGTTACATCATGAATCCATGTTGTAGGGGTTCTATTCAACACATAGACAACAGTCACTACTGCTTCAGCCCAATAACCATTTGGAAAACTCTTGTCATTCATCATAGCTCTTGCCGATTCCATTAGTACCCTATTTTTCCTTTCTGCTACACCATTGTGCTGCAATGTATAGCTACAAGTTAACTGTCTTCTGATCCCATGTTTAGCAAGGTACTTGTCAAAGTAATTAGAGATATATTCTCCACTTCCATTTGATCTAAGACATGAAATTTTACAGCTCAACTCATTTTCAACATGCTTCTTGAAATCTTTGAATGCATCAAACATATAATCCTTATGTTTCAGTATGTAAAGCCAAGTATACCTCTGCTGAAATCATCAATGAAGGATACATAGTAAGGAGCACCACCAAACGAAGCATTATGAGACGGACCCCATACATGTGAATGTATCAACTGCAAGGGTCGTGAGCTATTCCATACATGTCTCATAAATGGAAACCGTGCTTGCTTTCCAAACTGACATGCATCACATACATGTCCAAAGTCATGATACTTGAACTTAGGCAGTCCAAGCACAATCTCCTTCTCCTGCATAGATTTCAGCTTTGTACATTCACATGGCCAATCCGCTTATGCCATATCTCAACATCCCGTATAGTACCATGATCATGTGTAAACATGGATGCTTTCAATTCTGGAATTGACGCATCAAGAGTAAACATTCTGCCATCTCTTCAACCTCTAGCAATCAATTTACGGCCATTACCATATTCTTCAACAAAGCATCCATCTCTATTAAATCTCACCTGCAGATTTTGTTCTGCCATCTGTCCAACTAACAAAGGATTCTTGGTTATTGTAGGCACATGTAGTACATCATGTAGGATCTTTTTCTTGCCATCAGGCATCAACAACGGATCAATTTCCGTGTGCTGAATGTCATGTTTGGTATCATCCCCAATACACACATAACCATGTGAACCTGCAACCATCTCATCAAACCATTCTCCATGGGGTATCATATGATTTGATGCCCTTGAATTAATGTACTATCTCTCATCTTTGTTTTGCCTAGATACATTCTTAGACACACACTGCATGGCAAACAATCTATCAACCTGCTCATCACGAGCACCGCTAGAACATGCATAGTGCCCATGATGTTTGCCCTTTGCCTTCATATCTCCCTGCTTATTGTAACAATCCTTTGCAATGTGTCCATATCTACCGTAGTAATGATAGTTCTTATCTCTATTTGACTGATCATTTGACTGCCATGAACCAGATCCACCACCTCTACCATGGGGTGATCTCCCCCTGTCTCTAAAGCCGCTAGATCCACACTGGCCCTGTGTATTTGTGCCATGCCAGGCATTCTATTGATACTGTCATAAGCATTTCGAGTGTCTCCTCGACCTCGAAAAGAGCCACGGCCTCTGTTGCCTCTACCGCGCTGGCTAAAGTAAAGAACAATGTCTCTGCTTTGAGACATACTAGAACATGTATTCAACCCACGCTTAACTTCCTCATGCAGCAGTAAAGCAATCAGCTCATCCCAATCAGGGGTTTCATCTCTCACAGAAATAGATGTATCAAATGCTTTATACTCTTTGCCAAGTCCATTCAATGTCACTCCAATCATATCATCCTCAGACATTGAAGATCCAATGGTGGCAAGCTGATCCGCTATGTTCTTGATCTCTGTAGTGTAGGCCTGAATGCTTCTGCCATTCCTAGACATGTGATTGAACTTTTGCTTCAACTGAATCTTTCTTGCATGTGTTACATTTCCATAATTCTTCATGAGTATGTTTATGCATCCTTTGGGGAACTGCATCCAGTAATCTGTATAACCATAGCATCTGATATACATAAGGAAAATCAATGTAACACCTTGCATGCTCTCTCAGTCCATAGCTTATAAGCCCTTTTCTGATTATTTGTTGGATCCCTTTCATATATTTCAGGTTCAGCCTCATCACATGTACATAAGTCCCAATAACCTCTGCCAACCAAAAAATTCTTCATACGGAACTTCCATAAAGAAAATTTTTTGTTGTCCAGCTTTTCTCCCACAATTTGAGTGATATTAGTTATAGCTTAGGTATTCAGCGATGTATATAACATGTAAGTATTCGACTCCTTTTCTTATAGTTCAGGACCAGTTTTCTACTATTCAAGACAGTTTTCCTGACAACCTGCTTGCTATAAACTGTATTCCGACAATGAAAAAACACAATCAACTGAGCATAAACCAAGCTCAAATCAATTCAAAACATTCTATGGTAGTGGCAAAACATCCTGGCAACAAACTATGTCCATACAAGTATCAATGTTTGTATTGTATGCAAGTAGCAATACCAAATATAACTAGCCCACTACTATAACCAGTAGTATTTTCTCTATTAAAACAAGAGTATTCAGACCTCAAAATAGCCCCAAAACATCTCTTTCAGTTGCCACTCTATGCAGGAGTTGACACATGTCTAACCGATCAAAATATATTGCATGTATGTTAAGTGAAGATGATAGGTATCCTTCCTATAGACAATAACCAATCAATACCCTGGTATAACCAGCAATAAATTAGTCCAAACTTTGGACTTTCAGCACTCACAATATCCCAAAAAGCATCTACCACTCAAGTGGTATCATCCAAGCATTTGTCACTAGCAAATAAGCATCATAGATACTTCAACCATGTAGGTATATTGTTTTCAAATTCAGGATAGCAACTAGTTCATTGTTTCTAGCCTGTAAATAAGCTCCAAAACTGAGCATTTAACACTCCAATATCATACTCAAATGCATGATAATAAGGGCATATACATTGTTAGGATGAAAGCCACCAGTGCCCTAGAATCACCTATTGTTTACTGGAGTAAACGTCCAGTCTACACATGTCTATGTTGAATATCTCTAAATCTGTGAGGAATTTGAAAAAACTTTATTTTGCAAAGTTGTAGATCATGTTGAAGTGGTCAGGATTAGCAGGCTATTTTTCCAAAAACCATTTATGTAGCAAGATATAGCTTCTGCAAAAAAATAGGATGCATGCACAGTCTCCTTTGATGACGTTTTCTTGAGATCCAATGTCTTGATGTCAAATGGCCACTGCCAAGCCTTTAGGCTTTAGACGTTCAAGCTCTGATACCATGTTGAAAGAGAGGGAGTGAGACAGAGTGGAGCAGAAGATGAGCCTTAGCTCATTGTTCTTATTCTTCCATTATTCTTCCATCATACAAACTGAAAGAGATTTACACACATAGGTATGACTAACCAAGACTAACTATGATTAAGTCGCTGACTACACCGACTTATTGAATGTCACACACATGTACAACTGTATCTAGCTAATGTTAGCGAGAGCGGAGTTTTGAGCCCGAGATGTGCCTAAAATTTGTCAAAAAATCCGAAATTTAGGGGAAAAATATTCGACATCGAAGGCGACGGTTGCAGCTGGGACGATTTTAAGCACCAAGTGAAAGATGGTTTTTAAAAGGCGCCTGAGCAACACTTGTGGATTTTTGATAATTTTTTCAACTACCATACGGGATGCCAGGAGCCACCAGTCCAGTGCGGGATGCCGAGCCATATGCATAGGATTTTTTAGACGTTGAATCGGAGCCCGAATGAGGAAGCGGCAAAAAATTGGCCAAATTTGAAAAGGTGGACATTGAGGGATTAAAGGGGGGTGCCCTTTGGGGGTCTTAACCACCCCCCTTCTCATTTTTTTGGAGATATGGTGGCAGCACGTCGTGGAGGAGATGGCGCCAAAAAATACGCCCTCTCCCCCACCCCCCCCCCCCCCCCCCCTCCCAATCATGATCTGAGGCTGAATGCAACCTATACAACCGATGATACCCGGCAACTTCTCCCTCTTGGCTGATCATATCGCCAGTCTTTGCACGAGGAATGGCTGTCCGGATGAAGAGAATAGAATCTAGTCTTTCTCTCTCCTCCCTCTCTCTCTTCTCTATGGGATGTTCATGTGTACTCTCTTGAAGAAGGAAACCGGGTGGAAGAATGAAGGAAATGGTGATGGAGATTGATGGAGATGCTGAAGATTGACGTGCAGTATTGGATTGAGAGCAATGGAGGCTCTATTTGCTGGTTATGCAGTAATTTAAGACGTCTCAGGTTATGTGAAAACACGGTATGACCATTTTTATGAAGAAAAATGAGGATTTTTGATAGTTTATGATGATAATTATGTTTTTATTGGATGAAAATTTGTTTAAGTGTTGGTTGCACCATGATTAATTGCTGTGTATTAGAAAATTTGGATTTTGCAATGATTTACATGCTCTATTTAATTCTCGTAAACCCGAAATGCGGTTTTTAAGCACTAAAATGGTAGTTTTTTCGTTTCAGGTGGGAGTAATATGTTCCCATAGGGGAAAAATGGAAAATAAATTGATTGTTAGTATGTTGAAGTGATTGGAACAAGAAAAATCAGAAAATAATATATTTTATTACCAAATAAATCAAGAAAATGGAAAAAATGAGTGGAAAAATAGAGATACGTCTTGGAAAAATATAATGATTGTTTGTGGATGTATGGTAGTGGCAAAGCATGAGATTTGGCCTCAGTTTACCCTATCTCCTTGTCAAAGTTTGTGATTTATTGCTTTTTGTACATCAAAACATGATAAAATGAACCCCTACACCTATGCAACAAAGGCAATACCTAAACGTAGGGGGTTGGGACGTTTGAATGGTGTGATTTGCGTGCTGATTGTTGCCGATTTTCTGATGCATTTCATGACATAGAGTTTTGTGTATTTTAATTAAGAGGATAGTAGCGCGAGTGTTGTCTCAATGCTATCCTTATATCGCTGCAACGGGTTAGTAAATGCATTGTAAAGCATGGTTGTGCACACATGTGTCTGATTGAAAAATTATGTTTGAGCACTTTAGAATCATCCACTTTTGCATGTGCATGACGATCATGGTGTCAGAATAAAAAAACTTGGATGCATAGCACTTGTTTTCAATGATAATGACCCACTCTTGAGTGTGGAAAGGCATCCTAAGCAGTAGGATAGATGTTCGTTTCTTGGGGAATTATTTAGTGAAGACACATGGTATCTCCTAGAGTATTTTCGGAATGAAAGAGTAGAGTTTGTTCGTTTGTTCTATATGTTGAGTAGCGCATCAAGGGGCCAATCCCTGCGATGTAGGAGAGCTGCAGTGGGGTCGCGATGTTTCTACCGAGAGGTTGTCTCCCATGTATGTGATTATCGTGGTATTTATTGCCAATGTGTATGGGTTCCCTCTGTGGAGTGTATAGAAGGGGAAACGTTGGACTACAATACTACAAAACTATAAACGCATAGATTAGGCTTTAGTCCACGAGGCCACGTTGCAGATAGACGCTCCTGGCCCACGAGGCCATGAGGGTGTGTTTGTCTGTCATGAGCATGAGGTCCGCCGTCTAGTACCATAGCCAGTGCCGGCCCATTTTAGGTCCCATCAGTGGTGCATCTCTCGGGAGTTGCCAACAAGAGGTGGTTCTCGAATCTAGGGTTTTTAGGGACCAAAAAGTTGGTTTATGTCCTCTGACAAGGACCGTCAAGCAGAAATACAAAAAGCAGAATGTGTTGAGAGGGCTAGACGGCGGTTGGAGATTGTAAGTTGCTATTCTCCTCAAAGGAGTAGCCTGATACGCATAAAAGGCAGTGGTCTTAGTAACCCAACTGCTGCACATAGTCCTTTAGGTGCAAAAGGAAGCGCAAGTTTTTCCTCTCTTCCCCCAAGTCAATCCACTTCAAGTGGGGGTGTGATCCCATCAGTCCAAACTCCCAGTGTAACTATGCTTATGGCTAGTCAGTTGGCTCCACCAAATATTGGAGGCCAAGTTTTGAACCCTAATGTTGTTCATGTGAGTCAACAACCAATACCCAATCAAATTGTTAGGCCAATGGAACGATGGATAGACGATCAAGGCTATGAGTCGAGTGCCTCTAATGTCCTTGGCGAAGTTAATGATATGATGAAGCACTACATCGACATGATTTCTGAACAATATCGGCAAATAGCTGTTGATGTCAATTTCCTGAAGAAGTAGCAGAATCTGATAGGGAGTCGACGCCTTGAAGAGGGTGGTCCCTCAAGATTTAGTTGTAAGTGGTGTGGCGGATAACATTTCCCTAGAAACTATCCAAATGTTAAATGTGATATTTGTAGGAAGTTGGGCCACTTAGCCGCTACCTGTTGGAGTAAGACTAGTTCCCTCCAACAAGGGAGTAAACTGCCAGGTCCAGTTAATCATAGAGTGCAAGGTAATAACCTCCAGCAAAATGATGGACCAAGACAAATATTGCAAAGTGGAAAGACCACTATAGAGGAGTTGCCACAAGGCAATGGAGTGAGCCTTATAGAGGCTGTATGCGTCAATAGCGTTGAAACCTCTAACCTACGAGCCGTGACAAGAGGCCAAAAGGCTAAAGAGGTTGATAAAGATAATGCAAAACCAGTTGAGGGAAACCCTAAGCAAGGGGATAAGGGGACACAAGTCCTGAACCCTGGCGTGGAAGGTGGATCTCTAAGGCCTGTGGACAAAAAAGTTGATCCTAAGAAGGATGAGGAAGTGCCAAGAAAGAAGGCAAGAGCTAAAAGAGAAGCACCAAAGCCGGTTCTGAGACGTCCCGAGACCAAAAGAGAGAATGGTTTGGCGAGAAAAGAGAGCTTTGGCTACCTATCATGATTTTGATTTAGCAAGTTCTCTGTGCGAAGTAAAACCAGATGTAAACCTCTTACAGTTGATTAAATTATCTCTAGGAGTATGCAAGGAATTCAAGAAGATCCTGCATATTGGGTATATTGTAGAACCTTTGGGCATAGCACGAGTAGGGGAAGATTGGTTTGATCATGCTGAAAAGAATTGCCCTAGGGTTCCAACATACGTGGATGGAATACTAGTAGAGCATGCTATCATAGATACTGGGTCCTCCGTCAATATCATGAGTTCAGAGTTGATGGAGAGGTTGGGTCTAGCCATCCAAAAAGATAGCTCCACCCTTCTTAGAATGGCTAATGATAGTCTAAGGCAACCAAAAGGTTGCGTTACTAAAGTTCATGTTACAGTTGCAAGTGTAGAATGCTTCTTGGACTTTATGGTAATAAGATTTGCAGGATGTCCTAGCTATCGAGTCTTGCTAGGCAGGCCTTGGATCTTACGAACAGACTATCAAGTCGATATACTCGCCGGTCGAGTGGTTCTAGGTAGAGGTGCTAATTGAGTAATAGTCGACGCTTACCCTGAGTCTCCTCAGAGTGAGAGAGATCCTTTATCCTCTACTGAATTAGAGACAGCAGATGATCCATCTGGTAGTGAGACATCATCCAACGATGAATCTAAAGAGGGGTCCACTATAGAGGATATTTATCAGATAACTCTAAATGAGCCAATAGAGTCGCAAGATAGGATAAGAGACGCGGATGTGATTGAGTTAGACCTTGGTACGCCAAATGATCCGCGGCCAATTAAATTAGGTTCCATGCTCAGTTCAGCAGAAAGGGAGGACTATGTGTCCTTGATTCAAGAATTCCGCGATATCTTTGCTTAGAGTTATGATGAGCTGAGAGGCATTCCTCCCAGCATTGCTGTTCATACTATTCCTGTAAAAGAATGCAATCGTCCTGTGCATCAGAAAGTAAGGCGTATGCCTTTTGAATTGAGGGACAGGTTGTTTGAGGAGTTACAGAAGTTAAGAAAAGCTGGGTTAATCTTCCCTGTATAGCACACAGAATGGTGTTCACCGGTTGTCATCAGGAAGAAGAAAAACAACTAGATCCGACTATGTGTAGATTTTAGAGAGTTGAATAAGCAGACGGTTAAGGATTACTACCCGTTGCCATTTATTGACCAGATTTTGGATCAATTAGCGGGTAGGGAAATATATTCGTTTATGGATTGCTTTGTGGGATACAACTAGATGGCAATTGCAGAAGCGGACAAGTTGAAAACAACTTTTATTACTGTCTTTGGTACTTTTGCATACCATGTGATGGCCTTTGGTTTGTGCAATGCACCTGGATCATGGCAACGAACAACAAACAAGACCTTTGGTGACATCTCCCCAAATGAGTTGAAAGTATTTATCGCTGACCTAGGGACAGCCACTGTAAGGGAAATAATGTTGATTATCTTAAGAAAGTGCTTTGAGCACTGTAGACAATTTTGTATCGCTCTTAAGCCATAGACGTGTGTCTTTGGAGTGCCTTATGGGCTATTTCTAGGCCATGTGGTCAGTTCAGTAGGGATAGCAACTGACCCTAAAAAGATCAAGGTTATAGTCGTTATGAGTCCACCACGCACTCCGAAAGAGGTACATAGCTTTCTGTCATCGGTATGTTGGGGGTAAAGGCGCCTCCGCCATGCCGCCCCATGTATTACTACACTGACAGTACCCGCCACTGCACATTGCAGGTGGCGGGCGCCCGTCACGTCACTTTATTCTTTATTCTTTTAGTGACAGTTTGAATAAAGGAAGGCCCGGTCACACATTGTGACTGTTGGAGTTCCCATTTCTTGTCTCTCTCTTTTCTTGCTCTTGCTCTCCCGCAATAGCTCGCGTGCAAGCTTCGATCCTTCTCACCTTTCAACTGGTATCAGAGCTTGGCATTCTCTTGCTCGAGCTCGACTCGGTGCTTCCCGACCTTTGCATCGACTCGCTTCACGCATTGGATCTCCATCCCGGCAGCCATATCCGATCTCCCCGAGCTCCCGTCACTCCCCGGCTTCCCGAGCACCTTCCCAACCTATTGAGGCACCTTCAAGGCATTGATACTGAGGTATTTGATCATTCTTTCAGGATTTCATTTCAGTCTACAGGTTGCAAACAGCAAGGGCAGCCATGGCTTCAAACCCTTGAAGCTTATTCCCCTCATATTGTGCCTTACACCTATCAAGGCTCAAAGAGGCTTGTCATAGGCCTTGATAGGCCCTTCTTGAGCCCCCCATTACCCCCTTTTCAGCCCATGTGGAGCAGCAGCAAGTTCAGCACCAACAGGGCAGATTGCATCATTTTTTTCCAGGCTGTGAGCGCTCATCTACTTCAGCTCCACACTTGGCCATTGCTTCTTGCTCTCTACCTTGATCAAGAGGGCTATAGACTTCATGTTTGATGTCATTCAAGATTTGGGCATTGGTCTTGATCATTCGGGGCTGATTTCTTCAGATTTGGGACTGTCATAAATTGTCATAACAGGCTGAAAATAGGGCGGCACCATTGGCATCAGCATTTGTTGCTTATACTCCATTCCGGTTGTGCTATTTGATGCCCGTATGCGGTCTACATGATGCCTAGTGCCTTGGGAATGTATGCACATGATTATGCCATGATTTTGGCTTGAAATATTGGCTGATTTGGGACTGTTATTTACTGTTATATAGTACTGGAAACAGGGCAGCCACACTTGGCATTGGCATTTGATGCTTATACTCTACTCCGGTTACCTTATTTGATGCCCGTATGCGGTCTACTTCCTACCCAGATGTATTGGGGATGTATGCATTTGGTTTGACCATGATTTTGGCTTGAATTCGGGGCTGAAATCTACTGTTTAGAATAGTAAATACATGCTAGAATAACAGTGGGCTGAAGGTACTTTACATGCTTTGGCACTTACCTACCGATACCGGATGTATGCTTTGAGCTTTGGCATGATGTCTCTGACATTTGGGGACGGCTTGGAGCATATGTATGAGATTATGGGATGCTTTTGAGCTTTGCATTAGCTCCGTCTTCACTGGCATTTGGACCGACTTGGCATGCTCGTGGATCGCCTATGCCTCATGTCTCTGCTTGACAGTTAGGCTTTTGCATTACATGCTTTGGTTCGTGACATATGCTATTTGGTTCGTGTATGCCATATCGACATTTGGAGCTTGGATTTGGATGTATTTGAGCATTCCCGGCTTACTTGATCACTGATCTTGGTTGCTATTTGGATGTCATTGAGTTGACCGAGAGCTTATTTGGGCTTATGTATTGCTTCATGGTTAATACGACCGGTGCTTCATGTATGTCATGCTCTCTTGGATGCGCTTGATGCATTGACAGGGTCACTTATCACTGGTGCTTTCTCTGGGGTTATTTGAGCTTCTGAGCTCGCTTTGTACGCCTTTTGTGCCAGTGGGAGCATTTTACATGCTTGCTTAACCTTTGACAGTTGCATGCTATTGGAGCACTTACATGTATTTGGAGCAGTTTATGTCTTGAGCAGCTACATACGCATTGAGACTTTGGGATCATACTCCGATCTTTATGGATATGCATTGATGTACTCTTGGTTCACAGGATGCTTATGAGCTGAGTCTCATATTTGGATCTTTCTCTTTGAGCAGACACCTATTTGTGTCAGGTTTTGGCAGTTACATGAACACTTTGCCTAGAGTGTCTGGGGGTGTGCCTTTCACTGGTAGATGTTATTTTGACATGTTTCGGTGTTGAGCTCATGTTCTTTTCACTGTCATTGGCCTTGCTTATGTCCGTTTCATGCCGGCTTTGGACCTAGCATTGTTTGCTTGACATTGGATCCTATTTTGGGACAGTTTGCTCTCTAGATTGCATACCTGCAATTTATTACAGCAAGCAATTATTGGTGGACTGAGATGTACTTTTCATACTGAAATATCCTGATTTGGTGTACCGCACCTAGTACTAAGTGGGCAGCAACTTTTGGCACACTTTGCTTGCCCTTTGGACCCCGTTTTGGTCATTTTTGGGCAGTTTCTGCAGTAAGACAACAAGCAGTTTTTGGACTGTTTGGGCATTTCCAGCCTGCATAATGGCGTCATCTTCGCATGATAGTGCCATCTTTAACATTACAAAGTTGGATGGTACCAACTACTCTTACTGGAAGAGTCAAATTTGGCAGGTCTTGGTGCAGAAATCTCAGATTAAGCCACTTCGGTTGAGTGGGGAGCAGCCTGAAACTATGGACAATGACGACTGGCTTGAACTTGATGAGCTATGCAAGTCCACGATTGTATTGTCTCTCACTGAACATGTACATTATAATGTATTTGAGGAAGCACAGAGTGCATGGGATCTATGGAATAAGATCAAGAATCTTTATGATAAGAAAAGTCCGGCGAGTCAGATGTACTAGTTGAAGCAGCTTATGGATCTGCGCATGAAGGATAATGCGACTATGTCTGCTCACTTGAGCCAGTTCCATGCTATACTGAAGAACCTGACTTCACAGGATATCACCTTTGGAGAGGAAGTAACTCCTCTTTTCTTGCTTAGGACTCTGAATGAGTCATGGGATGTATTCCGCACTGCCCTATGTGCCTCTAGTGCTACTCTAAAATTGGCAAATGTTGAGAGTGCTCTTCTTCAGGAAGAGGTGAATCGCAAAAACTTGGATGCCTCTCGTGGTAGTCATGCTTTGACAGTTAGAGGCAGGAATGACAGGTATGACCGTGGTAATGGTCGAGGCCGTGACTCGCAGAAGGGTCGGTCTAAATCTCATGGTGGCAAGTCGCGTAGTAAGTCGCGTGGGCGCAATGCAAATGTCACTTGTCATCATCGTGGGAAAAAGGGCCATATTAGATCACAGTGTCATGAGTTGCGCAATGAGAAGCGCAAGGATAAGGGGAAAGATAAAGTGCAGGAGAAGTCCTCTGATCGCAGCATAGTACCTACGAAGTCCAGCGTCAAGATTGAGGAAATTAATGTCACGCAGACTGAGGAGTCCGATGGTGGTGATGAGTTTATACTTGCAGCTAGTTCTTCTGATGCTTCACACTTGACTGAGACACCTAGTATGTATGCACATTGCTGGTTATTGGATTCAGGTGCGTCCTTCCATGTGACGCCTTACCGTGAGTGGTTTCACTCTTACCGTACTGTATCTGGATCAGTCAGACTTGGAGATGACAGGTCTCTTGATATTGTGGGCTGTGGAGATATTCAGTTGCAGTTTTCCATTGGCAGTTCCTTTTTGCTAAGGGATGTATATCATGTACCTGCGCTTACGCGCAATCTTATGTCTGCAGGACAGTTGGATGATGCAGGGTTTCATGTTTGTTTTGGGGATTTTGCCTGGAAGATCACCAAAGGTAGACTTGTGCTTGCTAGAGGCGCCAAAGCCTCTATCCTCTTGTTGTATCTGGGTCCTCAGTTGACCATGTTTTGGCAGTGGGTTCTATCCCACATGTATCACTTTGGCATGCTCGTTTAGGGCACATGTCTTTGAAGGGAATGAAAATGTTATCTAGTTTGCAGTATCTTCCGCCTTTGGATTATGCATGTTTTGACTCATGTGATCATTGTCTTTATGGTAAGCAGAATAGGTCTACGCATAAGAAATCGGGTAGGCCACACATGACTGAGCCCTTGGCATTGGTGCATTCCGATGTTTGTGGGCCTATGCCTTGCATGTCTATGGGTGGCGCGAAGTACTTCGTTACCTTCATTGATGATTTTTCTAGGAAAGTGTGGGCTTATCCCATAAATCAGAAGTTCGATGTCTTGGCAGTTTTTCAGAGATGGCTTGCTCTTGTTGAGAACCAGACTGGGTATAGGCTGAAATGCCTTAGGACAGATAATGGGGGAGAATATGTCTCGCATGCTTTTGAGCAGTTTTGTGATGACAGGGGTATTAAGCATCAGTTGACCGCCCCTTACACCCCACCCCAGAATGGTTTGGCTGAGCGCATGAACAGGACTATTCAGGAGCGTGTGCGCTCTATGCTTAGCCATACAGGCCTACCCCAAAGTTTTTGGGCTGAGGCAGTTAGTACGGCAGTGCATGTCATAAACTGATCGCCTTCCAGTGGATTGGATTTCCAGGTTGCAGAGGAAGTTTGGGCTGGTAAGCCACCCTCTTATGCGCATCTCCGTGTCTTTGGATGTGAGGCATTCTGCCATGTGTCCAAGGACAAGAGGAGTAAATTGGATCCAAAGAGCATTAAATGCATATTCATTGGCTATGGTGAGTCAGGAGAGATGGGCTATCGCCTATGGGATCTGCAGGTGCGGAAAATAGTACGCAGCCATGATGTCGTCTTCCATGAAGACAAGATGCACAGGCAGCCTGAGAAGGTGGTTGAGATCTGCAGAGTGATCTTTCAAGAGGAGCCTAGAGCTCCAGCATAGCCAGTAGTACAGCCTGCAGCAGTTCCTCCACAGGGCCAGGGTGTTGGACAGGCAGTTAGACAGGCAGCAGAGCCTGCGGTGAGACGGTCTGCTAGAGACAGACGTCCACCTGACAGATTTCAGTCCTCTATGCATTATGTTTTGGTTACATATGCAGGAGAGCCTTTCACTTATGATGAGGCTATGCGCAGGGTTGACAGTCTCACTCCTGGGAGAGGGCTATGCAGTCTGAGATAGACTCCCTGCATAAGAATGAGACTTGGGATTTGGTTGCCTTGCCTAAGGGCAAGAAGGCTCTGCCATGCAAGTGGGTGTACAAGCTGAAAAGTATCCCTGGACACCCCAAGCCGGCATACAAGGCTAGATTGCTAGCAAAGGGTTTTAAGCAGGAACATGGTGTGGACTTTGATGAGGTCTTCTCTCCTGTGGTTAAGATGACCACCCTGCGCTTAGTCTTGGCTTTGGTTGCATAGCTTGACTTAGATCTATATCAGATGGATGTCAAGATGGCTTTTCTACATGGGGACTTGTATGATGAGATCTATATGGATCAGCCTAAGGGCTTTGCAGAACCTGGCAGGGAGCACCTAGTGTGCAAGTTGAAGAAGAGCTTGTATGGCTTGAAGCAGGCACCTAGGGAATGGTATCATAAGTTTGATGCCTTTATGCAGTCACAGGGCTATAGCAGGAGTGCTATGGATCTGTGTCTTTACACGAAGAAAGCCCATGATGGCAGTTTGCTTATCTTGGTACTCTATGTTGATGATATGCTGATAGCAGGGAAATCTCATGATGAGCTAGATGCTCTTAAATCTCAGCTGAAGAAGAGCTTTGAGATGAAGGATTTGGGATAGGCCTCACATATACTTGGGATGCGCATTAAGTGCGATAGGCATCAGGGGCTTTTATATCTCTCACAGCGGGAGTACATTCATAAAGTCCTTGAGCGCTTTCGCATGTAGGACATAAAGCCTATTGGCTGTCCATTACCTTCTTATGTGAAGGTATCACAAGCCGATTGTCTGCAGACAGATGAGCAGAGGGCCGAGATGGCCAAGATCCCTTATGCTTCAGCCGTGGGCAGTTTGATGTATGCCATGATAGCCACTCGTCCAGATATTGCGCATGCAGTTGGTGTTGTGGCACGCTATATGGCTACACCTAGCAGCAGACATTGGGATGCCATGAAGGGTATCATGAGGTACCTGAAGGGCACAGCAGATAAGTGTATTTGCTATGGTAGCCAGGATACAGGGGTCGTGGGGTACACTGACTCCGATTATGCAAGACATGCAGATAGTAGGAAGTCCACTTTTGGCTATGTATTCACCTATGCTGGAGGGGCTGTCTCTTGGATGTCCAGGGTTCAGAAGTGTACAGCTTTGTCTACCACTGAGGCCGAGTATGTTGCAGCCACTGAGGCTTGCAAGGAGGCCATATGGTTAGGCCGTCTAGTTGCTGACCTTGGGATTGATGCTACACCTACACTGCATTCGGATTCTATGAGTGCCATTCAGTTGGCTAAGAATCCGGTCTTCCATGCGAAGACAAAACACATTGAGGTGAGGTATCACTTCATACGTGGTGTCGTGGAGGACAAGTCTGTTGACCTTGTCAAGATCTCCACTGACGAGAATCCTGCAGATCTACTCACGAAGAGCCTCACTACTGAGCGCTTTGCCTTCCTCAGGAGGTTGATGGGCGTTGGATGAGATGTCGCCTTTCCTCATCCCTTGTACCTATGTACATTTGTACTGTCTTTTCTTTTTTCTTTTCTCTCTCACTAGGGCAGATTCGCCTTTAAGTGGGAGGTTGTTGGGGGTAAAGGCGCCTCCGCCGTGCCGCCCCGTGTATTACTACACTGACAGTACCCGCCACTGCACACTGCAGGTGGCGGGCGCCCGTCACGTCACTTTATTCTTTATTCTTTTAGTGACAGTTTGAATAAAGGAAGGCCCGGTCACACATTGTGACTGTTGCAGTTCCCATTTCTTGTCTCTCTCTTTTCTTGCTCTTGCTCTCCCACCATAGCTCACGTGCAAGCTTCGATCCTTCTTACCTTTCACGGTAGGGTACTATCGGAGGTTTATAAATGCCTTGGCAGAAAGGACGTTGCCACTAACGAACTTATTATCCTTTAGCTGTCTATTTGTATGGAGTGACCCTTGTAAGGTAGCTTTCGAGGATGTGAAATAGGAGCTAGTAAAAACACCTATTTTAAAAGCACCCAAAAGAGGTGAGGTATTTTATATATTTTCAGCAGCCACCATGCACAATATCAGCTGCTGTTGTTTAGCACAAGTCTGGGAGGAAAAGTGGTATCATCTGATAGCTTTTGCTAGTCGAAAATTGGGCATATAAGAAATTAACTATACATACATGGAAAAGTTGTGCCTTGCGATGGTCTTTGCGACTAAAAAATTTAGGCACTACATCCTCTATGAGAAGGTGGTGTTCTATACGAAGGCGGAAGGGCTTAGATTGCTTATGAACAAGCTACAACCGCCTGATCGTCTGGCAAAGTGGTTAATCACTTTGCAAGAGATCAATTATGAGATTAAAAGTAAGCCACCGAGGTTGCAGGGGATTGTGGAATGCCTTGTGGATTTCAGGAAGATGAAAGAGACTCTAGCTGAAGGAAGTGATATTGAAGAAATGTTTAAAATTGATACAGTTTCTATTCCATCTTGGTATGCTGCTATTACGCATTATCTATCAACAGGAGAGATTGGAGCTGGTTTAGCAAAATATGAAAAGAGAAAAATCAAACAACAGGCTTTGAAGTTTTCCTTGATCGCAGGAACACTATATCGGCAGGGTGTTGATGATATCTACCACCGATGTGTGATGCCTGTCGAGGTTTCTTTTATCTTGGAAGAGTGCCATGACTCTGCGTGTGGAGGGCACTTCGTTGGACGGTTGACGACACAAAAAGCTTTAAGAGCTAGATATTGGTGGCCGTCCATCTTCCAAGATTCCTTTGAGTATGTTAAGAGATGTGATACCTATCAAAGACATGACATCAGAGAGAATAGGAAACACCCACTTATGCCTATCATGGCTATCCTTCCATTTGAGAAGTGGGGCATTGACTTTGTGAATCCTATCACCCTATCATCTATTACTCAGAAGAGGTACATTATAGTAGTAATTGATTATTTTACAAAATGGTCAGAAGCGCAGGTGACGAGGCAGGACAATGCAAAAGAGACTGCAAGTTTCCTTTTAGAGTAGATTATCGGCTGTTTTGGTCCACTGAAGGAACTAGTGTCGGACCGTGGAACCCACTTTTTGAATAAAGTGATCAAAAGCCTGACTGAAGCTTGGAAAATCAAGCACAATAAAACGACCCCCTATAATCCGCAAGCCAACAGACAAGTCGAAAGTACTAATAAACAATTTGTGGGTATTTTGTCTAAAATAGTGTCTGAGAAGAAACGAGACTGGGATAGGAAGTTGTATATGGCAGTATGGGCGTACAATACAACGTTCAAGCGAGCTACCCGCCATACTCCATTTAAATTAGTTAATGGGGAAGAGTGTGTGTTACCCCTCGAAATTAGTTTATGCACTCTTTGAACGTTTCACGACCATAGCCCACCTGGATGAGTTGAAATTGCAGAGCTTATTAAACCAGGAGGTAGCTAAACGTCGGATGAAGCAGTTGCATGACCTTAAAGCAAAGAAGTATACCTTTAAAAAAGGGCAATTAGTTCTGTATTACAATGCGTGTAGGGGGTTGTTTCCAGGGAAGCTGGAACCTAGATGGGATGGCCCCTACAAGATTGTCAGGGTAGGGAAAAATAGGTCTACAGCTCTACTAGCTAATCTGCAAGGAGTAGATTTAAAAATTAGCTTAATCTTAATAAGATTAAGTCTTATTATTTCTAAGTATGCTAACATGGGAGAAATGCATTGCAGGTCCATGTTGGGGCTTTTGAGACCTGCAAAAGAGCTTAAAGCTGGTTGATGGGGCGGTTAATTCCTTATTTGGAGCACCCATATCTGGAGCAGAGATACCATCAAGGGAAACTCATTTGGTGGAGCAAAGGATACAAAGTGATTGAGCAAGAGGATGGAACCTTTGTGTGGGAAATCAAAGTCTTCTGCCATCAATGCTTACGAATGTTGACGAGTATCCCTGTTGAGTTTAATGAAGAAGGTGGGATGGAGCCGTCAGTTCATCCTCTAAACATGTTAAATTTTGACTATCATAATTACGAATAGAGAAGTTCATGATGGCAGGCTGTGTAAACCCATTGTGGACGTACACATTATATTTTGATAGAGCATCCAGGGGCCCTAATAAAAAAGGGAGTGTTGGAGTAGTAATCCGAGATCCCCGACGTAGAGTTACGATGAAGTTAGCTGCTTATCTCGGGGTAGGATTTACTAACAACATGGCGGAGTATAAAGCCTTGATTATGGCACTGCATATTGCCAAGCAAGGTGGTATTCGGTGGTTATTAGTAAAAGGGGATTCCCAGTTGATCTTGAATCTGCTAGATGGGACGTACACAGTGCAGAATCCCATCCTTTTTATGTATCATCAAACTGCCATGACCCTACTTGAGGAGTTTGAGAGAGTGTCTCTTCAGCTGATTCCACGTTATTGGAATCAGTTTGCGGATTCACTGGCAAATCTTGCTTATGAAGAAGACCTTTTCTTCAATTGTGGTCCTAGTTTGGATATTGTTATCAATAATGAGACAGGACCTGGTCGCTTGTGGGGAATGTTATCAGAGCATGCAATATATGGTAGGCGATGGTTGATATGGGTGATGCAAAGAGTAGCTGAGACCAATCTATCGTTGTTATCCTGGACCCATAGGCTGATTAGACAACATGTTATGCGTACGCCTCTTGCTATATATGCAAGAGGGACGGGTCATAACCTTATGCATTTAGTTTAGGGTTGCGAGCCCTATTTTTCCTCCTTGAAAAGGAGCATATTATTGTATATCTGTACTATTTCGCAAAGGGATGTGTAGGTGCTATTCTGTTTGATTTCGTTAGGCCAAGAGGGCCGATTAGTTTTTGTAGTGAAATGCTTTATTTCATTAGGCCAAGAGGGCCAGTCGTTTGTTTAGTACAAGTGTGGTTAATGGTTTCTTGTTTTAGTCCTATGCCAGATAGGTTTAAAGAAGAGCTTGGAAGGAGCCTTTGTTGCGCGGAAGCTTCTCGTGGCCCTATCCAGGTGATATCTCTCCTTTACGAGTAACATGTTTTTATGCTATATGTGTTTGTGTATTTTTAGGGGATTTTCTTTTCTTGTTGGGGATCGGCGTCCAAGGCATGAAGTCCGAGGTTTAGGTTAGGTATATCTAAGGGAGCTCTGAGTAGTTGTTGCCTCCTGTAAAGACATTGTCAAGCATCGAAAGACCTGTTTTACAAGGTAGTTCTAGTGTCCCTGTTCTGCTAGCCTGCTAGGCAGCCGTTCTAGGAGTTCGTATTAGTTGTGAGGTGGCTAGAGAAGCATGCTAGAAGAAAAATGATGAAGATTAAAAAAAAAAGAAACCTTGAATATCTCACAGAAAATAAATATATACAAAGGTGTGTAAAAAGGGGTTCTAACCCCTATAAAAACATAAAAGAAGAGAAAGGAAAATGTATAAGCAATTGATCATTGCCTTGCGAGGGCTTGGCAGGTTCATGGGGACAAGTAAGACCCGGGGCCGATGCCTTGTCTTCCTAGGGGTGGCGTCTTGCTAGAAAAGAAGAAAGTAAGGAAGGTTGGAGCGAAAATAAAAGTGAGCGTCAGAAAAGGATTAAGTGTCGCCTCACGAGGGCTTGGTAGGTTCTTGGATACCGAGACAGGACCTGAGGCCGATGCCCTGTTCTCCTTGGGTCACTACGCTCAGCTCCCTCTTTTTACATGCCCAAGTATGGGGGAAATAAAAACCTAAAAGAAGAAATGTGCTAAAAGAAAATGCTTCTTGACCAGGCTATAGGACTCCTCACCTAGTAAGAGCTCCTGGTTGTGCTGTCCTTAGTTAGGTAGGTAGTTCAGACCACCACTTAGGGTGACTTCTTTGATAGTTCTTTTTAGTTTGGCCGTGTTGGAGCAGTCGGTTAGTGAATAGCTTTGAACCTTCTATCAGAGTATGCTAGGCCTACTCCTCGTGGATTTCATGCATTGGTTTTGTCAAGGGGTAGGGTGAGCATTGTGTTGTGTTTTAATATGTATCTATTTTGTATTAGGTTGATACTTCCTTTGGTTGTTTTGTGCAGATCTGTTGTGGGATTCGACGGGCTGAGTCGCCCTATCCCGTGGTCGCCAATGCGAGCAGATTTTTGAGCTCACGATGTGCCTAAACAAAAAATCTGGAATTTAGGGGAAAAATATTCGACATCGAAGGCGGCGGTTGCAATTGGGACGATTTTAAGCACCAAGTGAAAGATAGCTTTTAAAAGGCACCCAAGTGACACTTGTGAATTTTTTATAATTTTTTCGACTGTCGTATGGGATGCCAGGAGTTCCTAGTCAGTACGCGATGCCGAGTCGGACGCACAGGATTTTTGAGAGGCTGAATCGGAGCTTGGACGAGGAAGAGGCAAAAAATTGGCCAAATTTGAAAAGGTGGACATTGAGGGATTAAAGGGGGGTGCCCTTTGGGGGTCTTAACCACCCCCCCTCTCATTTTTTTGGAGATATGGCGGCAGCACGTCGTGGAGGAGATGGCGCTGAAAAATGCACCATCATCCCCCCCATCATGATCTGAGGCTGAATGCAACCTATACAACCGATGATACTCAGCAACTTCTCCCTCTTAGCTGATCATATCGCCGGTCTTTGTGCGAGGAATGGCTATCCAGATGAAGAGAACAAAATCTAGTCTTTCTCTCTCCTCCCTCTCTCTCTTCTCTATGGGTTGTTCATGTGTACTCTCTTGAAGAAGGAAACCGGGTGGAAGAATGAAGGAAATGGTGATGGAGGTTGATGGAGATGCTGAAGATTGAAGTGCAGTATTGGATTGAGAGCAATGGAGGCTCTGTCTACTAGTTATGCAGTAATTTAAGACATCTCGGGTTACGTAAAAACACTATATGACCATTTTTATGAAGAAAAATGAGGATTTTTGATAGTTTATGATGATAATTATGTTTTTATTGGATGAACATTTGTTTGCACCATGATTAATTGCTGTGTATTGGAAAATTTGGATTTTTCAATGATTTACATGCTCTATTTAATTCTCGTAAACCCGAAATGCGGTTTTTAAGCAGTAAAATGGTAGTTTTTCTGTTTCGGGTGGGAGTAATATGTTCCCATAGGGAAAAAATGGAAAGTAAATTGATTGTTGGTATGCTGAAGTGACTGGAACAAGAAAAATCAAAAAAGTATATTTTATTGCCAAATAAATCAAGAAAATGGGAAAAATGAGTGAAAAAAATAGAGATACATCTTAGAAAAATATAATGATTGTTTGTGGATGCATGGTAGTGGCAAAGCATAAGGTTTGGCCTTAGTTTGCCCTATCTCCTTGTCAAAGTTTGTGATTTATTGCTTTTTATACATCAAAACATGACAAAATGAACCTCTACACCTATGCAACAAAGGCAATACCTAAACGCAGGGGGTTGGGATGTTTGAATGGTGTGATTTGCGTGTTGATTATTGCTGATTTTCTGATGCATTTCATGACGTAGAGTTTTGTGTATTTTAATTAAGAGGATAGTAGCACGCGTGTTGTCTTGGTGCTATCCTTACATCGCCGCAACATGTTAGTAAATGCATTGTAAAGCCTGGTTGTGCACACGTGTCTGATTGAAAAATTATGTTTGAGCACTTTAGAATCGTCCACTTTTGCATGTGCATGACGATCATGGTGTCAGAATAAAAAAAACTTGGATGCATAGCACCTATTTCCAATGATAATGACCCACGCTTCAGTGTGGAAAGGCATCCTAAGCCGTAGGATAGACGTTCGTTTCTTGGAAAATTATTTAGTAAGGACACATGGTATCTGCTAGAGTATTTTTGGAATGAAAGAGTGGAGTTTGTTTGTTTGTTTTATATGTTGAGCAGCGCATCAAGGGGCCAATCCCTGCGATGTAGGAGAGCTGCAGTGGAACCGCGGTGTTTCTACCGAGAGGTTGTCTCCCATGTATGTGATTATCGTGGTATTTATTGCCAATGTGTATGTGTTCTCCCTCTGTGGAGTGTATAGAAGGGAAAACATTTGACTACAAAACTACAAAACTATAAACACATAGATTAGGCTTTAGTCTTTTAGCAGCAGATAGATGCTCCTGGCTCACGAGGCCGTGAGGGCGAGTTTGTCTGTCATGAGCATGAGGTCCGCCGGCTAGTGCCATAGCCAGTGCCGGCCCATTTTAGGTCCTATCAGTTGGTCACACACATAAAGATAGATAGATTAAAGAGTAATGAGAGCTTGATATTCTAACAACTAAACATGCAGCAGAGTCTGCAGTGAGATGATCTACTAGAGCTGGACGTCCACCTAATTGATTTCAGCCCTTGATGCATTATGTCTTGGTTACAAATGTAGGAGAGCCTCTCACCTATGATGAGGCTATATGCAGGGGTGACAGTCACTCCTGGGAGAGGGCTATGCAGTCTGAGATGGACTCCATGCATATAAGAATATGATTTGGGATTTGGTTGAATTGCCTAAGGCAAGAAGGCTTTGCCATGCAAATGGATGTACAAGCTGAAAAGTACCCTTGGGCACCCCAAGCCAACTTATAAGGCAAGACTTGTTGCTAAGGGTTTTAAACAGGAGCATGGAGTTGACTTTGATGAAGTCTTTTCCCTTGCAGTCAAGATGACCACCCTACACTTGGTTTTGGCCTTAGTCACGTAGCTTGACTTAGACATGTATCAGATGGATGTCAAGATTGCATTCTTGTATGGGGATTTGCATGATGAGATTTACATGGAGCAACCTAAGGGCTTTGCAGAACCTGGCAGAGGGAGAACCTAGTGAGCAAGTTGAAGAAAAGTCTTTATGGCTTGAAGCAAGCACCTAGGGAGTGGTATCATATGTTTGATGCCTTTATGCAGTCACAGGGCTACATAGGAGTGCTATGGATCCGTGTCTTTACACGAAGAAGGCCCGTGATGGCTCATTGCTTATTTTGATACTTTATGTGGATGATATGCTGATAGTCAGGAAAGCTCATGATGAATTGGGCGCTCTCAAATCTCATCTGAAGAAGAGCTTTGAGATGAAGGATTTGGGACATGCCTCTCACATTCTTGGTATGAGCATTAAGTGGGATCAGCATCAGGGACTACTATACCTATCACAGAGGGAGTACATTCATAAAGCGCTTGAGCATTTTAGCATGCAGGACATGAAGCCTATTGATTGTTCATTACCTTCTCATGTGAAGGTCTCATAGGTTGATTGTCCACATATAGATGAGCAGAGGACTGACATGGCCAAGATCCCTTATGCATCAACTGTGGGCAGTTTGATGTATGCCATGATAGTCACTCATCTAGATATTACCTTTGTAGTTGGTGTTGTGGGACGCTATATGGCTATACCTAGCAAGAAACATTGGGATGCTATGAAGGGTATCATGAGATACCTGAAAGGCATGGCAGATATGTGTATTTGCTATGGCAGCCATGATACAGAAGTTGTGGGGTACACAGACTCCGATTATGCAATACATACAAATAGTAGGAAGTCCACTTCTGGCTATGTATTCACCTATGCTAGAGGTGCTGTCTCTTGGATGTCTAGGGTTCAAAAGTGTACAGTTCTCTCTATCACTGAGGCCAAGTATGTTGCAGCCATTGAGGCTTGCAAGGAGGCCATATGGTTGGTGGGCCATTTGGTTCATGACCTTGGGATTGATTCTATACCTACGTTGCATAAAGGAAGGCCCATCACACATTGCGGCTGTTGGAGTTCCCACATTGTGAGTCTCTCTCTCTCTTGCTCTTGATCTCTCACCATAGCTCTCATGTGCAAGATTCAGTCCTTCTCACCTTTCAATTTGAAGTTTGGGTGTTCTTCACTTTTCCCTTGTTGTAATTTTTGCATTATTGTGGCAGCATGATCCTCCATCAAATATTCTTATTGCATGTCATTTATACAATCCTTCTATATATAGAGATGGTAGATACATTGCAAGCCCACATCCTAGAGAGTGCATTTGCCACTATATTGTCTTTTCTAGCCATATATGCATTTTCAAAATCATAAGATTGAAGGGTTGCCAACCATCTTCTTTGTTTAGGAGACAAGTTGGGTCGAGAAAGAAAATACTTTAACACCCTATTATCACTTTTCACTTTAAAGTGACTCCCATAAAGATAATGATGCCACTTTTTCACTACATGTAATATAGTCAACATCTCTTGCTCATATACATGCATTTGCCTTTCTTTTTCATCAAAATTTCTACTTTCATAGGCTATGACACCATGTTCTTGGGACAAAACAACCCCAAATCCTCTTCCACTCGTATCCGCATAAATAGTAAAGACCTTAGAGAAGTCGGGGTAGACCAATATAGGTGCTAAGATGAGGAGTTGCTTTAGCTCATTGAAGCTTTTGTTATTTATTTCATCCTAAAAGAAAGATTCTTTCTTTAACCTATTGGTCAATGGGGTAGCCACATGCGCATAATTCTTTATGAATCTATAGTAAAAAGAATATAAGCCAAGAAAACCCCTCAATGATGTGGTATTTGTTGGTGTAGGCTAATTCTTAACACATTGGACCTTCTTTGGATCAACCTTGATACCATTTTACCCAATAATATGCCCCAAATACTTTGCTTCTTTGGTCATCAATGCATATTTAGATGCTTTGGCAAACAATTTATGTTTCCTCAAGATGTTAAACACCTCTTTAACATGCTATAAATGCTCTTCTTTGCTCTTACTATATATCAATATATCATCAAAGAAGACCAAAATTGTCTTAAACAAGAGTGACAGAAGTATTTTATTCATCAATGCTTGAAATGTAACTAAAAAATGATATTGTCGCCTTTTAATCCTAAAAGCTGTTTTGTATTCATCTCCCTCCTTTATATGTAATATTTGGTGTTATCCTGATCAGAAATCAATATTTGAAAAGACATTGGCATATGTTAACCCAAGTTGAGATGGCAGAGAAAGATGGTGAAAAAAGGAAGGAAAAAGCGGAACAAAGATGGAAAAAGAGCAAAGACATGTAGGTGGCCTCTAAAGCTAAGTTGGGGCAAAAAGTGCAATTTTAAATGAAAGGCGCCTCAAAAAACTCTAAAAACTCTTGTAAAAGAGCGCTAGGCTCCCTCTTGTGCCAATTATAAAATATTAGACAGGTGTAGGCTAGAGGCATAAGGCTAGAAGAGGGAAATAAAGAAAGGACCTTGCCACAACGGCAGGTCATGTAAAAAAGGGATGGGTGCCCTAGGGTTTTGTATATAAAATTCAAAAAGTGAATAAGAGCTCATTCTTTGGTGTATGGCTAACAAGAGTTCTCTTCTTCTTCTCTTCTTCTCTTCTCCTTGCTTGTGTGTGCTCTTGAGAGAGGGAGTGTGAGAGTGTGAGGGAGTGAGTGTGTGGGAGTGAGGGATCAAGAGGGTGAATCTCTTCACCATCTCCTCTTCTCTTCTTCTCTTCTCTTCTCTTCTCTTCTCTTTTCTCACGCGCATGGCTATGGTGGATGGAGCTTGGAGATGGAGAAGGCTTGAGGATGCTTGAGCTAGCATCTAGGATCGTGGAGTGACCGACGTGTGCGAGAGACGAGGCAACTCATTTTGGCATCAAGGTAAGCTCACTACACTCGTAGGATCAACGGCTCATCGGCAAGGTGAGAGATAGCCATTAGATCTTTCTTGAAACGCTTGAAACAATAAGTGGTCCGTGGGTCTTGGCGGTTGAGCATGAACTCCCTTCACATTTTGGTTCCGTTGTTGCTGGGACCAATACATTCAAGCTTGAGCACTTGCGCGCCTCATATCGAGCATCGAAGTAAGGGATTCATCCTCGAACCGGAGCTTGAGATATATAGGAAGTTGGGTTTTTTTAATCTTCGAAGCAAGTAAGTATTTTGGGTTATTTTTTTTGTTTGATGATTGGAAAACATGGAGAAATCATTTTAGTTTTTTGCTTTCGATTCTTGTTGCATTTAGCATAGGTTAGGACTAGGAAATCGATTCGGAAAAGGGTAGGGTTACCATTGCAAAACAAGGCACAAATCATGCAAAAAATGGCAAAAAGATTGCTTGGGATGCCTAATGTCGGCAAGTGAGTGATTGGGAGCATCCAAACTTTACCCGGGAAGGGGTTTAAGATCCAAGAGGCCAAGGGAGAGCTCATTTTCAACCCTTGCACACAAAGAGAGAGAGAGAGAGAGAGAGAGAGAGAGAGAGAGAGAGAGAGAGAGAGAGAGAGAGAGAGAGAGAGAGAGAGAGAGAGAATCAATCACTTCCCCTTATACTCTAGTTGTGATCTGGAATGTTGTGTGTGAAATGATTAGCTAAATCATCAGTGTTGATTAAAATCGTATTGGCACTGCCGCATTGCGTGCAATTCGGTTCGTCTGAGAGGCCGGCTTCTGGGCCAAATCCCAGAATCAGCCTGGAGCCCCGAGAGGAACACCAAGGAAAAGGGAATTCTCTTGCAAGAAAATCTATCTTGTAACATCAACAAGCTTGTTTATCATGTTTCATATGATCACAATGAAGAAAAGAACACCAGGTACAACAAATCTTCATGCAGCATCATGTAAATCTCCCACGGTTTTTAATAGAATCAACCATATTCTTCAACATCTTCACAAAATCCATCAATAGAACAAAGAAAGCAAAAAAATACACCATCTTTGAATGGAAAAATACATCACATAGTATTCATCTTCAATATCTTCATAGTCTTCTCTCTCAATCTCTCATATACAATCACTCTGTTTTAGTAGAATTGGCTATCTCTGACTCTCTCTCTCTCACTCCATCAATAATACATCATATCCTCACTACAATCTCTCAAAATCACACTCAATAATCCCTCTTAGGTCGTGGATACCCCTCCCAAGAGGTATGTCTGATATGAAGAGTCACCAGAGCCACTACAGTGTCTCTTCACGGCTCACTACTGTCACTTCACTCTAGTCTTCACTTGAGTCTTCAGCAGCTACTTCTTCCACTTCCTTCAGCTCTTTTGCACTTGTATTCACCTATTTCCAAGGCTAGAAAACTTTCCCAAAGTCACACATACATTCCACAGAACACTTACAGAAGCATACAGAACAGTCTACAGAACAGTACCAGAACAGAGACAGAACAGAACAGAACAGAAACAGAACAGAAGCAGAAGCTCTACAGAAGACCTACAGAAGGTTACAGAAGGTCATCAAAACCACATCACTCATTCTCAACCCATTTCAAACTCTCACAAACCATTCACTAAGCTTTCACAATATCTCATTCTTCATCAATCAATACTCCATCCCTCCTTACAGAAGACAATCAGAACAAAACAGACCAAAACAGAACAAAACAGAAGGTATACAGAACCTATCAGAACCTATCAGAACATCACAAAACCATCAACAAACATCATGATCTTCCAAAACACAATCAATATCATCCAAAACACTCTCAATCCACTTCCAAATCAACCAATCATCCCATAAAATCAACCATTCAGCTCTCAAAAACAACAAAAATCAGCCAAAAAACAAGTCATTTCAACACTCAACATATCCCCACACGTAATAAGGAAGCGTCCTCGCGACCCAGGAAAAAGGAAATACAAGTTCAAGAAAAAGCTCAACTTTGATCTTCAATATCTTTTCACAAAGAATCCATCCAACACGACCCCAACTTATAACCTGTTTCTGATATAAAAATACAAAGAAAGGAAAACTCTTTTGAAATTAACACCTCTTATCAAACTAAAAATCACAACAAATTTGTAAAGGATATAAGAGTTTGCTTCTTCGTCATCTGCATCAGCTTCAACTCTCCAACCACGACCCCATCTCGACAAATCTCCAAAACATAGCTCGTACACGAAATCGAATAGGAAACCACCACGTTCATTTGACATAAATGAACTCATAACACAAACACTAATACACAACACAACCATCTGAATGACTTCTTCAAAAATAAGAGTTTGGCATTAAAAGCTTCCAGTATACATGGGAAAGGTATCAATGAAGATGATCCCTCTTAAAAAATTGATGTTGTCGGAATCGATCCATAGATAAGGATTTATCTACAAAGTTTTTAGGAGGATTTTGGAAAAATTGGAGACAGCACATCCTTTCCAACAGGACCAAGTATCTGCTAGGTAAACAGAGGGCATGAAAATACAGTATCTCCAACTGTTGGGAATCAATGCTAACATTGACATTCATGCACAGCTTTGGAATAGGCTTTGAATCAGTATGAGAGTGCCTATGCATATACGCCAGGTACCAAGCAAAGTGAGCAGTTAATCTCACTGAGGGATCTGCAGACTGTGAATATTGTTGGGCAAAATGAACATAGTTTTGATAAGCTTGACTTGAAGCTGTCCATTCCCCTGGAATTACTGGCCAATTAATCTGCGGTCCTGTAAGGCAATCATCCGAACTCCATCCCCTTCTTCTGGAAATCTGAGTATCAAAACCGTCACAGTCACTAACCAACTGAGGTGGTTGAGATATGGAAGTGTTAGGAGAGGGTAATGGAATAAGGGAAAGTGGATGTAGGGAAGGATAGGAAAAATCATAAAAGGAAGAAAAGGTTAAAGAAGGAGTGGCAAAAATTTGTAAGGAATCACTAAGGAAAGGTGTTAACTGATAAATAGGAAATGTGGAGGGTACATTTATGAGGGGTGAAGGACAGGGTGGAGAAGGGAAAAATACCCTATCCTCAATAAAGGAACAGTAAGTGAAAATGGGAATTTGAGGGAAAGATGAAGGTTGGAAAAGAAGTGGTAAAATTACTGTGGAATTAGTTTGACAAAAGGAAAAATATATAGCATAGTGGTGAGCCAATTGTTGGTAATAGAGGAGGGTAGGAACAGAAGGTCCTAAGAGAGATAGTCTATGATAGGCATCAAAGAAGGTAGCATCAAATGGATCATGTTTGGAAAGATAGGTTAAGAGATCCATCCTCAGTTGGTTAGTACTCTGGTTAAAGGTAGGAGCTGTGTTTTGTCTTTGATTGAGGACCACCGAATCAATCATGGGATGCCACGAACTATCCTGACAATCAGCTACTTTGGAGGAATAACTCTGAAACATATCAGCTATGCGCAACTCCAAATGATTGACATATAGAACAGCCTGTAAGACCACATCCCCCACATACCATGCCATATCTACTTCATCTGGGATTAACAAATCTCCTCGGAGATATATGTATGACATCAACATGGTGTCTGGCGTGACAGAATCTTCAAAGAGCATTCTAACTACCTCTGTCAACAACTCAGCAGACCAAGCCCCACTCCAGCCATCCTCGGGAAAAGGTAAATCCATCGTGGAAAGCTTCATATAGAAAACCAACTTCTGCAAGTGGTAGTGGACAAAGAAAGAATGGTCTGGTAAGACACAGTCCTGAAATTGCTCAAAGGTAGACCATAACAAGTCCATTCGGGACTGCAATCTTTCCACTTTGTCTTGGAATAAAGGGCACAAAGTAGCCTGTCTCTGTAGGGCAGCCAAATTCTGCTGTGAAAGAGAAGGAATTAATGGAACAGGAGGGCTTGGAGGAACAGAGCGGGACTTTGCAAGCTGATCTTGCAACTGCTGGATTTGGGAGGCTTGGTTGGCCACTGTGTCATTAGCCATCTGTAAAGCTGAAAGCTTGTCATCTAAAAGAACTTGGAATTCTTTCGCTTCATTGGACATCCTCTCCTTCTCTGCTGAAAGGCTAGTAACCTGTGACTGAGCCTCGAATAACTGGGTCTTCAATGAAGAAATCTCATCGCTTTGAGTGGCAACCAGTTGGGTTTGCTGTTCCATTTGCTTAAATAGATCTGCTAGGGTATCCTTAGCAGATGCTAACTCAGATGTTGCCTTATGCAACTGGTCTTTGGACTGCATGAGCTCCTCATAGAAAGATGCGTACAGCTGTTGAACACAGGCTGTCACTGACAACTCAATGGAACTTTGAATATCCTTGCAGAGGAAAGGAATGGCATCTCCTGAGACGAGACTGTTCAGGGAGGGAACTGAGATCTCCAAGGATCCTTCTCTATGTGCTCGGAATAGGTTATTGCAAGTGAGATACCCAGGGAGTTCACTGCCAGAAGTAGCAGGGATAGGCACTGAGGGAAGTACAGTAGGGGCTTTATCCGCTACCCTCTTCAAGCGTTTGCGCTGTATGACCAGGGGAGGCGGAGAATCATCATCCTCAATGTCAATAGGTGCTGACTCTTCTGAAGGTGGAGGAGGAGGTACTGGATCTGATGGAGGAGGTGGAGGCATAGTCTTCTGTAAACCGGAATAGATCAAGAAGGCAGACAAATATGATCCATAGGTAACATTGGTAACATTACCCCTCGTGACTTTAACAAAATGCTGATCCATTTTAGTAAGGAGGTATGTGCTCCAATCAATAGCAACTCCTTTCAGCACCATCCTGGAAGCTGTGAAAAGCTCTTTGGACAAATAGTGGGATGGCGTTTTGGCAGGCATGAACCTGTCCTGAAGGAACTGACACATCGTCTTCCATACGGGATCAGTAATCATAGAAAAAGAAACTCCTGAAGAGTTTATCACTTTCTTAACATCAAGGACTTCCCTTGTCTGCTTCTGCAACAGTTTGAGAATCTCTTCATTAGAGAAGAGCTGACGAGTGGTCACAAAAGGTTCTCCTTTGAAGGGTAAAGACAGAGCCTTCCCTAAGCCTCGAGATGTCAATGTCATAGACATGCCCTGGACTACGCCTGTCTTCTTGCTGTAAGAGGCCAGGAACTCATCACATAAGGACGGATCCTCTGGAAGTAATGGAAAAGGAGTGGCCACAAAAGCAGCAAGTCCTGCCTTCGTGAGAGGCTCAAAAGTAAGTAGGGACGAGTAATCCCTACTAACTAATGGGACGTACTGGATAGGGGGAGGAGCATGAGAAGGCGCCATTCAGATGGTTACACACACACCACAAACACAGACAATCAAGGAGAATGCCTGCAAAGCAACAGACAAAAAACCAAGGATAAGAGAATTACCAATCAAAACGTGACCCGACCTACTAACCCCAAGCAAACCACATCCTAGAAAAAATTTGACATGACCTTGAGACAAATGCGACCGAAAGCTTCATGCGATGCATCAAACAAACACCCTGAACCCCGTATCAGGCAACAAAAGAAAAAACTGCATACCGTACCCGTAACCGTAACTAAGACAGGAAACCAAAACCATACCATATCCAACACATATCAATACGACATCTATGATAGAACCAAGACTGGACCATGGAAAATAACACTAAGAACTGCGTAGACCCATCCCACGAAACGCTTCATTAAAAAAGGGAATTAAGTGCAGTGAGGGGGGAATTAATTTAATGAAGAGTTGATTTTAATCAATTATTAAAAATGGGTGAAGTTTTATTAGGTGATAAACCTTAATAAGAAAACGACGGTTCCTTATTATAAATTTATTTACCAATTATTAGGTTAAGCGGTGCAGTTATTCGATTCCCGGACTTCGATTCCCGACTGGGTCTCTAAATGCAATTTATTGATTATAATTTAAGGTGATGTGGAGCGCTTTTTTGCCAGCGCGTGCTCAAGTGACGGCTGGTTTATTTTAATTAAAAAATTTGTGTGTTTAGCGCGAATGCGCGTGCCAGAGTGGTAGTTAGGTTTGATTTAGGTTAAATATTGGTTTGTTGGTTTGTGTGTTTGTTTGTTTTTTTTTTTTGGTTGGTGTTTTTTTTTTCTTTTATATTAACCGTGGGTTTTGGAGTAGCATGTGTGTATGTTTTATTTTTATTTTGTGTTTGTTTTAAACGAATAAAAGGGAAATACCTGGTAGTGGGTGTATGAAAATGCAAAGAATGCGCTTCTCCGCTATCCAAAAATATCTGGATTTTTTCTCTAGACGATTAGTTGGTGGGTTGAAGGAAAAAGGTTTGACTGATTATTGTATTGTATTTTTAAGGAATTTAGGGGGGAAATTAAATATTATGATAGCTAAGAAAAAGATACCAAAAATAAATAAAAATGTGAAGGGAAGTGTTAGGAATTTTTCTGAAATTAATTTGAAATTTTTTAACATTTTAAATGAATTTTTAGCATATGTTTGGGTATTTTGAAAGATGTTGGAATTTTAAAATAGGCATTTTTTTTTTTTTTTTTGCGGAAATTTAAAGGTTGAGAAAAAGAGGGCCATGGATTGCAAAAATAAAAGGAAAGGTTTCTAGATTGTCTGTATTTTTCAATGTTTTTGTGTGTTTTTTATGTGTTATTTAAATGGGAAAAAAGGATTTACGGGTGTGTTAATGAAAAATGTGGGAAAAATACCCAGCAGCAGGCTGTGTGGCAGCTGCGTGGTCAGCAACCAACTGATGATCTTCCGCACTCGATCCCGCACAATCACACGATCAAGCACGAACAATCGAACAATCGCACACTCAGGCGTGTGGCGACGTCTCGAGGGAAAACCGGGTTTGGGTAGGGTTGTTTGCTGCGGGTCTGCAAGGTAGGACAGTGGTGAAGAAGGTGGGTTCTTGCTGCAGATCTGCAGTGGAACTGGAGGTTGTGTGGGGTTAGGGTAGGGTTTTGGTGTGCTTGGGTGGGGGTAGGGGTATGTGTGATGGGAAGGGGGGCTTAGACGGAGTAAGGGTTTAGTGTGTGTTGATGGGGGGGGGAAGGGGCTGAGAGGGAGGTGTAGGTGGATGTGTGGGAATGGGGGACAGTGGGGGGAAGGGGGGCTTAGATGGGGTGGGGGGAAAGTGGGTTAGAATGGGTGGGAAGGGGGGTTAGTGGGGAGGTGGTTTAGTGGGTAGGAAGGGGGGTTAGTGGGGAGGTGGTTTAGTGGGTAGGAAGGGGGGTTAGTGGGGGGGTAGTGGGTGCAGGGCGCGTGAAGGAGAAGTCAACGGTCGAATGGCAGGGGCGCAGAGACAGCACGTCAGCGAGGGCGCGGACATGAGGAGGAGGAGCGGGCCACGTGGCGTCGACGGAAGCAGCGGCCAGGGCGGCAGAGGCGGACGTAGTGGCAACGTTGGCGAGGAGGGAGGCCGCCGACGAGGGCGTCCAGGAGGCGGGCCGGACAGCAGACGAAGGGCGGCACGTGGCATCAAAGGCGAAGGCGTCCTGGAGGATAGCGCGGGGCTGGCCACACGGCGGACGACAAGGGAGCAGAGGGCGAGGCGACCTGGAGGATGGCGCGGGGCGCTGCAGGAGGACCTGCACGACGGCTCGACGAGGTGGCAACCTGGCGGCCTGGAGACTGGGAGGGCGGGCAAAGGCGCAGGAGAAGGGGGAGGGCGCAGGCAGGCATCAGCGGGGAGGGGAGGGCGTGAGGGCACAATGCGACGAGGAGAGGGCAGTCGCAAGCAAGGAGGAGGGAGGTACAGGCCACCACGAGGAGGGAGGAGGGAGAAGAGGAAGAAGAGGGAGAAAGGGTGGAGGGAGGAAGAAGAGAGGGAGGGGAAGGGAGGGGCAAGAGGAGCAAAAGGTGGGGGAGGGTGAAGGAGAAGAGTTGGAAGGAGGAGAAGATGGAGGGGAGGGAGAGACACGCAGAGGGAGAGGGTGAGGAGAGACGGTTGGGGGGAAAGGGGTCGGGATAGGGAAGGGTGTGGGGGGTAAGGGCATCCATGGGGGGGGGGGGGGGTGGAAAAGGGTGGTAGGGGATATGGGTAGGTGCCCATGGGGGGGTGGGGGGTGTCCAAAGGGGTGCCCAAGGGATGGGGTAGGGGTAAGGGACATGGGGTGGGTAGGGTGGGGACAAGGGTAGGTACCCCCGTCCCACGCACATGCGCGGGACGGGGTAAAAAAATTTGCCATGACGGAATTGAAATGGCGCGGGAAAGATGGTATGGGTTTCGCGGACACGACCGAGGTGCGTGGAGATTCGTAAAATCGAAAAAAGGCGCGTTCACGCGCAAAACGAGCGCGAGAAAAACGAAAAAATAAAGAAAAATTAATAACTCCCAATCCGGACGTCAAAACGAAATATCGTAAAAACGAAAAGTGGGCAGGACGACAGGGGGGAAACAAGAAAAATATGGGATGGGGGTTCCGGGAGGGATAAAGGGTGGTCACGTGCAAAAAACACAAAAAACGAATCAAAAACGCAATTTAAAAATTAATATCGAAAGATCCGTGCATCGGAATGAAGTGCAGAAAAAAGAAAAACTGTGCAAAAAGATGTGCCCGACAATCCTATCACGTCAAAACATAATTCCGACTAAGGTAAGACGCGTTCACATGGGAAAAACCCAAAAAACAAACCCGAAAATGGGATCAGAAATTAATATCGGACAAACCATTCACCGGAATGACATGCAGTAAGAAGGAAAAATGTCCATAGAAAGGAGTGGCACAGGGTTATCATGTTAAACCGCAGTTCCAGCGGGAATAGGAGGGGTTCACATGTGAAAAACTCCAAAAATACTCCCGAAAACTCATTTAAAAATTAATAAGTAAAAATCCAGAAGTCGAAAAAGGGTGGAGGAAAAAGGAAAAAGGTAGGGGAAGGCACAGGAGACACGGCTATCAAATCAAATTGGAATTCCGATACAAATAGGGCAGGTTCACATGGAAAATGGTCAAAAATACGCATGAAAAAGTCGTTAAAAAAACCCGGAAAATTAATAACGGACAAACCATGTATCGGAATGATGCGAAATAAAAAGGAAAAATGTTTGGGGAAAAGCGCTAGTCAGGGCTATGACGTCAGATCACGGTTCCGAAGCAAGAAAAGCGCGTTCACATGGAAAACCGGCGAAATTGCGCAAAATGTTAAAAATTAAAAACTCGAAAACCGTGCATCGGAACAGGGGTAGGTAAAAAGGAAAAATGAGCAGTTCGAAGGGAGGAACAGGGCTATAAGGTTGGATTTGGATTTTGGTGAACGTAAGAGGCATTCACATAGCAGGACCTCAAAATCAGGGAATGAAGGAAAACTGCAAGGAAATAGCCCCAAGGGTGGGTGGAACATAACCGGGTGGGTGGGAAGGGACCCCAGGAGGGTAAAAGCAAGGCAAGGCATTCATGCATGAGCAAGATAAGGCATATGCAGATGGGTATGCAATGTAGACGCGCAGGGACGCGTCCCCACACTTAAGACCTTAACGGATAGGGTTAATCGAACATTAGGGACCTAGGACCACGCCACAGACCATCCACTAACTTCCCCACACTTAAAACATGACCGGCACTAAGAAACAGAAGTTGTAGGGTTAGAAAAACTTGGCCCGTTTCGTCAAGAATCAAGGTTGAGGGTCGATGGCACGTCCAGTGTTGTTGTCGGCGCTGGAGGGACCAAGGCATCTTCTCGGCACACGTTCGTCATGGCAGGGACCACGCGGCAGCACCCAGGGAGGTAGCTGATGGAAGGAATCGCAGGAAATTCGTCGATGATGAGGGATATTGCACTCAACTCACAATCACTCAATTGGAATGAAAGAACAGTCACTCGCCCCATGACTGATATCACGCAAGGAAGAATGATGGAACCCCATATCTCATACCCGGTTGAGGAATCAACAAGGGGGAATGGTGCAGAAGGAGTATGCCAGGGCACACAGTTGATGGTGCATTAGTGCATCCAACCCATCTGGCATAAGTGCAAGAAGGAAGGCAAGGGAGCCTTACAGTGCAGTGTACAGAACAGGGTGATGTGTTTTGTGTTGACGGTAAAGACCCATCCCGTGGGTGCATAGGGAAACGGGAACATACCTGACTCCAAGTGTCGTAACGTCCCTCAATCTCACCTCTCGGTAAATGATTGAAGAAACTCCAGTCACACTCAACCCACCCTCTGTCTCACTCTCTGTTGATAGATACAGGAGGGCAACCTTTTCCTGAAACCCATTGATGTAATCCTCACAATCACTTGTGCAAAGGGTGTACGCCTTGTGCGCAGTTGATGGTGCATTAGTGCATCCCGCCCTATGCCGGCATACGGTGCGAGAATGAAGGCCAGGGAGCCTTATGGTGCAGTGCACAGAAACAAATTGTGCTTTGTGCTTTGAGAGGCCCATCCCGTGCGTGCAACACTTCATTCACACTACTCACCTCTCATTTGATTTGAAAGGAAAAGACTGGTCTCTTGCCCCACCCTCTGTCTCACTCTCTGTTGATAGTTACAGAGGGCAACCGTACTCACTTCCCCATCCGGTTAGGATGAAAGCTCACATCACTCAAGGGGTTGTCGATGAAGATCGCGTCATCAGTTGTTGAAGAGGCGTACCCAGGGAGGTAGCCATCAAATCGAATGTTGTGTTGGATAGGAACATGTCGTCCGCTAGAGGACAGGTAGTCACTTTGCAGAGAGACCCAGGACACAGCGTACCAAGGGAGGCAGCTTCGGAATTGGATCCTAGGGATATCAGTCAATGAATCCACTTTCTGGACTGCTGGGTGTTACCACCTTTTCCACAGCCAGCTTCTCGCCCAAGGGTGGTTACCACCTTTTCTTGGAACGAGGCCCGCTATGACAGGGAATTGCTTCCTTTTCTCTCATAACAAATTTGTTTATTTGTTTGTTTTTTTTTTCTTTCTTCTTTGTTTTTTTTTCTTTTTATTATTTTCCCCTATTCTCGAGGGTGTTTCCACCTTTTCTCGAAGGATAGGTCGGCATGACAGGGACCTAAGTCCTTTTCTCCCATGACCGATATGTTTTGTTTTGTTTTTTTTTTCTTTTTTCTTTTTCTATATTGAACAAGGGAATGGTAGAAAGACCATTTATCAGAACCCACCTCGCCACTGATGCTGGTGGAAAATAGAGGATAAGAGATCAAGGCTGGAAGGGGGGTTTGAGGGAACAGAGGGTTGCATCCACTTCAGCAGGAGTGACTGAAGAACGGCTATCAAAAGTAGCATCATAAGAAGTACAGTGCTGCGCCAACGAGGGAAAGGATCAAGTATCCGTAATTGTCAAGATCCCCAAGGAGGGAAGTACTTCTTCAGGCGATATCCATTGATCAGAAAGGGATCATCAGAGGCATCAACGGTCTGTACTTGGACAAAACCATTAGGGTTGACAGCAAGTACCTTATAGGGGCCCATCCACCGCTGTTGGAGCTTGCCAGGAAACTTGCCAAATCGTGAATCATAGGCTAGGACCAAATCACCTTCTTTGAACTCTTTGTGCTTGATGAAGCTGTCATGGTAAGCCTTACGTCGAGCTTGCGTGGCTTCCATGCACTGTAGAGCCATCCTACGAATTTCGTCCAAACATTCCAAGTGCAGGAGACGGCGTTGCAGTGAATCGTCATCCCCCAAACGCTCTTTGATCGCCACTCTCAAAGAGGGTAGTTCCAATTCAACAGAAAAAACAGCTTCTGTACCATACACCAACTGGAAAGGTGTCTGTCCCGTTGCTGCTTTATGGGAGGTTCTGTACGCCCAGAGGGCCTCTGTAAGTCGATCGTCCCAATCACGACGATGTGCGGCAATTGTTCTTGTCAGAATCGAGCAGAGGATGCGATTGGTGACTTCGACTTGGCCGTTGGCTCTGGGGTAATAAGGAGTGGACTTGCGATGGCGGATCTTATACAACTCTGTCAACTCTTCCATGACTTTGTTGAGGAAATGCGTGCCTCTGTCACTTACTAGCTCTAAGGGACTGCCAAAACGGGTGATGATATTCTCGTACATGAACAGGGCCACGCTGTTACCATCGTCCCGCTTTAGGGCTTTAGCTTCGCACCACTTTGTGACATAATCTGTACATACGAGGATGTATCGGTTCTGTTTCCTTCTGGTGGGAGGGTCGATCGAACCTACGAAGTCAATGCCCCACTTCTCAAACGGCTTCAACGGAAGGATAGGTTGCAATGGCATGGCACTTGTCTTCGTGGGTTTCCCCATTCTTTGACAAGCATCACATCTTTTACAGTAATCATAGGAATCTTTGTGAATGGTAGGCCACCAATATCCTGCTAGCAGAGCCTTCCTGGCTGTAGCTTCTCCTGCAAAGTGACCTCCACATGGCTCGTCGTGGCAAGCCTTCAAAACAATCCCAATCTCATCCCCGGCAACACATCTTCGGAGCACTTCATCTTTGCCCTTCTTGTACAGTGCACCGCCGAGCAGGGTGTAGGGGGCTGATTCTAGCATGAGCTTCTTCCTTTCCCGACTAGAAATACCAGGAGGGTACTGTTGGGTTGCCAACAAATTGGCAATGTCCGCATACCAGGGAGTGACAGTTTCTACCAAGAATAAGGAAGCATCAGGGAGGTCTGGATCATCCTGCTCCTCGTTTGCAGTTTGTGGGATACGCGACAGATGATCAGCCAGAACATGAGAACGACTAGGCTTAGTAATCACCTCAAAGTCGAACTCCTGGAATAAAAGGAGCCATCTCATCATTCGTCCTTTCACATCTGCTTTGTTCATCAAGAAGGACAGGGCCTCATGATCCACATAAAATTTAAAGTGGGTAGATAGGAGGTAATGGCGAAACTTCTCCAGGGCAAACACCATTGCCAAGCACTCCAGCTCGGTCACTGTATAGTTTCGTTCCCTATCAGTGACTTTTCGGCTTGCATAATAGATCGGTTGATCCAACTTTGAGGAGCCCTTTTGGCAGAGGACAGCACCTAAGCCTTCAATTGATGCATCAGTGTGTAGGTGGAACTCTTTCGTCCAATCAGGAGGTTGCAGAATGGGTGCCTCAATCAGACACTGCTTCAGAGTATGGAAGGCTTTGTCACATTCTTTTGTCCAAGTAAACTCTGCATCTTTTCTCAGAAGCTTGTGCAAGGAAGTTGCCTTTGTTGCAAAGTGGGCTATGAACCTTCTGTAGTAACCCACATGGCCTAGGAATCCCCTCAACTGTTTGAGGTTGGTGGGTGCTGTCAGAGCGGCGATCTTTTCAATCTTTGCAGGGTCTGTTGATATCCCTTGTGCAGAGACAATGTGGCCCAACAGGACTCCAGAAGAGACCCCAAAGATGCATTTGTCGGGGTTGAGGGAAATCCCATACTCCCGGCATCGGTCAAAGCATTGTTCCAAATGTCCCCAGTGTTCACTGATCAAACTATAGACACAGAAGTCATCCAAATATACCTCAATAAAGTCGTGCAGATGATTTTGAAATGCAGCCATCATGACTCGTTGGAAAGTAGCAGGGGCATTGCAGAGCCCAAATGGCATCACTCGATAAGCGTAGGTCCCCCATTCTGTAGTGAAGGTTGTTTTGGATTGGTCTTCTTCTGCGATCTGCACTTGGTTGTATCCGCTGAATCCATCCAGAAGAGAATAAAGTTCATGTCCTGCCACTGTGTCCAACAGTTGGTCTGTGAAAGGGATTGGAAAGTGATCCTTCTTTGTCTTGGAATTAAGCTTTCGAAAATCCACACATATTCGCAATTTGCCATTCTTCTTAGGTACAACCACGATGGGTGAAACCCATTCACTATTTGCCGCTGGATAGATGAACTCGACTTCCAGAAGCTTCAGCAGCTCCGCTTTCACCAATGTGGAATAATTCGGGTTCATTCGCCTCTGTCGTTGCCGTACTGGCTTGGCATCAGGCTCCAAGTCAATATTATGTTGACATATTGTGGGATCAATCCCCTTTAGGTCTTTGTAAGACCATGCAAACACATCCAAATTTTCTTTCAACAAGTTGTACAAGGTTAACAACTCCTCTTCTGGGAGACTGCTACCCACCTTCAAGTGGCGTTCAGTGCCTTTTGCATCCACAAAGGTTAACTGCCTTTCACCTTCTACTTCACGGATGAAGGTTCCACGGATTGCTTCTGGATACAGATCCGACTCCTTCAAGGGAGTGATGTCCTCTTCTGATGTCCCACTAGAACCAACTTCTTCTTTTGGTGGAGACTTAGGTTGCTCCTTAAGACGTTGAAATGGGATCAGAGCCGTTTCGGGTTTGGTTTCAAAGCTAATTACCTCTTGACTTGAAGACTCATCTTCTGATGGTGACACATCCAAGAACGTCACATAGCAGGGACCTACTGATTTCTGTTGGGTTGGTGGAACTGGTGCTTGTTGGCACGGTGCATCATCATCATCTTTCTTTGGCAAGGATGGGGTAGGACGGCAGGAGCCACACTTAAAAGACGGCTTGCTCTTCTTAATCCATTTCTTATAATGGTTTTGCATATGAGATGATCCATTTACTAGACCAAATGGTACCATTGCCATTCTGTCCCATAGCATGAGGTCGTCAGCTTCTGATGCTTCTGGAACTTCTTCCTCAAATGTATCCTCTTCAGGTGGGATAGATTCTTCTGGCTCACTTTCATAATCTTCTTCGTCCATATCATATCCATCCTCTTCTGTCTCTGTCTCTGTCTCTGTCTCTGCTTCTGCTTCTGCTTCTGTAGGAGCTCTGTAACAGAAGAATAGATTCTCTGGTTCCTGTCCTGCCTCTGTCTCTGCTTCAGCTTCTGTTGTGACCATGTAACAGGGAGAGCAGTACATCCATGCTTCTATCTCACTGTCAGAAGTGATTTCCGAAGTCATTCCTGATTCAGGCAGGAAGTATTCACCCATTGATAATGGCTGTGCATCTTTTGGAAGTCGGCTTACAGTATCCACTGTTAAAGAATGTGCCACTGTTTTCTTGGGAAGGATCTGTTTGACAGCATCTTCATCTGCTGATGTTCCATCTGTAGCCTCATTAGGGGAGTCAGAAGATAATTCCAAGGAGGTGGATCCATGTCCTTTTTGAGAACCATACAGTTTCAACACCACTTTGTTGGGTCCTCTACCCAAGGTCAAGGTTCCTTTGAACCAATCCGTCCTTGCTCTGGCTTCAAAAAGCCATGGTCTACCCAGTAACAGAGGATATGATGTGCCATAAGAGTTTGGCTTCACCACCAAATAGGTCAGCCAATAATCTTTTCCAGCCACTGTAGTCTTCACAAATGGAAGAATGCCCAAAGGCTTGATTCTACTCTGATCCGCCAGTCTGATGAGCCATTGGGTTGGTTGCACACCTTGTAGGCCTAGATCCTTCATTGTCACATCCGTCATAATGTTCACTGATGAACCACCATCAATCAGTGCATTTGCGATGAAGCAACCTTCTATCCATACGCCAGTCTCTGGAGTACCTGGATCTAGGAAAGCGTTAGCCACATCCACTTCTTTTACAGGCTCTGGAGCCTTGTTGGACTTTGTTACTGTTGAGGGAGCAATCCTTAAGCCACGTCTTTTTGTCAGTATACTTTTGAACCTTTTCTGGCAACTGGGAGACAACATCAATAATTGTCGGAATGTGAGGTTTGGTTTAAAGGTATCTAGGTCTCTAACCAGATCGTATTCCTTAATAGGATCCACTGGCTTTTCTAATCGATTAGGGAAAGGGGCAACACCCATTTTCATTTTCCCTCTTTCTTCCATCAGAGGAATTACAGGAGCTTCTTCTGCCACTTGTGACACTTCCTCCTCTTCTGTATCCTGGACCTCTGGTCCTGCCTCTGTAACTGTCTCTGTAACTCTCTGTGGCACTGTAGTGCTCTGTACGGCACTGTTAGGCTCTGTTCTGTTCTGTTCTTCTGGTGGAAGATTGAACTTCACTGTTCTGGCAGGAGGGTTATTTTCTTTCTGGATAGGTGGTTCCTTCTGCTTTGCACGCGTGATGGCAGCAACTTCCAATTCCACTAAATTGGAGGTAGGCTCTTGGGCCTTGGCTGGACTATCAGTAGCACTGTTTTTCACTGGGGCTGGGCTTGGACAATCTTTTGCAGTGTGGCCTTCTCCTTTGCATCGACTGCATAAGGGCTTGTAATCCACTGACCTTCGAGGATTTGGACAATTTGGTGAGATGTGTCCCTTTTCTTCGCATCTGTAACACTCCACTTTTGATCTCTGACCACCGCCAGACTGTCTGCCTCTGTAACTTTGAGAAGGAAATCTTCTGGGTCCGAAATTAGGACCAAACTCTCTAGGCTTGGGTCCAATATCTTGTGTTGTCATTTTGGATTCTAGCAAGTTAAATCTTGCGTCTTCTTCCTTTCTTCTCCTATCATGCATCTCCTTCAGAGAGCAAATGTCCTCTGTATGGTTCTTCCGCAAACAGTAGGAACAGAAGGCTCCAGGGATAGTTGGTTTTCGTGTACATTCAGTGGCTAAATGGCCTGCTTGATGACACTTACCACACCAAGTATTTGACCGCATCACATCTCTTCCTGCTCCTGCAACGTTGGATATGCTTGTTGTGTTCACTTTCAGCGTCTGTAGTTGCTCTGTAATCACATCCATCAACTCCTTCTTAATGTTTGCAACTGAGTTGGATAAATACTCCTTCAAGCTTTCTCCTCCGGACGTACTGGTAGGAGGGTTTTGAGGAGTCTCTGTAATCATTGCATAAACTGGTTGGGCTGGTACAGAGGGGTCTCTGTTCTGGTTCTGATTCAGGGCTCCTGTTTGAACTGTTGGCTGTTGGCTCCAGTTGGTAGGATTCCACTGTTGCTGTTGATTTGGCATTGAGGAAATTGGTTGGGACCATTGTTGTTGTGGTTGAGCCATCATTTGAGGCATGGATTGTGGCCACTGTGGATTTGGTGCACTGTACTGTGATACCGGGGGCATCTGTTGGTAGGGATAGGAAACAGTCCCAGGGACTGCATTAGATGGGTACATCATTCCTGGCATCAGAGGAGGTAGGACTCCTCTTCCTGTATTCATCGCTAATCTAGCTTCCACTTCATCGTACAGTCTGGCACCTTCTGTTGCAGCTTGCAGGGTGGCTGGTCTTTGTAGCTCCACAAACTTACGAACTTCTGGTTGTAATCCTCTGAGAAACACTCCCTTCTGAATGCCATCATCTAGATTATGGTTAGTCCATCTCTTCAGAATGGATTCCATTCGTGAGACATAGGCTTTCACTCTTTCTCCAGAGGACTGACTTAGGTTCATAAATTCCTCTCTCATCTGCTCTTCAAAACCTTCACGCCTGAATTTAGTGAGGAAGGCCAACTTCAGGTCGTCCCATGTGCCAAAAGTTCCTGCTGCTTGTCTCTCATACCACTGAAACGCCGCGCCCTTGAAAGTGGCGGGGAATATTGCTAACCAATGCTCAGGGGTTCTGGCATTGTTAGCCACACACGCTACCATAAACTCTGCTACATGAAGATCGGGGTCTTCATTGTACTCTCCCTTAAAAACTGGCAATGGGACTACATTCGCTGGTCTGTCATCAATATTTCCAGGACGGATCTGGCTTGGAAGTGGACCTCCAGCAGGAGGAGGAAGGGCTTGATGTGCCATTGGGACTTCTGCAAAGAGTTCCGCAAGGGCGTCAAAGGCGGCTTCTGCTGCGAGCTCGCTCTCGGCTCTGATTCTTGCTTTCTCTCTTCTCACGTACCTCTGGACTCGTTCCAACGCTTGCCTTTTTATTGCGTCATTCATCAGGGGGTTGGCTCCACTATGTTGTTAGTGCTCCACAGAGGGTTAACAGAAGACTTCAGTCTCTCGAGGACTCTCTTGCCAACATTTCTTCTACTTCTTTCTTTTCAACGTCCCTGAATTCTGCTTTCATGCCACTACACAGAGGAAGGTATTCGGTTCTGAAGGTGTCAAAATGCATACGTCTGAGCATTGTGGTAGTGCCATCATCATAGTAATGCCAGCTTCTGATGGTTTCAACAGTGTATGTTGTGAAAAGCACTCTGTCTATCAACTTCCAATGGGTTGCTAATTGAACAAACATAAGATTATCAGTACACCAAGCATCCCATGTATCTTGCTGTTGAGCATCCACGAACAAATTCCAACTCTTTTCCTTCTTGTCCCTGTGAACCTCTACAGACCAAGACTCCTGAAGCTTCTTCACAATCTCCCACTTGATGTTGTCTGGAAACTTTTCAATAAATGCCAAATCTTCCATGGATGTTCATTCTCTCTGTTTCTGCTCTTCAGTTTGTTCCCAAACAGTTTGCCACCAAGATGCAAGTTTCTGCTGCTTCAATAGGAAGAGGAAACTGTCCACCACATAGAGCATGCATCATGATGGTGATGTGTTTCCGCCATTGTGGGATGAACTTCTTGTGGAAAGTGGCTTTGATTATGAGGAATTCCAACTCTTCAATGGAAGAAGGAACTTTACAAACATCCATTGAATTCTTCTCTTCTTGGCAATGCCATTTCCTTCATTTTCAGCCTCTTTTGGTGCTTGTTGATGGCAAGTTTCCCCGGCTGCGCACCAAAAACATGGAGCCCCAAGAGGAACACCAAGGAAAAGGGAATTCTCTTGCAAGAAAATCTATCTTGTAACATCAACAAGCTTGTTTATCATGTTTCATATGATCACAATGAAGAAAAGAACACCAGGCACAACAAATCTTCATGCAGCATCATGTAAATCTCCCACGGTTTTTAATAGAATCAACCATATTCTTCAACATCTTCACAAAATCCATCAATAGAACAAAGAAAGCAAAAAAATACACCATCTTTGAATGGAAAAATACATCACATAGTATTCATCTTCAATATCTTCATAGTCTTCTCTCTCAATCTCTCATATACAATCACTCTGTTTTAGTAGAATTGGCTATCTCTGACTCTCTCTCTCTCACTCCATCAATAATACATCATATCCTCACTACAATCTCTCAAAATCACACTCAATAATCCCTCTTAGGTCGTGGATACCCCTCCCAAGAGGTATGTCTGATATGAAGAGTCACCAGAGCCACTACAGTGTCTCTTCACGGCTCACTACTGTCACTTCACTCTAGTCTTCACTTGAGTCTTCAGCAGCTACTTCTTCCACTTCCTTCAGCTCTTTTGCACTTGTATTCACCTATTTCCAAGGCTAGAAAACTTTCCCAAAGTCACACATACATTCCACAGAACACTTACAGAAGCATACAGAACAGTCTACAGAACAGTACCAGAACAGAGACAGAACAGAACAGAACAGAAACAGAACAGAAGCAGAAGCTCTACAGAAGACCTACAGAAGGTTACAGAAGGTCATCAAAACCACATCACTCATTCTCAACCCATTTCAAACTCTCACAAACCATTCACTAAGCTTTCACAATATCTCATTCTTCATCAATCAATACTCCATCCCTCCTTACAGAAGACAATCAGAACAAAACAGACCAAAACAGAACAAAACAGAAGGTATACAGAACCTATCAGAACCTATCAGAACATCACAAAACCATCAACAAACATCATGATCTTCCAAAACACAATCAATATCATCCAAAACACTCTCAATCCACTTCCAAATCAACCAATCATCCCATAAAATCAACCATTCAGCTCTCAAAAACAACAAAAATCAGCCAAAAAACAAGTCATTTCAACACTCAACACAGCCCTTGACACTTCGTCTTTCGGCCGACCGGCCCCAAAACCCTACTTGGCTCGTCCGAGTGACATCACTTGGCCCTACTTACAGATTTGGCCCTCAACTCGTGCGCCTCGGCCCGTCCGAGCAACCCATTCGGCCTTCACGCCATCCGGCCATTTGACCCACTACACTTGGACGCCTTTCACTCGGCCCATTTGACTTGGCCCTTGGCCCACTTGGCCACTCGGCCCTCGGCCCTCAGACGGGCCGAATTGGGCATTCGGCCGCCCCTGCAATTTGGACAAATTAGGCCGGGTGTGGACCTTTTCAAATCTTCCAGAAATTTGACTAGACCCAGCTAGAGCTCAGCCTCACCACCTGTCGTGAGTCCTCCTGATGCTCAAAACTCAATTCTGGTGCAAGGAATAGGAAAAATCGTAAGGCGCAGCTGCTCAGCAGCTTGTGTAGGTTGTCGCGAGATCTAGAGTCCTAGAGACAACCCGTTGAGCCATAAACCCTGACCGGACCAAGAACGAGTAAGGTAACGTGGCAAGACTTGTCAAGACGGCCAAAGAATTGATCGATGAGCCAATTAGGCCCAAAACAAAGCGAGAGGGCATGAGACGCTTAGATATTGTTTGCCGCACTCACCTTGAATTTCCACACTTGAAGTATACTTAAGGAAAACTGAAAGCCTGATTGAGCACAAGTGCACGGGAAGGAACGCACACATTGAGAAGAGATAAATTGAGGATTGTATTTAATAAGTCAAGAAACTCACTCAGATAAACAACTCAAGGAACCCACCAATAGGAGAAGGCCCCAAGGACATAGACAAACTATCGAGACACGGAGTAGGACCAAGCAAACGGTGCCAAAGAGGTGGATTTGACAAACTTACTCAACTTGATCGATAGCTTGGTGGAGCATGAGAATACGACGATGGCAGAAGAAAACCCAAACCATAGGTTGAACAAGGAACTCAACTTAGGAGTCTTCCCAGAGGCGATTCGACAACTGGTTAGTAGCTACGATACGCACGCCCGGTATGAGCACCACGGCAGGATAGCAGATGCCATCATCTCGCAGACTTAGAAGAGGAGAGAAAGCTAGCCCACAAGGCACTACAAAGCATAGTAGAGTAAAATAGAGACCAGTAGGCTAGGAGCCAAAGGCAATGCACAGAATTGTGCGAGGTACAGTGGGTGCTGAACCTAGCCGGTAGAAACCGAGCTAAGCATGAGCGAGCCCTAGAAGGAGACTTAACACTGAGCAAGCTTCTCATGAAGCGATTGCTAGACAACACAGTAGCAGAGCAAAGTGCCACAACACTAGCGACATCACTACTAGCAGGATTAGGAGCAAACCAAGGCTCCAAGAGCCAGTTCAAAATCCCAATTGTCACTAAGCAGCTCGACAAGTACCATCCCCATGACGATCCATACAGTTTTGTAGAGTAATTCGAACAAGTCTGTGAAGCTAACGGCCTCACTGACCTGGCTTAGTGCTCCCAAGCATTCGGGCTCTTCTTAAGTGACAAGGGTAGGACTTGGTATACGAGTTTAGATGCCGTGAGCGAACCAACTTCAACGGCCTCAAGAATCTCTTCATCAAGAGATTTGCTGAGTCTGGATACTCCGACAATCTACTAGTGCGACTAATGAATGTTAAGCAGAAGGAGAAGGAGGACATTCATGATTACGTGACCCACGTGAGGAGTCTCTTCAAGAGAATCCCTACGGGTGAACGACCAATCGAAAGAATAGTGTCAAATGTATTCATCAGTGGAATTTGAAATGAGGAACTGTATAAGGCTTTGGCAGGCAACTCAAGCTTGCAGTAAGATGCGCTAGCTAGGGTTTTTGAGGAAGCCATCAGAGTTGACGACCAGCTGAAAGAGAGTAACTCAAGGAGCTTAAACTCAGAGGAAACCAAATCGCGGAGCTCAGAGAGAGCTTCAACCTCTAGCGAATGATCAGGCCCAACCACCCAAGATAAGGGGAAAGCCACCGAGACACAAACCAGGACTTGGCTAATGTAAAGATGGAGATAGTCAAACTGGAAGACATGTTGAGACGACTAACACGCCCACACGTCCAATGCATATATTGTGGCTGAAACCACTTGCTAGGCGAGTGTCAAGTTCCTAGGTCAAGACCTTGCGCTAACTGCGGTAGGTTTGGTCATGATGTCGCGCATTGTAGATTACCAAGAAGACTTCCGTACTCGCAACCATATGGCTAGCCCTACCTAGCGAACAGGCCACAACCATTCTTCAGAAGGGGAGTCCCATTGGCCCTTCTTGCGCCTAACGACATTATGCTGATTGTTCCTAGGATGGACATAAACCCTACAGGCATACCTAGACCGCCTGGCCCCTACGTAACCCATCCACCAAGTGACGCTCCAGTCCACTACGTGGAAGAGCTAACTGAGGAAGAGACTTACCTATACCCTTACATCTCGCAGGATGACGAGGGCAATGCAGTCCTTACGGACTATCGACCAGTATCGATGATGTTATTAGGAAGAGGACGAGGTAGAGACCTAGGGGGGCAGATGTAGGATCCAATCACCTGTTGGACTTGTGGTCACCCAGGGCATGTCTCATCACGCTGCTCGGAGAGGGAGCAGCAGAACAAAGACAAAGCTGACCTAAGGTGCATAGAGTGAAGGATTACTCATCTCTTTGTCGATTTCCCAAAGTGAAAACCATCTTCGAGTTCAGCCAACAAGCCATCTGTCCCATTGGGGTTGTTTGGTGTTGAGAACCTCGATGGGGAGGCCACACCTATCCCATTGCGGGTCATGACTCATGCCCAGACAAAGTAGGCCGACATATCACTGCCAGGGCCTAGCAACCTCGATGTAGCATCGATAGGGAAGAAGAGCCATAGGCAAAGAAAGAAGAGGCCTGAAGCTAAGATTTCATTGAAAACTGAGAGCGCTATTACTGGAAAGAAGGTCACTAATGTAGAGGCAAAAACTTTAGCCCCTAAGATGGCCGAAAAGGGAAGTGCTAAGGTAGGATAATACCTGCATCCGAAGCGCCAACTAGAGGCCATAGAAAAAGTGAAGGAATGGGTGAAAGAGACCCAAGAGAACCTAAAGGATGCTGAGCCCATCCTAGAGGATGAGATTGATGATCTCTTCAGCATAGGCATGTGAGTCTCACCCTCTTGACCAAAGTCGAGGGATGCGACTGCACCACAAGCAGTACCGCTTAGGCCAAGTCTTGATGCTGCAGGCCCGCAAATCAGTCATCACAGCCATTGGCCATGGCAATCTGGATTAGAAGAGAGACGAGCAGGCAATGACCTCCTTACCACACTAGTGACCACCCCTGTGATGCTAAGTCTGGGAGACCTGCTTAAGAACCATCCACCCTTTGGCAAGACTTGAAACAATGGGTCAAGGGATCATGAGAGCAAGATGCTGATCTACACGACTATGATGTAGAGATATAAATACCAACTTTGACATTGCACTTTGTGCCAAAGTCCTTCCACGTTAATGCCTTCTGGAAGGGCACCGAGATGCATGCAGTCTTACCGGTCCTAGCCCTAGGCGACACAATGAGAAAGGGGATCGTAGACATGGGAGCTGGGGTTAGTATGCTTAGCTGCGCAATGCTTTAGACTTGGGGAAACCCACCTGTTGAGATTGCTAATTTCAATGTCATACTAGCAAATGGTATGAGAGTGAAACCACTCGGGGTGCTAAAAAACTGGCCAATGAAAATCACAGGTGTTCAATTCTCTGTTGACTTTATAGTCATGAAGGGTGTGGACTACGATGTCCTTTTAGGCCGACCTTGGATGTGCAATGCCAGAGTCGTCAAAGATTGGGGTAACAGCTTAATCTTCCTTGGCAATAGAATAGACGCCGTGAGGGTAGAGATGGACACCTGGAAGACCTCACCAATCGACTTGGATGCCATCTCCGCGATGCTTAAAGAGAACGCTCAAGTCAAGAAGTCATATGGACCCTTGACCAAGTATATTCCATGCCCCAGAAGATGAGCGAGATTGGATGCATGTCCTTGCTATGATCGATGTGCCATTCTCGGATCATGAGGCATATGAGCAAGCCAGTCTAAAGATCCACCCCCCGCACCAGTTTGCATGATGGCAGGAACCCTTCAGGGGAGACTTAAACCTGTCACCTTCCAAGTGCCCAATAACAAGAGAGAACTCCAGGAGATTCTGGAATATTTAATGGGCAAGCTAGCCGGCAATCTAGCAACAAACTTCAAACCACTCCAAGATCTCTTAGATGAATCCAAGTGGCAATGGACCTGGGTGCATGACTTGAACCTCATGTACAACTAGGCCCTAATCCTCGATCAAAGACAGGGGATGTACTAAGACCTAGGAGACACGAGCAGTCCAACGAAGAGGACTCTAACGATGAATACGAAGACTGTCAATCCTTCAATGACAAAAGTGAGGGTGAGATGGATACCAAGACCTAGGAGACGACGAGTAGTCCAACGAAGAGGACTCCAACGATGAATACGAAGACTATCAATCCTTCAATGACAAAAGTGAGGGTGAGATGGATATCGTAGAATATGACACTGAGGGACGGGAAATAGAACAAATACGAGCAGACTTCAAGCCGCAGAAAAAGAGTGCCTTCAAGATCGAGCAAGGGGTCACGCACATCGATTGTGATCGCGCTTGGTTGGAACACATAAGGGCCATAGATTTCGATCAAGCACGCCTAGCCCAGTCTGGTACGACACGAGTGCTTAGGACAGAGTCACCCTTTGAGTTGTGACCACCAGGGGAGACCACCTCTTCTAGCGAAGACGTGGAGTTCGACTCTGAGTCAGAGGTAAGTTACCTAGGTCGGCCAAGACCAAATGCACCAAGGGGGACCTACCCGTCCACTTGAGGCGCAGACGGTTGAAAGAGGAAAGGATAAAACAACCCAGGGACACATGAATGGAAGAACAGAGAAAATCGTAGGACCTCCCTAAAAGATTTACAAAATTCAAGAAAGGAGATAGGGTAGTGATCCTGTTGGGTGCCAAACGTCAAGGCAAACAAGTGAACCGATTGAGGGACCAGCCAAGGTCAAGGAGGTGAACCTAGCCCAGGAAGGGGAGACATTCCTACCAGTCTTCATTGCTGATGACTTGACTAAGGAAGGGGAAACGAGTCTTGACGCTCTCTTGTGAGAGTACATAGACGTATTCACTTGGTCCTTAGAAGAGCTTAAGGAGGTAGATCTGAGTGTAGTGACTCATAACATACCCATGACTCCAGATATTACATCGGTCAAGCAACGACCGCACCCTATGAATCCAAAACACGCTCACGTGGTCAAGGAAGAGATTGACAAGCTGATGAGAGCAAGATTCATTTACCAAATTGAGCACATAGACTGGGTATCACCCATAGTCATTGTCATGAAGAAGAACAAAAAAATCAGAGTGTGCATCAATTACAATAAGGTGAACACTGCTTCTAAGAGGGACAACTATCCATTGCCATACACCGAGCACATGCTTGAAAGAGTGGCCGGCAAGGAAGCCTACAATTTTTTGGACGGCTTATCAGGATACAATCAGGTGCAAGTGCATCCTGCCGATAGGCATAAGATTGCCTTCGCCTGAGTGGGGCATCTTTGCTTACATAGTCATGCCATTCAGGTTGACTAATGCCCCCGCCACCTTCCAATGCCTAATGTGCGCCATATTTAAAGACATACTTAGCAAAGAGTTGTAAGTCTTTGTAGATGACCTGTGCGTTCACTCGACCTAGAGAGAACACTTAGAAAAACTCCGAGCAGTCTTTGAGCGGTGTCACCTATATTGTCTCTCCCTGAACCCCTTAAAGTGCCTCTTTTGGGGGAAGCATGGATGCATCCTAGGGCACGCGGTGTCAAAGAATGGCATTGCCACTGACTTCTCGAAAGTCTGGGTTATTGTTGATCTTTCGCCCCCAATCAACTATAAGGGAGTTCAATGCTTCTTAGGCCACACAGGATACTATCGACAATTTGTGTTGAATTACGTGTTGATTGCCAGACCTTTATACAAGCTGCTAATTGTCTTTGAATTGACTGAAGCATGCCAACAAGCATACGAAGAGTTGAAGAAGGCTCTAACCATAGCACCGATTCTACGAGCCCTAGATTGGACCGTTACCTTTCACGTGCATATCGATGCCTTAGAATTTGCTGTGGGGACAGTGTTGTGCCAACCTGGCGAACACAACTTGGACTACCTAGTGAGCTTTGCTAGCAGACAACTCATTGAAATGGAAATGAATTACTCAACGATAGAGAGAGAAGGCTTGTCCATGGTGTTTGATGTGAAGAAATTCTGGCATTATCTATTGGCTACACTCTTTACCTTCTTTGTGGACTATCAAGCCTTGCTATATCTAGTGAATAAACCTTACGCTATAGGATGTATAGCTCGGTGGCTCCTTCTGCTTTTGGAGTTTGACTTCTTCGTGGTTGTACAGAAAGGAAAACAACACTACATGGTTAACCATATGTCACGCATCCCCACAGGAGAGGCCGCTAGAGAAGGCATTGCTGATAAATTGCCTGACGCCCATCTCTTTAACCTTTCCAACGGGAGAGATTTGTTTAAGGTAGATCTAACGCCATATTGGGCAGATGACGTAGTCCAAGTGCTTGAGCACAAACTGCTTGAGCGACCGATAGACAAGGCAAGACTTAGGCGACTCATCCTCAAGATCCAACCCTACTAGTTGATAGCAGGCAAGCTATATCGACTAGGGTAAGATGGACTGCTATGTAGATGCATGTGTGAGTATGAGATCCACGATGTGCTTTCAGAAGCACACAATGGAATCGCTGGTGGGCACTTTTGTGAAGACACGATAGCACGCAAGGTGCTATAGCCTCAACTATGGTGGCCAACGTTGTTTCGTGATGCAACATGATTCATTAAGCATTGTGACAAGTGTCAACGGATGAAGGTCCCGATTTGCAAGGATCAAATGGAATTGACCCCAATCATTGCACGAAAACCCTTCGAAAAATAGGGAATTGACTTCATAGGACCCATCCACCCAGCTGCACAGTATTCACAGACCAAATACATCATTGTAGCCACAGACTACCTAACGAAATGAGCAGAAAAGAGAGCAACACGAAAGAACGATGCTAGAATAACTGCCAAGTTCTTGTGGGAGTAGGTGATTTCACCATTCGGCTACCCTATCGAACTAGTCAGTGACCAGGGTACACACTTCATCAATGAAATGACAGTGCATATTCTATCCATCTTTCTAATTATCCATCAAAAATCCTCTCCATACTACCCTCAAGCAAACAGCCAGGTGGAATCCAAGAATAAGATTCTTATAAATATCCTAACCAAAGTAGTCTCTACTTCGCATAGCGACTAGGATAAAAAGATTATGGTAGCCGGCTAGACTCCCTTTAAGTTGACCTACGGAACTGAAGCAATTCTCCTTGTAGAGTTCTTCGTTTCTAGCCTGAGAATAGCACTTCAGGAACGATGGGAAGGAAAGGAGGCATGGACGCAACGCCTGGTTGAGCTCGAATGCCTCTCGATAACTCGTCTTCTAGCCACTCACGCACTCATATGTGAGAAGGCATGACACAAGAGCTAGTTTAAAAAGCACATCAAGCAGCGTGATTTTGAACAAGGAGACTTAGTACTCCTATACTCAGTTAAGGGGCATAAGCAGAAAATGAAGTTTAGAGGTCTTGGACCTTGCAAAGTTCGTGCAATCAGCCAAATTGGCAACGTTGAGCTCGAGACTCCAGACGGGGAGGGCATAGGCTTCTTCAATGGCAGTCGTGTTAAGAAGTACAACCCTCCCACGGGTCCTCTGCATGAGCCACCAATGTTAGAACCCCCTGTCAAAGTACGAGTAGCCATGATCACTGAAATGGATGATGAGGATGAGGAAGCCGTAGAACCTGCATACCTACACATCACGATCACTGCCAAGCGAACATCCACTTTCAATGCCTTGATTGACGAGGGAGAAGACTTCAATGTCCTAACCAACGATCATTGGACCCAACTGGGAAAACCACCACTATAGCCCACCAATGCCAAATTAAGCCCCTATGGGGGCCGCTCATACGCACTTCTTCTTGGCAAGTGTAGGGCCGCCATTTCTATTGAGTCTAAGATTGTACCAATGATCTTCTACGTGTTGTCGAACGCTAAGGATGCAGGCACGGAATTGTTGCTAGGGCGAACCTTCAAGAAGCAAACTCACTGCAATGTCGATTATGAATCGCAGTGTATCCACCTCACCATAGGGAACGTTCGCATTGTTACAGTCTTTAGCGAGGGCTGCGCGACCTCGTCAAAGTTTGCAAGACCATCGGTAGAGATGTTAGCAGCCAAGTCTAAGGAGGGGGTAGTGCTCAGCCACCACCCACCAAATCTCTAGAATCGTCGCTCACAGCACCAAAGGCTAAGGTCCAATAGCCTAGCCTTCAATGGAGGCCCAAACAACCGCAATTGCCACCTAGGAGTCGACGCTCACGTCCTCATAACACTAGAAATTCTAAACCTAGGAGGCCAAGGTGCAGTTACAGAAATCGACACATGATCAAGCCAAGATGGGTCCCTAAAGCCCTCTTGCATGTGCACTATGAGGGAAATGCCTGGATATGGATCCCTAAGGCCCGCATGGCCAAAGGCACTACTCACACACCACCCTCAAGGTTAATCACACTAAGCCCCATAAAACCTCAAAGCTAGAAGCCGCAACGCTTCCAAGACCCATATCCATCAAGCTCATCTGCACATACACCCAAGAAAGTCGAACAAGTTTATCGACCCAAACGACAAACACTGTCACATGACTCAACACCCGATAGAGCCACTCACACCTCCCTGATTCATATCGAAGGTAGCAGTCCATCAGACGTCAATGCTACTACCCCAGTCCTAATTCAAGGGGTCCAACCGCAATCTCAAGAACACCCGCAACTGCAACTATTTGTTATCAAAGTCTCTAGTTCTATCAAACCCCAACCACCCACAGGCCTTCGAACCCCTTATGATCAGAAATCATTCTTAACACTAGCTGCCAATATGGTTGAGGACACAGAGGAGGATGTGATTGATTGCATTAGACGACTCGATGCCACTTTCATGTCATTAGCTCTGAGCTATGATAGATTGGATTTAGACCTACTACAAGAACCCTTTGCAAATGAAGTTCGAACCATGCCTTGTTCTTGGGAAATGTTTGAATTTGCATTCGCAAAAGCCTCTAACTCCACTGCTGAATTGCTCACCCGCGAGATATCCAAAGAGCAAGCCATCAAACAACGCCTCATCACGTCCTACAATAAACGAAACACTTCCGCCATTACTGACCAAGAAATCACAGAATTATCAAAACTTGTTGAAACTAAATCCTTGTTCTTAAGGCATTGGTACACTCTTCGATTGCAATGGAAAGTTGAAGGATGCCAAATAATGACCAATGCTGAGCAGTGCTGCATAATCAAAACAGCGGAGTACGACCCCACTTACGTTGTGCCAACCTCGTATAGAGTGTTAACCACTCTTCATGGCCGACCCATGGAAGCACACATCAAAGGACACCCGTACCTCGATCACCTACTAATTAAGGAAGAGTTACATATTACTAGCCGTGTCGAATCCGATGACTTCCTAACAGATGTTCTCACTTACATCACACAAGTCAGCATTCAACCCTTTGCTCTAGACCACGAAGCTCAATTAGAGTACAATCCCAATTTCTATACTTGGCTTCTATGCAGGTAAATCCTAGGAAGGATGCCCTTGACCTCCTAACTTTCAATCCTATGAAGGATTCTTCTCAAGCTAGAAAGGGAGGGGGGTAAGGTGAATCAAACCAAAACCAAGGAAAATCAAGCAAATGTATAAATATGTAAAAAATGAGCGAGGTAGGAAAAATAGCATGAGAAAAACTTTAAAAAAAATATTGGATTTTAATGCTTTCATTCAATAAACACACGGAGTCTTTCTTTTCCAGCAAATTATTATTTTGGAAGCACTAATGAAAACTTGGGTTCATGATAGGAACGAAAGATGTCACAGCAAGACCGTGCCCACCAACTCCTATTCACGGAGGAGGAAAGGATGCAATATTGCATCACCCTAGAAAATCGTGCCTACAACCAGCTCAAATTTTGAACCATCCATAACATAGAGGGTGTGGTGACCAAGGAGGAAACAACCAAGAGAGTTGTTAAGCAGTGCAACCTCACAAAGTATCTTGAGAAGTTTGCACAGGAGTCTGACCACATGAAGTGTGTGGAGTTCCTCAGGACGTACAACCCAAACCAGGAGTGCAGCACTGTGATGATGGGAAGGGGAGATAAGGCCAAGTAGGTGCTGGTACACTTAAACCTAGCCTTGGTGGAGAAGGCGTTGGGGTTGGAGCCGAAGGTAGAGAAAAAGCATAAGAGAGATGTTTATGCCATGCTTAAGATGAAGAAGGAAGAAGTGATAACCAATGACGGCATCAGCATCCAAGACATTCCCGATGCGGAAGCCCGTATACAAGCAAAGCTAGTTTATGCGCTCTTCTCCAGCTAGTGCTACAACTCCTTGATGCATCGAATCAGCGTGCATGTGCTAGAGAATGTGGCAGCTCGCACCTTGGATGAAGTCGACTGGAATGGCTATGTACGTAAGACCATTGACCATGCGACAAAAGCGCTAGCTTTGGGCAGTAAACCAGTAGGTGGGGATTCCCCAGTGTCCAAGACTATGAAAAGAAAGAAGGCCTCATCCAAAGCCTCAGTCATTGGCTACGGAAGCATTTTGACTGCCCTCATTCAAGAGGTGGTAAAATAGGCTTAGGATGCAGAGGAAGAAGAAGGAGAAACGCTCGAGAGATCGCCCCTTCACCAGGACAAAGAGTTATCCAGTGAGACAGAATTGAGAGTGAAGAAGAAGGGGAAGAACATAAGGAACAGAGGAGCAAGAAGACAGCAAAGAAACCTGTTAAAAGGACAACACAAAAGAAGAAGCAGGACGAAGGCCGAAAAAAGAAAGAAAGAGGATTTAGAGAGGGCAAATAGGGAATCCCTCAAGGAGGTCGAAGAGAGGGAGAAGAAGAAAAACCATGAAGCAGGTAGATTAGAAGAAGAGTCTAGGAAAACAGAGAAAGAGAGGGAGAGAAGAGCTGTTGAAGAAGAGCAGGAGCTAAGAATGAAGGAGGAGGAAGACTTGGCCGAAGCCACATGCCGATCAATCGAACAACAAAATAGGGCAGATGACCTGGGGGACTATGAGCCCGCCCAGAGAGCAAGGGCCCAGTTCCAGCACACAGGTGCCAAAAATTGTACCATCGGCCATCACTGAGGGCAAAGGCAAGACTCCCATTCATCCTATTCTCACCCTTCTGGTGCCTCCCATTGAAGCAACAACCCTCACCCTGAGCATCCCCACCAGCGCAGATGTCTCAAACTTTGTGACGTGGATGCAGTACTTTATTAACAAAGAATTGGCCTACGAGAAGAGCACCGAGACCATAGCCACAGGGTAGAAAAAGCCGGCCACGGATGCCGAGTCAAGGCAGGATCCAAAGCACCAGAAAGTGGAGGCCTCAACCACTCCCATCCACACAACAATGATGCCACCAGCTAATTACGACGAGTACGTCATCAAGCTGCTCTCACAATTGGAGAAGGCTAAGGAGGAAATGAAGATAGTTGTGGCTGAGTTGGCAGCAGAAAAGGAGTCGGTGGCTGCATTTCAGCTTGAAAAGACCTGCGTAATTGCCATGCAACAAAGGGAGATCTCTGATCTCAAACAGGAGCTGAAGGCTAGGGATGACAAGGAAGAGGGCTGGAGGCAGCAGAGCTGGAGGATGAAACACAAGAACTCATAAAGATGCAAAGAGAATACAAGCTCCTGATCATGCAACTTGAAGAGTTGACTGCAAAAACCGATCAGATCGAAAAGCTTATGGCTGATTTTACCGCTAGGGACGAGGAAAGAAAGCAGGAGTTAGAGCTGCATCACAAAAAGATCGAAACCATGACCGACAGGCTAGACCAAGGAAAGAAAGAACATGAAACCATGAGCAAAGAGCTAAAGGACTAGGAGCAGAAACTCGTGCCCTTGGTCCAGAGGCAGGGTGAAATCATGGAAGAAATGAAGAAGAGAGTCGAGGAATGGTGCCGGGCAAAATTAAAGAAGGGTGAAGACACTGGCACGGCACCTGGCTTTGGTAGAAAAAGAGAAGATCCTTGCAGAGAGCAAAGTAGAAGCTGCCCAGGTAGCCTTTAATACCCAACAAAAGACCTTCCTGGATACTCTGATGGACACCACCCGCCCAGACAAAGGAGAGTCATTGGAGGTGGTTAAGAATAAACTTAGTATCGCACGCAAAGCTCTGCAAGTAGGGCTGCACATGTCACCCCAACCTACGGAGGTTAAGTTCAGCCTGGATGATCAACAAAAGTACCTGTTATACTAGTCGGCCTAATCCCCCAGGAAATTGATGCGATAGGGTTTGAAGAGGGAACACAACAAGGAGACTTGCAGGGGGATGAAGCTCAACTTCAATTCGACATGGGAAGGTTTAGAGAAGAGGTGATCTCACAACCCCCCTTGCCGCATTCCCAAGAGCAACAACCGGTCGACACATTTGCGGAAAGACAAGCCACGCTCAGCAGAGAAAGAAGGAAAAAATAAGTAGAAGAAACTAGAAAGCAACTAAGGGCCAAGCCAGCAGCCATCCATGCCCCTCCCACCATGCCCTGAGGACATTCCCGCAGGATTCCACACAGAACTGGTAGTTTGGGAGTGGCAGGAAAGAGAAAAGGAGCCATTCACTTTCAGCTTCCTCATGCCTAACAGCCTACGAAGAGTCTTATCACTCAAGGTGATGGAGGAGGTGATTGGGATTGATAGCCGACTGGGACAGAAGTGGCGGGAAGAAAGAGAGAATAACCCCACTCTTTGGGGAATTGAAGAAGCCGAGTTCTGGCAAAATAAAGTGTTCAAAGTGTCGCATTTCGTGCAAGGTTATAGTTGCAAGTCCCTATGGAGGAGACGGGTGTGTGACATTAGCATCCTCGCTTGGATGGCTTTTTGCAACACCCTACCCTACGAGAGGAACAACCCCATGCTTATGGCTTACCCTCGTAGGGTAGGAGTGGATTTTGTTGCCCCCTCCACGGGCGATATGATTTTCCCATTATCTACAACTCTAATGTTGTCTCTTTTAAACACACCCTCATCTTCAACTCAGAAAGCTTGGATGACTCCATGACTCGCTTCCTTGTCGACTTCTCCTCTTGTCTTGATCCAGCTTTCATAACTACATGTAATTATCTTAGGCTTCTTAAATTATTACTTAAGCAGGACCCGACTCTGAAAGAACATGGCCTACCTCCCCTCTTCTTTGATCCTAACGCCATTGACAATTGTGCCATGGCGCACCTAATGATGAGGGCTAGCCTCCTCCCTTATTTTTGCCTAGCTCTCTTGGAAGACATGAATGACAACTAGTTCACCAAATTTAATCATCCCTTCCTCTCCACCACTTCACTCCACGTTTGCATGAATCTTAAAGGATACATGCAGAGCTGGCAAATTTTTAGCAAATCCATCCAACCCCCTTCTCCACCTAATTCAGACAATGAGAATTAAGCACTGGCTATCATCCTACTAGTGTAATACTTATACCCAAAGAAAGAAAGAAAGAAAGAAAAAAAGAAAGAAAGAAGAAGAAGAAGAATAATAAGAATAAGAATAAGAATAAAAAGAGAAGCATGAAAGGAAAAGCAAGAGGAACATCACTCAAGGACATGAAAAAAACAACTCACTTGAAGAAGCACTTAACACCACATAAATCACACTCACTACACCTAGGGGTCCTCAAGTTAGGTGTGCTTGGTGGCTTCGGTCGGCCAGCTCCGCTCCTAACCCCCTAGCCCTTTTGCTTCCCCACTTCACACTTAGGGCCCATCAAGGGCAGGACATACTTAGGGAGGTAACACTCGCCTATGGTTAGACCTGTCACCCTAAGCTACTTGCACCGCACCTCCCCTTGCACGAATGGAATCCTCAAGTGTGGGACATCACCCAAGCTTTCCTGTGGTTAGATCCACCTTCCCATTCCACTAGCATGAGCACGATGCACCACACAATAAGGTAGACACTCCCCTTAGGTAGTGCACCGCACCTTCTCCTTTCAGGCATTACAAAAGGTGACAAACCACCAACCTCAGAGGCCCCCATTATCCACTTGGCATCTTATTGGCTTCTCGACAGACATCATTACCAAGCCTCCACAAGCACCCTAGTCTACATATGGCCCTACCCCTACCCGAACAATTTGCCAACTGCCTACCATTCTCCAACAGCAACTAGAAGTGCCATGGGACGGGCACCTGTCTCGGAGAGGGGTAATGTTAACCCAAGTTGAGATGGTGGAGAAAGATGGCGGAAAAAGGAAGGAAAAAGAGAAAAAAGATGGAAAAATAGCAAAGATATGCATGCGGCCTCTAAAGCTAAGCTGGGACAAAAATCACAATTTTAAATGAAAGGCATCTCAAAAAGCTCTAAAAACTCTTGTAAAAGAGCGTCAGGTTCCCTCCTGTGCCAATTATAAAATATTAGATGACTATAGGCTAGAGGCATAAGGCTAGAAGAGGGAAATAGAGAAAGGACCTTGCCATAACGGCCGGTCATGTGAAAAAGGGATGGGTGCCCATGGGAATTTAGGGTTTTGTATATAAAATTCAAAAAGTGAATGAGAGCTCATTCTTTGGTGTGTGGCTAATAAGAGTTCTCTTCTTCTTCTCTTCTTCTCTTCTCCTTGCTTGTGTGTGCTCTTGAGAGAGGGAGTGTGAGAGTGTGAGGGATTGAGTGTGTGGGAGTGAGGGATCAAGAGGGTGAAGCTCTTCACCATCTCCTCTCCTCTTCTTCTCTTCTCTTCTCTTCTCTTTTCTCGCGTGCGTGGCTATGGTGGATGGAGCTTGGAGATGGAGGAGGCTTGAGGATGCTTGAGCTAGCATCTAGGATCGTGGAGTGATCGGCATGTGCGAGAGAAGAGGCAACTCATTTCGGCATTAAGGTAAGCTCACTAAACTCGTAGGATCGACGGCGTGTTGGCTAGGTGAGCGATAGCCATTAGAGCTCGCTTGAAACACTTGAAACAATAAGCGGTCCGTGGGTCTTGGCGGTTGAGCGTGAGCTCCCTTCACAGCATCCTTCAACTCATCCAAGAGATCATCAATTCTTAGTATTGGATACCTATCCTTGATTGTGGTCTTATTCAAATCATGATAATCCATGCACATACAGAATGATCCATCTTTCTTCACCAAAAGAACGGGAGAAGCAAATGGAGATTGACTTGGTTGTATGAGACCCATCTCAAGTAATTCCTTAACTTGGTGCTCAACTTCTTCTCTCTCCACATTTGAGAGATGATATGGAGGCTTATTGATAGGCTTGGAATTTGGAAGCAAGTCAATGGGATGATCCACTTCATGTTTAGGAGAAAGAGAAGAGGGAGGCTGAAATAGATCATTATAGTCTTCCAACAATTTGCCAAGGCAAGGATCCATGTCCTTGGGATGTGTAGAGGGCTGATTTGTAGAGGCCTGATCCTTTTCAATCTTAGACAAGAGAAGAGTGAACATACATGCCTTAGCATTGATTTCCCTCTTAATCTTCTTGGGAGTGATTAGCTCCAACTTCTTCTTCTCAATCCCTTGAAGAATAACTTGTTGTCTATGCCATTGGAATTCCATTTGTAGCCTTTTCAAATCCATGGTAAATCTGCCAATGCTCTTCAACCAATTAAGCCAAGTATTGTTGAGATATCGAGCTCCACTCGTGATACGCTAGGGTGACCGTTATGTATTTATATCACCGACTTGTCAGTGCAGACGCGGTTGGTACATCGCCCATGAATAATAGCTACATGACAGCTATCCTTATCTACTCTAGTTCGTGGCTCAGTTAGTATGCCACCTTAGTTAGTTGAGTTTGGTTTAAGACCCATATATAGGGTTCTCCTATTTCTTTGTAGGAGAGTTCTTTTGGCTTACACAACTAAGAAGAGGAAAACTGTTTTCAGCCTCCACCTCTGTGTGTATTCCCCCATTGTGCAAGCAAGAAAGCTACAAGTGAGACTCCTTCCTTCTCTCCCACAATCTTGACATGGTATCAGAGCCTTGTTCGTGGTAAGGAGCTCAAGAAAGCAAGCCAAGCTCGCGGTGTTCTGGTAAGAGGAGCAGTGTTGCTTTCATTTTCTGTTTTGGGAGCAGATCTCTGCAGGTAGCACAGCCGGCAAGTGCAGGAGTGCATTGTCTCAGGTTGAGACACCCTTCGCGGTGAAGCAAGAGGACAGTAAATACTGAGGGCGAGGGTTTTAGCCCTCGGCAACCTTGTTTTTTTTATTTGAGGCCATTTCGGGGCCTGTTTTGGAGGCGGAAGTTTTCTGCACGCACTCAGGAAAATGCCCAGTTTTATGTTGTGCAGCCACTGTTCTACAAGTCGATGAAAAGTTACTGTAGAAATTGCATCGTATACTTGTGCGCAGAGACATTGGGAGTTACAGAATCATCCCTGTTTCCTGTTGATGCAAAATCGTCACTAGGAAGTGACTGTGTGGTCAAATACCACTTTCGCCAGTTTTGCAGATTTTCCCTTGTGAGGGTGAAGCTGTGTTTTTTGCAGTGACAGAATTTTTTACAGTGTTCTGTAATGGCATCTGATTCTCTTTCACAGATTGTCACTGAAAAGCTTGACAAGAACAACTTCCAAGCATGGAAGTTTAGAATGACGAATTTCCTTATGGGAAAAGGATATTGGGAATTTGTTGCCGGAAATGAAGAAGAACCAGTTCTTCCTGATGTTCCCAATCAACAGCAAATGCAGGCATTTAAAGCATGGCATGAGAGAGCTAGGAATGTTATGTACTGATTGTCTATTAACATTTCAGACTCTATGATTGTTTTTTATTCAAGATGCAAGTACGCCAAAGGAGGCATGGGATACTTTGTCAAAAATGTATAGCACAAATACGCAAGCCAGGAAAATGCAGCTCAAGCAAGAGTTGCACAATGTGCAAAGAGAAAGTATGAGCATCAATGACTACCACATGAAGGTGAAGAAGATTGCAGATGTACTTGCTTCCATTGGGTCGCCAGTGGAAGATGATGATTTAGTCTCAGTGACCTTGAATGGTCTAGGAAAGGATAATGCACAGTTCCGAATATCCATTTCCGTCCGTGAAAGATTTCCTGATTTTGAGGAGTTGATTGCTCTTCTAATTTCTGAGGAGCAGAGAAATGGTGGTACATCTTCTTCAGGAGGAACTTCAAAAGAAGCTGTCTTCTACTCAAATGCTGGAAGAGGTAGAGGCAGAGGTAGAGGAAGCCGATTTGGAGGCTGTAGCAGAAATCAGAATATGCAGCAAACTCAAGAAAACCAGTCCTATGGAGGAGGACGTGGTGACTCGTGAGGCAGGGGGAGCCAAAGAGGTCGTGGTGGATGGCAAAGAGGCCAAAATGCAAATAGTAATGTTGAATGCTACTACTGTGGTAAAATGGGTCATATGGCTAAAGACTGCTATAAAAAGCAGAATGACATCAGGAATGGAAAACTGCAACAAGGGAATTATGCATCTTCTAGTAGACAAGGTGATGACAGAATTGAGCATTTGTTTATGGTGCAGCACATGAACAATTCTATGACAAGTGCAGAAGAAAGCAATGATGTATGGTATGTTGACTCAGGTGCATCAAACCACATGACAGGTCATGCAGAATGGATGGAGGATGCAAGGAAAATGGAAAAACCAGGATTTGTGGAGACTGGTGATGATACTGCACATCCTATTGTGCATATTGGAAAAATTCCTTTGTCTATGCAGAATGGGAAAAAGAAATACATGTCCGATGTATTTCATGTCCCGAATATCACCAAGAATCTGGTTTCTGTTGGTCAAATGGTTGAGCAGGGCTTGCACGTCAGATTTAATCCTCATGGATGCTTTGTTGAGGATATGAAAAATAAAGGTCGCTTGATAGAAAAAGGAAAGAAGAAGGGCAGAATGTTTACATTGGATGCAGACATGTCTGAATTGAGTGCAGCAATGTTTGCACATGGGACCGGTGTAGTTGCAGATATTGATATCTGGCATAAACGCATTGGTCATGTTAATGTACAGCGACTTAACTCAATGCAGGCCCAAAATATTGTTGCAGGATTGCCTAAATTCAAGGTTGCAGAAATGCATAAGGTATGTGAAGCCTGTCAGTTTGGAAAACAGGCAAGGAAACCATTTCCTAGACATGTTCAAGAGAGTGAGAAGCCATTGGAATTAATCCACTCTGATGTGTGGACTACTAAAGCTGCATCTCTTGGAGGCTGTCATTATTTTGTCACTTTTATTGATGACTATAGCAGAAAAGTTTGGGTGTATTTTATGAAAAGGAAAAGTGAAGTTTTTGGGCATTTCAAAACTCTTAAAGCTATGGTTGAAAAAGAAACAGGCCTGCAGATAAAATGCCTAAGGTCAAATGGAGGGCGAGAGTACCTCTCAAATGAGTTTGCAAAGTTCTTGCAGGAGCATGGCATAAAGCAGCAATATTCATGCAGTCATACCCCACAACAAAATGGAATTGCAGAAAGGAAAAACAGGCATATTGGAGAGGTATCTCGTGCCATGCTCAACAAAAAAGACTTGCCAGATTTTTATTGGGCTGAAGCACTTGCTACAGCAATTTACATAATGAACAGGACTCCCACTGCAGCAATACATTGAATGACTCTAGAGGAGAGGTATACTGGTAGGAAACCAGATATTTCTCATTTGAATAATTTTGGTTGCATTGCCTATGTACTTGTGCCAAATGAGTTGAGATCCAAGTTGGATCCAAAAGCTGAGAAGTGTATCTTTATTGGTTACTCTCTGCAACAAAAAGGGTATAGATGCTATAACCCTTCTACTCATAAGTTTACAGTGAGCAGAGATGTTGTTTTTGATGAGATGAGTAGCTAGTATAAACCAGTAAATATGATTGATGATGTAGATGCACAAAATGGTAATGCTACACAGAATTCACAGCAGCAGTCACAAAATATTAGTGGACCTGGAGCGTCCTCTAGCAGTGGTTCACATTCTTCGCCATGGACAGGTAGATTGAGATCAGGATAATCTTCTCAAAGCAATGCAGATAGTGGTATGCAGGTATCACGAAAAGGAAAAGAGAAGGTTGATCAGCCCATGTTTGATGTGAATGCAGGTCACTCTTATGTGGATGGTGAATCCAGTGGCTCAGAACAGAGCATTGATGATGAGTTGGGTATTCCTTCTATTGTTACACCTAGAGTAAGGAAGACCAGGGATGTTTTGAGAGCACTTGGGAGTGAACCTACTTTGCGCAAGTCTACGAGAGCTAGGTATCTTGTGGATAGGCTGAAATATGATGGATTTATAGCCATTCACTATGCATATATGGTCAAAGTGATAGAGGAACCGGAACCCACTTCTTTTGAGCAAGCCATGGGAAAAGAAAAATGGGAGAAAGCCATGGATGAAGAAATGGATGCCTTGGAAGCAAATGCTACATGGGAATTGGTATCTTTGCCTAAAGGTAAAAATGTAATTGGCTGTAAGTGGGTTTATAAGGTGAAGCACAATGCAGATGGTTCTGTGAACATATACAAGGCAAGATTAGTAGTCAAGGGGTATGCACAAACATATGGCATTGACTATGAAGAAACATTCAGTCCGGTTGCAAGGATGGCAACCGTAAGAGCAGTCATTGCTATGGCTGCATCAAAGGGATGGTCTTTACATCAGATGGATGTAAAGAATGCCTTCTTGCATGGTGATTTGCAAGAAGAGGTCTATATGGAGCAGCCACCAGGTTATGTGCATGATGTTCATCCTGAGTTTGTTTGCAGGTTGAAGAAAGCCTTGTATGGCTTGAAGCAAGCACCTAGAGCATGGTCTGACAAGATGGACAGTATCTTGTCACTATTGGCTTTCAGATTTCCAAGGCATATTTCTCACTTTATGTGAGAAAAACAGAGAAAGGTATTATGCTACTTGTCATTTATGTTGATGATTTGATTATGACAGGTGACAGTGATGAAGATATCCTTCATGTGAAAATGCTATTGAAGCAGAAGTTTGAGATGAAGGATTTGGGAGAGCTGCATTATTTCTTGGGCATTGAGGTGATTAGATCACCAAGTGGGATACAGCTCTTGCAGAGGCAATATGGATTGGACATGCTGTCCAAATATGGGATGATAGGCTGTAAGCCTATTTCAGTTCCTTTGGAGCAGAATGTGAAGCTGAGCACAGATGCAAGTGGGCTTCTAGAAGACCCTACTATGTACAGACGCATAGTAGGAAGTTTGATTTATATGACTTTTACCAGGCCAGATTTGAGCTATGCTGTTGGATTGGTAAGTCAGTTTATGCAGGCTCCAAGGAAACCACATTTGGATGCGGCTAGACGCATACTCAGGTATGTGAAGTCCACATTGCAGTATGGACTATTTTATGAGACTAGGGTTCAGATACAGTTGCATGGATACACTGATGCTGATTGGGCTGGTAGTATTTCTAATAGACGATCTACCAGTGGATATGTGTTCTCTTTTGGGAGTGCTACAGTCACTTGGAGCAGCAAGAAACAGCCTACAGTTGCCTTGTCGAGCACAGAGGCTGAGTACAGGGGTGCAGCAATGGCTGCATGTGAGGTAGCTTGGTTGCATAAGCTACTTTATGATATGCATCAGTCTACAGATGGGCCAGTTGTCATTTATTGTGACAACATGAGTAGTATACACTTGGCAAATAACCCAGTCTATCATGCTAGAACAAAGCACATTGAGGTGCATTATCACTATGTGTGAGAGAGGGTTTTACTAGGTCTTATTGATCTAGTTTATGTCAGCACAGAGGATCAGGTAGCTGACATATTCACGAAGGCATTGGGCGCAGAGAAGCTGCGCAAGTTCAGAGACCTGCTTGGTGTGCAGGAATTGGGATTGAGCTCGAGGGGGAGTGTTGAGATATCGAGCTCCACTCGTGATATGCCAGGGTGACCGTTGTGTATTTATATCACCGACTTGTCAGTTGCAAACGCGGTTGGTACATCACCCATAAATAATAGCTACATGACAGCTATCCTTATCTACTCTAGTTCTTGGCTCAATTAGTATGCCACCTTAGTTAGTTGAGTTTGGTTTAAGACCCATATATAGGGTTCTTCTATTTCTTTGTAGGAGAGTTCTTTTGGCTTACACAACTAAGAAGAGGAAAACTGTTTTCAGCCTCCACCTCTGTGTGTATTCCCCCATTGTGCAAGCAAGAAAGCTACATGTGAGACTCCTTCCTTCTCTCCCACAATCTTGACAAGTATCACATAAATGGGGCCCATCTCCAAGGCAATAAGACTCATCGAAGTGGTACATAATGAAGATTAAGTGATAGGAACATTAGAGCAAGTATGATTACTACTCTCATAAGCTTCATTTGCCAATTGAATCCATAGAGAGGAAGGCATTTCTTGAGTGCTCAACTTCAGCCCATCAAGAGACTTTGTGTTTATAAAGCTACGGGTACTCCTGGTGTCGATAAGAATGTGAGCTATTCTTCCATTAATACAGCCTCTAAGGCGTAGAATATCATCCCCTTTAGAGCCATTTCATGCATCATGGAAAATAGAGCATAGTCTCAAGGAATCTAGATCAATCTATGGATCATCCATATAATATCCACCCGGGTCGAATGGAAAACCATCCATGGGATCATAAAACTCCTCATGGCTATCCTCTTCATGGTCATGCATCTCTTCAAGAGTGGATGGGCTCTCAAGTTGAAATACATTGTCTTCAATTACTTCAACATTCGAATCTTCCTCAAAAATCATACTTACCTTGACATTCTTGGCTTTGCATTTTGTCTTATAGTCGGGAGACCATTTCTCTCCACATTTGAAGCATAGTACTTTTGCATACATGTCCTTCAACTTGTCATTGGAAACATGTTTTTCTTGCACCAAAGGAGTTGAAGTTTTTCCACTAATTTTAGTCATTTTCCCATTTGATATATTTTCAACATTAAACCTAAAATTAGTGCCTTGTTTTGAACCATAAACTCTAGCAAATGAAGGGATCTTAATGTAGGTATTTGCTTGCTTTCCTCCTTGCTGAAAATCAGTCTTTATTTACCCAAATTTAGCAGCTATCCTAATGGTCTAGTTTGGCTGAAAATGATGCCCTATTCTTGGTAGAAAATTCTTATACTTTTGACCATATCTTTCAGCCAATTGTATAGCTACTTGTAGGGAGGAAGGTTTCGTGGCTCCCACTTTCGAAGATAGAGAATATTCAAGCCCAAAAATGTATTTATTCAGCTTGACATTTTCAAATACCCCATCCACATAGGTATCGCCACCAAGTGTGTGCATATCCCTCCAAGTGTAGGGTTGGAAACTTGGCCTTAGCATTTTCCGGTCTAGGATACAAAGAGAAATACATATTAAGTTTGTCAAACCATTCTTCTTATTCAATCAGGGATGGATTATCGCCCATTAGAAATGGTAATCTTCTCCTTGTATTTCCTCTCAAATTGATGAGGTTGACCATTATAGTGTTATTTGCACCAAATGAATTTTGCCTTTGAGCATCATTGCTCCATGTTCCATGAGCATATGGTTGTTGCTGTCCATGAGGGTTTCCAAATCCATGTGGCTTATTATATTGTCCTTGTGGCTAAGAGAAGGAGTTACCCATGACATGTGGTTGTCCATATACTCCTTGATGTTGTCCATACACAGGAGATTGAATATTTGTTGTGGCATTTAGTTGTGGTTGCTACCCACTAATTTGATGAGGCCAAAACTGATGAGAATGAGGACTTTGCTTAGAAGGCTGATTGTAAGCATGATTATTGTTGACATGCTGCTACTGCCCATAAGAATTTGGGGTTGATTGACATGATCATGTCCATTATAATGGTGTTTCCATGAGAAGTATTACCTCCACTTACTTTGACTATGATATGGTCTTTGTTCTTCAAACTTCTATTCATGAATAGGTTTAGGGATAGTAGATGGATGAACATAAAAAGACTTGCAGAAAGGATCACACCCATGTATGTCTTCATCATGCTTAAAGTTAGCATGGATCCTCTCTTGTGGATCTTGACCATGAGAGCTTGTGTAAGCCTTTGGCTGATAATGAGGCAGAAATTGAGGTTGAAATTGAGATGGTTGAGCTCTAGATGGCTCTCCAACCTCATAGTGCCCCACAACCTTAGGTGTTGTGATCCTTGGCTGCTCCTCAACAATGGGAGGGCTTGGAACACTTGGGACTAATGTAGTTACTATTCTCTCACTTTAGAGTGCCACAAGTTTGTCAATACCCTTTGACAAGAATGGCTCCAATTCTACCTCAAATTGACCAAGATTCTCGATTACAAGCTTGCTCAATGTTGGATTTCAGCCTTGCAACATGCTTTTTTTCCTTCAAGCTCTGTAGGTACTCCATTGAGCCAAGATTTGTTGAATGTAGCCAAAATCCCCTTCCATTTTTTATGAAATGCCTTGTAGAATGGTAATAGATAATCAAGAGTGATTGAAGGCTCCAAAATTGAAGAAAAGTCCAATTATTTCAAGAATATTTGAAGCCTATGCTATCCATATGGCTAGGTTGCAGAGGCTATCATCATGAAAGATAAAGCTATAGGCAAGGCTAGAGGCTTTGGATTTGTGGCCTTTGCAGATCCAATGGTTATTGACAGAGTTCTTCAAGAGAAGCATATGATCGATGGATGCGTGGTTGAATGTAAGAAGACTGTCCCTAGAGAAGAGTAGCAAAACTTTCCCAGAAATAACAATGCAACTTCTGCAGCAACAGGGCCTTGCTGCTAGGACCAAGCAGATTTTTGTAGGTGGATTGGTATCTATTGTAACAAGGGAAGATTTTAGAAACTACTTTGCTTTAGTCAGAATTTGCAGCAACAAGAGTTGGTGATGATACATGCTCCTACATCTTGCTAGATTGAAAATAGTAAAGGCACATTCGCAGCATTCAGAGAATTTTGTGAAGGAACTACTAAAACTGCGATTTGAGCTTGTACCGCTACAAAAAGAGATGGCATATAAGCAGCATGAGAGTATTGCAATTGTAGCTATGTCCAAAAGGCTGTGGAGAGAGGCTTAAGAAGGACTCAAATAGTCTCAATCCGATATTAGAGCAGTGAAGACTGAACTTCAAAAGTGTGTTGGTTTGAATGTCATCAGGGAGGATGCTCCGCAAAGCTGCTCTATACCAAGTAAGCAACCTTTCCTTCAGGAAGATTGCTCTCAAGGAGGTTGTTCCTTACTAGGATTAGGCAAGGTCTGATGTTATTAACGTATTGCTGAATAACAATTCTGATGTTATTGATGTCTTACTGAATGATGATTTTGTTGATACATCATCTTGAATTCTTCTATCCATTGGAGAATTTACTGCACAATGTTGTAATTATATGAAATGGAGATTAATTCCTACTAAGGAGTAGCATGAATAGATTCAGAAATCCATTTTGGAAAAGCCCTTTTACTGTAGTAATGCATCCAGTTGGCATACTGGTGCTTCGTATGATGATCCTCCAGATGTGTTGTCACAGTGGATCATGACCTGAATCTCATCAATACTCTCCAGAGTTATGGTCAGGGCAACCAAATTGATAAGCGGTTGGATGCTTAGGGTTTACAAAGGTGCTGAAGAAATTACCAGAAGGATGGCTCGCCATTCCGCTTGAAGATGCAGATACCAGTTGCAAGCTTACAGGCCTTTACAGAACCGAAATCAGTAAAAGCTGGTTTCTTCTAAAGGTTATGTCAGGTGAGTGAAATGCTCCAATATCAGGTGATTGCAAATACCAGTCGCAAGCTTGTAGGTCTTTATAGAACTAAAATTTTGATTTGCAATACATGGGAGCTCCACCTTACTAGCGACTTTGGGAAAGCTGGCTCCATAACCAACCATCTTTGGCTTCTCCTTTCCACAATAGACTAATTGTAAGCTCATAACATGGTATGATCTTCCCCTTCTTGATGTTCACTTGAGCCTCTCATGGACTGTTTGTTGGCTTCATAGTCAAAATTGTACTCCAATTGATCCTTAAAATGCAAGGATTGATGCTACAGAGGTTTGGAGAAGAGACATTGCCATGGAAGAAAGATCCAAGGTAAGCATCTTTCATGGAGAAGAGAATAGACTTGGAGAAGAAGCATAGATCCTTCTTTGAGAAAAAGTAACAAAGCTTTTTGTCTTCTCTAAAGTCTTGAGGACTCCATTTTGTCCATCTTGCCCAAAATTTTGGTTACGACTTGCCAAAATAGCTGGAGCCTATCATTATCCACAGGTTTATGCCAAGAACCTCCATCTTGGTCACAGTTTGTGACAAATCTCAATGTCTAATCACGATTATGGAAGAACTAACTCCTGCGACTAAATTTAAATTGTGATTTTCTCTCCCTAGTCACTGCAACTAGATCTAATGCATGAAAATGACTTTTGACAGGATCTAAACTATTGCTCTGATACCAATGTAAAGAAGGCCTATTCTACCATGAAAATCAATAGAAAAACTAATGAACTGAACTAGAAAATAACAGGAAATAACATGAAATGCTTCATTCCGGTCCATGACATATTCATCTTCCATTATACCATAGCACATTGTAGCTAGGGAAGCTGAAATCAAGATATAAGAAAAAAAGCTTGGTACTCACCCCAAGTTGGTGATGAATAAGAAATCTCCAAAAATTAGTGTAAGTGTCAAAAAGCTACCCCACATTAGCTCTTCTTGCCTTGTATAGTAAACCCTAGTACCATCATGGCTAAGGTATTTACATGGTTTTATTTTAGTAAAGGTAAGTGAACTAATGCGGTTAATTTGCTTCATTACATAAACTAACATTACCCAAGCTAGGATATTAGTTTATTTAAAAAATAATACATATTTAATTACTACAATTTAATCCAATGATTCATCTCTAGGATAATTGTAACCCATAAGAGAATCAAATATCCAAGATATAAAGCACTTTGCGATTGCCCCAATGTCTTTTCAAAAACAAGAACCACGACTAGCAGACAATCAAGCTTACCTCTTCCTCTCATTGGAATAAGCAACTTGATCTTGTATGCCACACACTTTGGTTCTTTGTTTTGAAGTATTTCTGTGCACAAAATGGAACCTGGCTGTCAAAACTATATACTCAATGTATGGGATCCTCTCAGAGTTTTGCCTTGTAAAAGAGTTCTTGACCTAAGAAGAATGTACACCCTAAGAGACTGACCTGGAAGCTAAAAAAGTGACAATTGTAGCCAAGATCCTCCATGTAGAGGTTTTTTTTAATGTTTGGATGGCTCACTAGGCTTTTTTGGTATCTTGATGGGCCAGTTGGGCTACCGTAATACCTTGGCAGGATATGTTAAACTTCCAATGGGTTAATTGACACAACCAATTTTAGCCAGTTAATGTTAATTTTAATGTTATTAACAAAAAATCTTAGGGCTAGTAATGTTTTATGTTATGAGATCACAAAAACATAATCATATCATGGTGATCATTGCCTATAAGATAGCTCGACTATTTGATTATGCTTTCCTGTGGGATTGTCTTGAAACCAAGAGCACTAATCCACTAGGTAGATGCTCCCCACATGATATAGAGTATTTCTATTTTGCTAGGGTAAATCTCAGAACCAGATGTAGTGGAGAAGTCATCATCGACTTGCAAAAGAGCCTTCACTGTGACAGTTCTTCAGCTTCGAGGACATTGGAGTAGTTGTTTATGAACATTTGTATAATGAATTGCTATTGATTGGGGATTTGAATACCCTTGATTACTCCCTCCTCCATTCTTCCATAATTGCTTTAAGCAGGGGCTCTGTGGCCATTGTGAATAGTACAGGAGCCAAAGGGCACCCTTGTTGAACCAAGCTTGGAAGTGTGAAACCCTCTAATAGATAGCTATTTATTGTGACCTTTGTGGATACATGAGTGAAGAGAGCCTCTACCATTTGACAAAAGATCTCCCCAAATCTAAGAGCATTCATGACACATATCATAAATTGCCAAGAAACCTTATCATAAGCCCTTTCAAATTCCATATTTACTTGTAAATAATATTTCTTAAGAGCTAGTGTGTGATGAGTGACAGTAATCAGATTCTAAATAAGGTCTTGAATTTTTCTCTTGTGTATAAACCTGTGCTATTGGGATGAAGTAGCTTAGGGAGTAGGTGCTTAATAACGCCAAGCCATTGTTTTCAACATGATTTTGTGCACAATGTTCAACATGGTCAATGGCCTCTTACTAGCTAGGCTTGGATGTGGTTGGAAACTTCAGAATTATTTTGATAAGGATGCAGTTCACCTCAACAAGCATCTCCCCACTCCTTCAAATGTTGTTGAGTAGCTTGTAGATGTTTGAACCCAATACATCCCAAAACTTTTGGCAAAATTTAGTTGCTAGTAGTCCATTTGAAACAGGTGACTTGTGTTTCTTCATCTTCATGACCACACTCGATGAAAGGGTAATTGAAGAGGGTTCTCTTTTATGACTTGTGTTTCTTCATGACCACACTTTGCAGCTCTTCAGCTGTTGGTGGAAGGGTGATCGAGGAGGGTTCTCTTCTCCATGGGGACCTAGGAGTGGATACACTCGAGAATTTGCTCGATCTTCTCTTCTACAACACCACCTTAACCAGGATCTTTACCAATAATCCATGATAGGTACAAATCGAGGACCTCTCCAATCCACATATCATCCCTACATATATTACCATGTTGATATGCTCACCTTCTTCTCCTTGTGCTTTGCTTCAAGGCACTAAAAAGAAAAAAGAAATTGCTGTGGGGCTCCCCCTTGAAGCTCACAAATGACAATTGCCGCCTGGAGCTGGTGGACCCGAGTAGCGTTGACCCTTTCTTTCTCTCGTGTCTTCAGAAAATCCTGTATCTTATTCAAGATTCTAGGTAGGATAGCAACGCTTGGGTTCTAACTTCTCGACTAGAGTAAATGGGACTTTCTCTCTAGTGACGCTGGCGGACCTCCTTCTAGACTTGTTCCTTGCATAAGCTTTAGAATTCGGAAGTGATGGGTCACTCTTGGGCACCATTGACATAGCCCCGATCAAGTCTTGCGGCGGCCCAGCGTGTAGGACCGACGCGGCGGTCATGCGGTGTGTAGGCAACTCGACTGTCACAAAAAAAGCTTTGCTTTGCAAGGGATATCACCTCTTCAGGAGCGATGTATGGAATAAAATCTACCATATGTAAATTCACATGTAGAGCCTGCCTGCCTGTCGTCCGAGGTGCCCACATGGCGGCTTGCCTGACTGCTCCGCCCATGCGCTACTTGCAGGCACCGCGTGTCCATTTGCTCGCATCGCCGCTTGCCCCTCTCTCTCTCTCTATAGAACTGATCATAATTTGCTGCCCAGCTCCTCTCGTTGGACCTTCTCCTCTCGCCAAGGCTCCACCGTCTCTGGTCGTGCTCGCCCACGCCCCGCTCGTTGGTCGCTACCGGCCCCACCGCTGCTGCACTCCTCTAGCGTCGATAAAACGTGCATTCTTTCCTCGCGAGGAATCTGATCCTTAGGCTCGTTACACATAGGCCCGCCGCCGCCGCCGCCGGCCGACAGTCCGGGGTGCAATATGTGGGGAATCTGATGTAGGGCTCGTTACACATCGGCCCACCGGCCGGGGACAAAAATTAAAATGCAAGGGCAGTCGGATAATACGTCGACGAACGAATGCAAGGCCCAAGATTCTAGAGTGTTTCTTACAGTTACTCCATGATATTTAGAATGCAAGGCTTGAGCCCTTACCAATGGGCCAACAACACATTCTAGAGTGTTTCTTATAGATATTGCACTCATGATTTTTAGAATGCAAGGTTTCAGCCCTTACCAATGGGCCAACAACACCTTTTTGAAAGCTACTTCTGCGCTCACTGTCTAACTAAATACCCAGACAATTTTAAGGGCGGGCATTGGCACACGTGTTGTGTGTAATCGGTCTAAAGTAAGCTCAAGGGATTCTAGGCTCGTCTTTGAAGCAGAGATCTATTATCTGAAGCACTTTTAATGTCTTTCTTGTGTCGTTTAGCATCAACAAGGGCACGCTTTTTATCTAACTTTTAGATTCTAAGCTAGTATAATGTCTGGGTGCCCATGCTATATACTTTTCAGCACTTAATTTAGCATTAGTACACCTAAATTTTCCTTTATACGGTAGGTCCAAGGTTGTTGGCATATGCATCCGATTGAATTTTGTTAATCCTATAGAAGAGGGAGGGTGTACTTGTTCACGTGGCTAACTTTGGTGGTGGGTTTCCATAACCTAATAGCATACTTGATATGACATCTAGATCTATAAGAGAGGTTTTCCAAGTTTCCCTTTCTACATGAATTTCCTTATCCTATATTTCAACAATTCTTTGTGGTCCTATATTACTCATCATAGGTCTTCTTAAGAGAAGATAATACTCAATAGTGCTCATTACAATGAGTAATTAAGAATCATACTTCTATGTCAGCCAATCCTTTAGAGCTCTAACGAGTTTAATTGTCGATCCATCAGCCACAATTAAGTTGAAGTGTATGTTCTTGATGGGTGGACTTTCCCATGCTTCTAGTAATCGACTATTGATTATGCTACCTCTAGTGCTTGAATCTATTATTCCTTTGCTTGTAGTATCTCCTAGGGCAAGAACTAGAATAATTACATGCCTCTTAGCTCCTTTCCCAAATCTGCTAACTCTTAATGCACATAGGATTTGACTTTGTGTTAGATTTGATGTCTTGTCTACCTTTTATCCATGTCTTAAAGGCTTTTTGAATGGGTGGATTACTTTAAGAAATAGTCTTAATGGTATATGAAGTCATTGGAAACTATCTCAACTATCATGCTAGTGTATTCCCTCGAATTGGTTTGGTCTATACTACTTATGGTTGGAATGTTGAGGTCTAATGGTATGTAAGGCTCTTCGTGAGACTAGGATTTTCAAACAATTTGGCACTAATAATATTTGAGGTGCTCTTGTGCATAAGAGTCCATCATCACTCCTATCCATCTCCTCAACTACCACCTCAAATTGGTTTTATGCTTCTTTGACCTAATTCTTTACTTTATATATGGTCTCTAGCTGATGTTTGGGGTCCAAGTAGGTCTTCACCTTGCATGGTTTTTGGATACTCATGGGGCCGATTTAGATGCACTCTCCACATCAAGAGAAATTGTTTTCATGAATTATGTCCTTTTGCATTAACTCTTAAGATTTTTGGAAGCTTTCTTTTTCATCCATTTCATGGAGATCTTTTTCCTAATGATTGAGCTAACTATGTGGTTCTTGTTTGCTTGCATTCATAAGAGAATGAGTGAAGTAGGTAAGAGATAGAGATTGAGGTGAGAGATAGAGCATCCATGTAGAAACATATTCACATGTAGAAGAGGAACTTTACAATGATAAGATTCCTCATGCAACAACTACCCTCTCCACTAGTGTTTGAGTCATAAAGGAGACATACTCTTCATTTATCACTCAAATTGCATGCATATTTGCTATCCAATCTTCTTTGTAACCACCTTTTCCTCATCATTGTCACAATAATATTTTTCATCCCTTGACCATGGAAATTATCCTTGATGTAATGATAATGGACATAAAGAAGTAAACCAAATGGGTAGTTTTACATACTTATGTATTAGCTTCTATAAGCAAGTGCACTCATGTAATATCTACACTACAATGTAGATATGGATTGGGTCCTTTAGTATGGGACATACCTAGGCATCATGATCTCCTAATCTATGTATCCTATACATGAGAAGGCTAGAACCCCTTAGGAAGCAACTAAATGTGAGTTTTTCCTTGTAGAGATTGAAGCTTATGAAGAACTATAGCTCTTCAACTTAACATATGATCTCTTCTTCAACATCTTTGTTGCCTAAATAAGCTAGCTATTAGCAACCACCTTGTCCATCCACAAAAATTACAAGTCATCCATTGAGCCTTATCACTCAAGTCCTAACATTCCATATTTGAAATGTGTACTTTTGTATATTATCTTTAATGGAGAGTATCAATTGGACGCCACTTATATATATTAGACATGCTCAATGCCCCAACCTTGTAAGATATCACCAATGATCCATGGTACTCTAAGTTGCAAGGTCCCCACCATGAGGATAAGCCATGTGTGAGCTCAGACATTGGTGGGGTCTTGACTTGTACGTCATATAAGGTCTATATGATCGAATGGCAAAAAAGTGACCTTTTTGGATCTAGCCTTTGGATTAGATAGAGCAATTAGGTTGGTAGAAACTCGAGGCCCACTATAGCAGGGTGTGGGAGTTATCACAGACCCTTATTTTGGAGTCGTGGGACTATGGAATTGGCCCCCCGATAGGGTTTGAGGGCAGTGCTCTTAGCTTGATTGTAAAGAGAATATTCCATGATTAATTAGGGAAGTTTCATAATATGGTTGGAATTCTTGGGCTATAAAATGAAGATCCCTTCCAATCCATCATCGATCTATCTCTCATCTAGTAAGAGTTCTTCTAGCTAGTTTTAAGCTCTTTGCAAATCACCACCTAAGCTTCATAGTGGAAGCATATGGTGGACAAACCCATCTTTGTATCAGCTTGTTTGGAATTAAAGAAGTTTCTATTCTTCTCATATTTGATGTGTATTCTCTACTTGTTGCTCATATTTTGTTCGGTTGAGTTGTGTAATTTTTATTATATAAGAGGGGATAAGTGTTTCAATGACTATCAAAAGCAACCATTAAAAATAGCATGTTGGGCTATGCACATCCAATGCCCATCAAAATCCTAAGGAAGGCAAAGCGCTCTGTAGAGAGGCTTTTCATGAGCAAGTCTGCAGGATTCTGGTTAGTTGAGATCTTGACAAGGTCAATAGACCTATCCTCAATGACCTTGGGGTCGAGAGCGAAATTATGGGATGACTATATGTAGGTTATGAAAGTAGGTATTAACAAGGGCCTAGGGGTGTGAATGTTTCTACTCACAAATATAATGACGCGATTAATATCTATAGAAACCTTAAGTATAGGTCCTAGTATAATGTGGTGAATCTTTCTATATATACCCCAAAGCGTATAAATATTGGGATTAATTTAACCTATTTTTTGAATTTTTCTATGCATGACTGGCAAAAGAGCCTTCATGAACTCAATATACCTTATAAATGTGGGCAAATAAAAAATTTCAAAGTTATAACTCGACCTACTCAACTTTTTAAAAAAATTGTGGATATATAAATTTTAGCCAATTGGCAAACATTAGCCACTAAAGGGATCCCTGTTTTAAAAGTCTATGTTGAAGCAATAGTGATCATGCTTTTGTGATTTCATTTATCTACTTTTAGAACCTAGTATTTTGAAAAGCCTTTTTCCTAAAGCATTGTTTGATCAACACTCTACATAAAATATCATCCAACAATTCACTCATTCACAAAAGCAAAATATTGATGAACATCCAATACTACATAAAATATTATCCAATGATTTCTTTATTCACAAAGGCATTATCTTGATGAACATCCAATACTAAAAAAATAGAATATAAATTTAGTTTGTCAAACATGTTGATAGCCATGATGTTCTATATATTTTGTCTAATAGCCTTTTTATAGGGATGTACTTTATCCCCCCCACTGCTCATCCATTGAGGGAATTTTTGTGCCAAAATTGACTATAAGGAATGTACTTTTGGCAAACAGAATCCTTTCAAAGGTATCTTCTTACTTTTTTACAGGGATGGACTTTTATCCATCAAGGGAGTTTCTGTATTAAAAATGACTATAAGGAATGCATTTTGGGCAAATCAATCCTTTCAAAAGGCATCTCCTTACTTTATGTGAATGGGTCTTTGCCCTTGCATATGTTTAACCAACTAAGCATGATTTGAAGCAATCGTGATCATGCTTTTATAACATGTCCAATCATCCCACCTCCTAATTTTTCAAAACATTCTTTCCTAAATATACTATTTATTTGAGAGGACCCTACATTAAAAAACTATCCAATTATATGTCATATTTTGAAGTAGTGATCATGCTTTTGTAACCTTTTGAATCTCCTAGCTAATATATACATTCTCAAAATTCCAAATCTTTGGTTCCCAATGGATTTTGCCCACCCTCGAAGAATCCATGTACTCAAGACTATTGATAACCATGACATCAAAAGATTTTTTTGCCAATCCTATACATTGGAAGTATACGTTTGTTCATTGAGAGGAGTTTTGTACCAAACTTGATTATAGGGAATGCACTTTTGTCCATTTAGAGGCAAACAAGTCCTTTCCAAAGCATCTCTTTAGGAAAAATAGATGTCACAAAACTTTACAACATGGCTTGAAGCTCTTTGGTTTTACATTGCAACGCAAGGAGCAAAACATCTTGGGAATCATGATCAAAGTCTTCTAAGGCAAACAAGTCCTTTCTAAAGCATCTCTTGAGGAAAAAATCTATTAGATATCACAAAACTTTACAACACGGCTTGAAGCTCTTTGGTTTTACATTGCAACACAAGGAGCAAAACATCTTGGGATCATAATCAAGCCTCCCAAGGCAAACAAGTCCTTTCTAGAGCATCTGAAGAAAAAAATATATTAGATATCACAAAACTTTAAAACACAACTTGAGGCTCTTTGGTTTTACATTGCAACACAAGGAGAAAAACATGTTAGGAATCATGATCAAAGTCTCCCAAGGTAAGCTACTTCTTGGAAATTTTGGTCACTGGAAACCTTTTAAAAAAACCCAAAATCCTTCTTCAAAATGGATTTTTTTAAAAACCCAAAATTCTTCTCCAAAAAATGATCTAAATCTAAATATCTAAGGAAGAGATGAACATGTGTCTCTAGGGTTAGCTTACAAATATGAAAAATCCAATTTAACACTTTAAACAAAAGCTAAACAATGTTTAGATTGACGTGGCTATAGTCATTCCAACTAGGATTGATGTGGTTGCAGTCGTTAAGTAGTGTGCTACCAATTGGAAGCGCTCTAGCTAGAAGTCTCTAGTAGAAAACTTTTAACCACATTAGGAAGCTCCTACTTCCAAAAAGGACTTACAGACCATCAAGAGCTATAGTTTTTGAATCCCCAAACCTTGTCGACCTAAATATAGAACCAAACCTTGTCGACTTGAATATGGAACCAAGATTCAAACATTTCCAACCTAGGTATGGAATCGTCCTACAAATGTAGCATTACATAGATCAGAAGTTTGAAGAGAAGTTTTTTAATGCATCATTGAGCATCCATTCACAAGTCCTTAAATCAACTTTTCAACCTAGAAATAAATAGTCCACTGACCTATCTCTTGAATCTATTGAATGGATCCTTATTTGATATAAATTGTCTTAAATAAGTTGTTGCTCCCAATATATAAAATTTACTTCAAAGATGTGATTTCTATAGAAGAATGCTTATGACGATCTATCTAAGGAGCTTACTTGAGCAAGAATCATGTTTTTTTAGCATTTCACTTCTTTCATGGATATTATTATCATTTTGAGGATGTTATGCAATTTTCTATATCTATACTATTAGTTAAGGAGAGGTGGGGAGCGGGTGCCACGTGGCAGCCCCTACCTCCCCCACAAAAAAAAAAAAAGAGAACGTGGAGGCAGGTGCCACGTGTCCAGCACCCAACCCCCCGCAAATATCGTGCCCGCCCCGACGCCGGGGCAAGTCTAGGCGCGGAGCGCCTAGTGATGTTCTATTGAAGTAATACTAGGCGCTCCGCGCCTAGACTCAGTAATAAGCATCTACTACTATTATTATGCAATTGCCACATGTCGCATGCACAACTCCCCCATAAAATGTGGTATGCACTCGCCCACGCATGCACACCCTCCCACCTACCCAATCTTGGTGCAAAGTAGCTAGTATTATTTAGAAAAGGGATTGTTGGCCTAAAAGATTGACCATAGGCATACCTTTTCTCCAAGATGTTAGCTTTGCTAGTATTATTTATAAAAGGGATTGTTGGCCTAAAAGATTAACCATAGACATACCTTTTCTCAAGGA